>NW_022196904.1:71241827-71266392 GCF_008632895.1 Mastomys coucha
TAGTGGTGACCATGGTGATGATGATGATGATGGTGATGATGTGCTGCTGCAGCTGCTGAGGTATTGGGTAGCAGTGGTGGTAGTGATGATGATGGTAGTGATATGATAAAGCTGGTGGTGATGCTGACAATTATGATCCTAGTACTGGGATAGTGATGATGGTGATGGTGACAGTGATGCCGATGATTATGGTGGTGGTGATGGTCAACCTAGTCTCAGAGCCTTTGCTCCATAACTTTTTTTTTTTTGCTTTTTTTTTTTGATACAGGGTTTCTCTGAGTAGCCTTGGCTGTCCTGGAACTCACTCTGTAGACCAGGCTGGCCTCAAACTCAGAAATCTACCTGCCTCTGCCTCCCAAGTGCTGGGATTAAAGGCGTGCACCACCACTGCACACCTGTAATCCCAGGATTTAGGAGGCTGAGGCAGAAGATAGAAAAGTTCCAGCCTAGCTTAGGCTACACAGACATTATTTCAGAAAAGGGTCAAGGAGATGGCTCAGTCAGTAAAGTGCTTGCCATGCAATCATGAGGACCTGAGTTCTCATCCCTGCTTTCTCAGTAATTCTAATGCTGGGGAGGTAGAGACAGGAAGGTCCTTGGGGCTTGCTGTCTAGCTAGTCTAGCTAATCAGCTAGCTCCAGGTTTAGCGAGAGAGCCCCATCTCACAAAATATGGTGAATGACTGAGGAAGACACCCAAGATTGACTGACCTCTGACCTCCATATACACACTCATCTGTACATGTACCTGCACACACACACACACACACACACACACACACACACACATTTTGCTTTGTCTTTTAGAGGAAGAAAAGAGAAAAACCTAATGTAGATATTGTGGTAGCTAGTTTGGTCAACTAGAAGGAGTGAGAGTCAACCTAGAAGACAACTTCTGGGTCTGTCCGTGGGAATGCTTTCAGAGCATTAAGTGAGGTGGAAAGACTGAATGGGGTGGCTTCATCCCCTGGGCTAGAGTCCTGGATGGAATGAAGAGGAGAAATGGAGTTTAGTATGAGCTTCTGTCTTCCTGTGTCCTGACTGTAGATAACTGTGACCTCACATTCCTGAAGCCAGCCCCACTCCACCTGTATTTCTCACATTATGAGTCAAAGAAACTCCCCTTACATTACTTTTATCAGGCTGTCCTAGTTTGCTTTTCTGTTACTCTGATGAGCACCAAGACCAGAAGCAGGTTGGGGAAAGAAAGGGTTTGTTTTATCTTACTTTAAGGTCACACACCACCACTCAGGGTCTGAAGTAGATGTCGTGCAGGGACGTTGCTTCTAGGCTCATGTGTAGCTACTTCTCTTTCTATTTATTTATTTATTAAGATTTATTTCATGTGTTTGAGTGTTTCACATGCACACATTTAGGTGGCCTATGTGCACGTCTGATGTGCCAGAAGTCAGAAGAAGGCATCAGAGTCCCTGGGATTGGAGTTACAGATGGTTGTGAGATACCATGTGTGTGCTGGGAATTAAGCCTGGGTCCTTTATAAGAACAAGTGCTCTTAACGACTGAGCCAACTCTCTAGCCCTCACACCCAGACCCACTTGCTTAATACTTAGTATACCCCACAGTGGCTTGGGCCCTCCTAGATCAGCTTGCAATCAAAAAAGCCCAAAACAAAACAAAACAACCCCAGAAACATGCCCGGTGAAGCCCTGCAAAGTACGACAGATACCCCTGTAACACCGCAAATTGAGAATTTGGGGCAAGGAAGTCAGGCATGGTGGTATGGGCCTTGTTTCTGAGTTCGAGGCTACAGAGTGAGTTCTAGGACAGCCAGGGCTACACAGAGAAACCCTGTCTTGAAAAACAAACAAACAAACAAAAAACAAAAAACAAAAAAACCAAAAAAAAACAAAAAAACAAAAAAAAAAAAGAAAAGAGAAGAAAAAAAAGAGTGTTGCTTTTTGTTATTAAGAATGTTGCTTTTTTTTTATCTGGTAGATGAAAGAGGGCTGAGTTCCCCAACCTTGTGGAAAGGAGTGGATAGAGTCACAGAGAAAAGCAGGAAGGTGAGCTCTGGGAACCAGAGACTCCCAGACTGTGAGACTCAGTAAGTTCACTTTGAGAAATAGAGTCTACATTGAGTTGTTACTTCAGGGTCTCAGGTGAATGATAAGAACCAAGTCAAACTGAAAAAGGGAACCTCAGGCGCACAGGAGAGTCCTGGAGGACCAGAACTACTGGGGTCTTACTCCACCTCCATTCTGGCCCCCAGGGGGCGCTCCTCCCTCCTTGTGGTTTCTGTTTGAAGGTGGTCACCTGGTCCTCTTATCTGAGAAATGCTGGGATAGTCAGGGAATAAAAGACCAGGGGATAACCAAGAAACAATGATGATTCTGAGGGAATGACTCAGGAAGGCTTTGATTCTGGGGCTGGCAAGGAGGGTGGCCACTGTGGCTAGTCCTGTCTCAGCGGCAGCCAAGGCCCAATGTCTCCGATTTCACTTCTCTTCGCCCCTCCTGGAGCAGGAGTAGGGTACAGACTTCTAGATAAATTAATCTCACCAAGATTTTTGGTGATGTCCACTGTAGCCTTCTTTGCAATATTGTAATAGGCGTGTCAATAGTTATCCTTGGAACAAGGAGACGGGGAGCCTCTTCTTTTATTTTTTTCTTTTCTTTCTGTAAGACAAATTCTCACTATAGTATTGAATGGTCTACAGCTTCCTGTGTACCTCAGGCTGGCTTCAAGCTCACAGAGATCTGCCTCTGCCTGCATATGGAGTGCTAGGATTCGAAGGTATGGTGCTGGGCTTCTTCTTCTTCTTCTTCTTCTTCTTCTTCTTCTTCTTCTTCTTCTTCTTCTTCTTCTTCTTCTTCTCCTCCTCCTCCTCCTCCTCTTCCTCCTCCTCTTCCTCCTCCTCCTCCTCCTCCTCCTTCTCCTTCTTCTTCTTCTTCTTTTTGTATTTTCCCCTGTGTATACTATATGCCTCTACTTGGTTCAAATGTTTTACTATTGTTTCAGACTATATTTATATATAAATGTATAGGACAACAATTTGAAAACAATGATAATTTGAGAGATACTGGTCTCAACAACAAACAAAAATGGTGTAATTTAAAAATCTCATATGAGACCTTGAAAGTTGGGGGGAGGGGACACTTGGTAAAGTAGAAGCCATAGATTTGTTTGGGTAAGTCCATTTCTTCCTATAGTTTTGTTAGAAGTTGGTAGCTAGGACTGGAGGAAAGAATGCCGAAGGAACCCGGAGGAAGGTGGATGCTGAGGTTATAGGACCCAGTGGTTATTATAGGCATTTAACATCGGTCAGCCCATCTAATCTCTGAGAGGCAGATATTGTTAATCCTAGATCTGCAGCAGAGAAAATCAGCTCACAGAGGTAAAGTTGGCAGTCCAAGGTCTAGCAAAGGGCAAGGCTGGGAGTCAGATCTCAAGGTGTCAGAATGCCCTATCCTTCACCAGCCAAGTTTGATGTAGGGGGGAAAGGAGATGAGGAGCTCTGGGGAAACCTCTGCTGCAGTAGTCTTTGGAAACGGCTGGCCCCTGGGTGGAGAAGGCAGGCAGGCTCAGAACTGGCTAGTGGGATCAGCTTTAGGGGAGGCAGGAAAACAAAAAAGGGTTGGGTTTAGACAGCAAAGCAGCTCCTGCCTCTCAAGAATGGAAGATCTTCTCTCTCCCAGCCCTGAGGACTGTGGAGTCTCCTGAGAATGGCTGATCTATAAACTGCAGCCGCCTGGAAGGAGACTGGAAGTTACTGAAGTTATCTTCTGCTGACCCCCACTGAAGCTCATGCTTGAGTCCTAGGAGTAAGAACTGAAATGGATGTTCAGTTACAAGTTTGAGCCACTCTGGTCAGAGTTCCGTTGCCCACCAGGAATGGGTGGGGAAGTTGGTAGATTCTGCTTGTGCTAGTGAGGCTCCTGCTGGCCAGCGCTGTTGGGAGAAGGGTATCTACCCTGTACAGGACTCAGATAGTTAACAAGTTACCTGAGACTCTTGGTGAAATTTTTTTTTTTTTTTTTTTAGCTTTTTAAAAATGTGTATGAATGTTCTGCCTGCATGTATATATGTGCACCATATGCATGCCTGGTGCCTTTGGAGGTCAGAAGAAGGTATCCAATCCCCCAAAGCTGGAGTTAGAGATGGTTGTGAGCCACCATGGTGGGTTTGGGAACCAAAGCAGGTCCTCTGCAAGAGCTGCAAGTGCTTTTAAGCTCTGAGCCAACTCTGTAGGCCTCTTTATTTTATTTTTTAAATTTTAGACAGAGACTTGTTATATAGACTGGGCTGGCCACACATTCATGGCAACCCTTCTGCCTTGGTCTGGGATAATGAGCATAAGCCACCTCTCCCAGCACTGGTGGGAGGGAGTCTTTTAAAAAACTATTTTGCATGCAGGTCTGTGTGTTTGTGTGCAGGACAAAAGAGGGAGTCAAATCCCCTAGAACTGGAGTTCCAGGTGGCTGTAAGACACCTGGCATGGGTGCTGGGAATCGAACTTAAGTTTTCTGCAAGTACCCTACTGGCTCATAGCCACTGAGCCATCTCTCCCACCCATGGTGGGATTCTTTACCTGTCCAGGAAGTTCTGGGGGACTTACTGAGTGGCACCTGTCAGAAAGGTTTAAGTTGTTTCTGTCAGTGTGACCCCCTTTAATATTCACAGTCACAGGTTTCATAGGTTATGTTAAAGACCTACAGGTAGATTCCAGCCAGAGGGGAGGTGGGATTAATTACTGTCCACAGCTCCTACACTATGACTCTGGCTAAGGTCACAGAGAATAAGAAAAGTGGGCTCCTTTTACAAGACCCAGGAGTAAACAGATGGCTCCAATTTTGGAGTGTCTTTCTTAGCCTCAGGTTCCAAATCTGTGGGTTCCTAAATTGCAGGGCGAGAAATCAGTTTTGAAATGAGAGAGAAAGTGGGTGGGGTCGGAGAAACAGAATCCAACTCAGGATCACAGAGTGATTGGGGAAGGTACGGATCAGACTTTGGTCTCCAGCTAGCCCCCTTTCCTCAGCCCCACCCTGCTATTGACGTTGAGCTCAAGGATCCCTTAGACAAAGCTGGGCCACTGAGAGCCAGTCTGTGAGGGGAGGGCCAGGAGGGCTGGGGCTTCTTGGGGCTTCACCAGCAAGGTCAGTGTGGAGTCGTCAAGGCCAGACTTTTGGTGGGAGGAGAGAAGAGCCTTAGACTTGTATGCGCATCTGTGGCTAAAGGCAATTTCTCCAGGGATCCAGCTACCAGCTGAAAAAAAAACCTACTCTCTAAGATTGCTAGTCGAAAACACCACAGTCTGGGTGGAATAACGGGTGGCATTACAAAACCTTTTCCTGTTTTTCAAGACACCTTGGAGGAGCCAGTCATACTTTTACAGGACAGCGTGCTTTAACTTGACAAAGGAGCCGCGTGCCAATGGCCAGAAAAGAAGACCAGTTTCTAAAGCTGCTCCAGCCTCATCCGCTCCGGAAGCCGCCCTGTATCTTCCTTTGGTGGCGAAGATCGATGCTCAAGGACGTCGCAGCTGTCACAGGGACCAAGCACCTGTGTCCGTCTCAGCAGGGACTTCAGCCCGGAGCACATCTCCGGGTCTTAACAGTAGCCAGTCCGCGGGCGGGAGTCTCAGCCTGTCAGGGTCGCACCCGGGTGCTTGTAGGAAAGGTGTGGACTGAGGAAAGGAAGCTACGGTCCCGCCAGGGTCCCGGTGGACCCGGAGAGCAAAGAAGGGGCGGGAAGGCCCCCGAAGCAGCTGGCTCTGGGTATCAGAAGCACACCCAGGGGCGTCGCCCTCCACTTTCAGCCACAGAGAGGTTGAGAGACTCATCTGGAGTCACACGGCCAGCTAGCTGGCAGCGCTTGGGGGCTGCAGTTCTGATTCCCAATGGACGGGTGCACACCTCTTCCCGTGGTTCTGATCCTTGGGACTGTGGAACCTGGAATCGTCCTTCGGTTAAGAGGACCCGGCTTCCACCAACTAGCTTCCAAACATTGTAGTCGCCCCGGCCCGAGTGCAACCAGAGGCGTGACGTGCCAGGTCTTGGAGCAGGGGTTCTATCTATCCTTGGTAATAACGCCTGGGACCTGGAGTGGGGTGTCCCCTGAACGCTTCGGACCGAGGTCCTTCCAACTGGCCTCTTAACGGACAAGAGCTCCAAATCTCAAACACAGTGATCTGACAGTGAACGAACTCCGTAGCCCTTGAAGCAGAACAGCTATGTATCCTTGAGCAAGTCCCTTCCTTTCCCGGGACGGGCTGGCTAGGTGCCCCTGCGGTCGCGGCCGCGCATGCTCTCGGACGGGCTGTCCAGGGAGCGGGCGGCGGGCGCCCCAGCTGCTTTGCATTGACGCCAGCAGCCGCTGGAGGTCACCGCTGGGGGCTGGGCGCGGCGAGCTGCCCGCAAGACGCGGTCCGGAGCACGGAGCGGGAGTCTCGGACGCTCAACTCCCGGCTCGCGAAGCCGCCCGGGCGCTTCTCGACGGCGCGGCCGGACCGGAGCCGAGGCGCTCGCTCCTTCAGCGCGCGGGTCCCCAGCGTCTTCCACCTAGCGAGTGGCTCGGAGTGCAGGCGCCGAGGGCTGGGCTCCCCTACGGGGATCCAGACTAGAGGCGCTCACCCAGCAGCCTGCCGGGCCGGGGAGCGGCGCCGCCGGGCGGGCGAGCGCCCGTTTCCTCGAGAGTCAGAAGAGGCGAGGGCGGCGGTGCAAAGGCGGCGCGGGTTCGCGGCTCCCGGTGGCGAGATCGCAAATCTCCTCCCCCCCCCCCCCCCCCCCCCCCCCGCCCCACTCCCCGACATTCCCCGGAAGCGCGGCGGCTGCGGCGCGCACGGCGATGTGAGGGAGACGGCGGCGGCTCCCGCCTCAGGAAGGGCATGTTCGGAGGGGCGTCCGCGGCGCGCCTCCCGCCCCAGCGCCCCCTCCCCACGGCCGCCGCCGCCGCCTCGCCCGCAGCGCGATAAAAGGGGCGGCCGCCGCGCTTCCTGACCCGAGACCCGCGCTCGCCGCCGCCGCCCGCCCGCTCGCCCGCCCGCTCAGGCCGCGATGACACTGCGCCCGCGGCGGCCCCGAGGCGCCGGGCGGGCCGTTTGCTGACCGGATCGCGGCTGCCCGCCAGCGTGTCCGCGGTGCCGCCGCCGCCGCCAGGATGGGCTGCGCCCCAAGCATCCACGTTTCCGAAAACCGAACGTTGAACCACAGCGACGACGAGGACGAGGACGTGGAAGTCCCGGGCCCCGCGCCGAGGTCTAGACTGCGATGGTCGACCGCACCCGGGCTCGTGGAGCCACAGCCTCGCGACAGCGGCGCCTCGAAGGTGAGCGGCAGGCACTGGGAGGGCGGGGAAACGCGGGGCCCGTGAGGCCCTCTAGCCGGCCGCCGTGGCGTTGACCGACGCCAGTCGCCCGCGTTTGCGGGCTGTCGCGGACCGAGGCTTAACGGGGCTATGGCACGGCGCCGCCGGATCCACGGGGTCCGTTCGTCCCGGGCCGGGTCGGACGCGGCGAGTCCGTTTTCTCCCAGCGCGGTGGGTGGGAGACCCCGTGGGTGGGGGACCCGGGACATTCTGGCACGTCCCTGACGTGGTAAACCGTGGTAAACCAGGGTGCACTTTGCCCTTGCGGTTCCCAGAGTAGAAAGGCACTGGTTGTTGGCTCTGGGAAGGGTCTTGGATGCCACCAGTTACCCCCACCTTATCCCCTTCCTAGCTTATCCCAACCTCTGTCCCCTCTTTGCACAAGTGGTTTCACTTTTCCACTTCTTTGGGGCCATTGAAATGTAACCTGGAACATAGGTTTGGCTTCACTGCACGCGTTATCTGAAGTTCAGGTTTATTAGTATGCGTGTGGTATTTAAAGCTTGCGTAATTAGAAAATACTACTAGAGACGTGATCTTCGAAGATTCGGAGGGGCGAAGTTAATCTTTTATGGAGGCAGTCTGACTGGAGCTTGCAGGGCTTTTTGCTTTGTTGTTGTTTGCGAGGCTTCTCCAGCACCTTTTGCCTCAGCTTTTATCAAAAGTTTCCAGGGCTAAGGTTTTCTGAAGGAAAGATAAAAGTTCACAGAGGCACCCGCAGCAGCTTTCCACTTACCTTTGGGATTTCGGAGTGACATCTCAGGCGTTGTAAACCAAACTGGTATGCTGGGCTGCAGTGTTTGAACATAAACTCCCCATTACTATGAAGTTTTAAGTATTTTGCAATTTTTAAAATTGTTTACTGAATACTGCAGACCCTCCCAGATTTGATTTACTTAACTGTCCTAAATTTCTAGCAGTCATAATGGTACTTTTTCTGTTCGAAAGAGGAGATCTTGCTCAGCTTTCCACACTGGAGCACTTGCCCTGCCCTACCAATACTCTACGTGAAAATTCAACCTTGTTCTCATTATCCACAGCTGAATTCTTTCTCCTGGGGTTTCTTTAAAGAAACCTATGATGGCTAGAGTGATGGCTAGAGTTTAGACGGTTAGGCCAAACTGCTTTTAATGGCAACAAGCAGCTTATATAATTAAGCCTAACAGGCTAACAAACAAACAAGACACTATAAAGTGGAATGTGGAAACCTTGACAACTGTCACATTTCTTACTCAAATCTGACATTGTTTTCTTTTTCATTAGCTAATATTAAATTCCAAAGCCATCCCTTCGGTGAGACACCTTTCTTCTTACAGGCCTTTTTGTGCTGGCCTGGATGTCTTAAACTTCCTGTTAGGCATCTTGTGAACCTCTCCTGTGCAGCATTTCACCCTTCTGCCATCCACGGAGTTCCTATCCCAAGAACTGCCGTGCCTACAGACCTTTTCCTATCAGGACCTGGTGTATTCATCCTCATGCATGTGGAGAATAGGTGCTAAGGAACTGTTGACTTTATCTATTTATTTATTTTTTACTGTTTACTCATTCATACTTCTGTCTGTGCAATTTGTGTTCACAGAACATTTAAGATAGACTTAAAGATAATATTGACATCTACAGAGGAGGAGTCAAATTGGGTAGCCAACCAATAGAAATGAAAGTCCCTCACATACTTTTATCAGTGAGTTGTAGGTACTGAGACCACATCTCAGTTACAGATAGGTGAATCTAGGCTTATCATGTAAATAAAGCAGAGCTAATTACAGCCTTTCTTTAGTTTAGTTTTTAAAAATTAAGATATAAATGTACTCTGGGAATCGAAAAATACAAATTAGAGAAGAAAAGCATTAGCAAGATCAAATTACAAGTAATTTGCTTCTTTATTAATAAATATCTTACAAGCCTATGCTAGTTCATTAAAAATTCTTGGATCTATGAGCTTGGGGACAGCTTGGATGATAGCATGCCTGTCAGGCAGGAATGAGGACATAGTTTGGACTCCCAATATCCCCACGGAAGCTGGCGAGGTCCATAACCCTAGTGTTGGCACTAGGTTGCATTGGAGACAGGCAGATCTCCTGAGCTTGCTGCCCAGATGGCCTACCAAGTCAGTGAGCTCTGGGTTCAGTGAGAGACCCTGTGTTAAAAACCAAAGCAGACAACCCTAGAGATGGCCTTCCTGCCTCTATATGTAGGCATGCAGGTACATGGACGTGTGTGCTTGTGTATGTGTGTTCTTTAAAATGCAGTGGTTCTGGGTATCCTTGAGAATTTAAACAAGAAATTCAACAGAGGAAGTTTTATATCCCTATAGCATACAATAAAGAGTTCCTCAAAGTTGCTGAAAGACTGGTGATTAAATACATTTCAGATTGAACATTGTATGGCTTACACTGTAATATTTTTCATATGTATTCTATGTAGCAATCTGTGGACTATTAATAGGTGTTAATGAAAAAAAGGTTCCATGGTCAAATCAGTTTGAGGATCAATCAGCAGTTCCCCCCCCCTTTTTATTTTCTCTTTGTTACAGTGTTTTGCTGTGTTATCCACAGTGGTCTGGAACTTGGGGTCCTGCTGACATAGCTTCCCACCTTTCCGTGATCACCAGGTGGTAGCCCATGTTTTTAATCCCAGAACTTGGGAGGCAGAGGCAGGTGGATCTGTAAGTTTGGGGACAGCTTAGTCTCGAGTTGCAGGACAAAACCAAAGCTACACAGAAAAACAAACAACATTCTATCTATAACTCTAGGTATATCTCTTGTGATCTCCCGAAGGGTGTTTAGACTTGTATTTCCTAGACCTCTTTGATTATCCACACCTTCCTTTGGGTTCTATTGTGGGCAAACCATGGTAGGCTATGATTCCTTCCATGGGATAACAGTATTTAAAGCACAAGAAATATGCTTAACAGTAGAACTCAACAAATATGATTTAGTTCTTGATTCCAAAGGCACTTTAAGCTCTCATAGTACACTGGGAAGGTGGGTGTCTGAACCTATTTAAGAATTACTGAAAATACTCTGGCTGTTTGTTTATCCAGGAGTTATATAGCCCATGTGGTGACAGAGAATGAATGCTGTGTTCAGCTTGAACACTTACGCTTTTATTTTTAATCAGTGTCAGTTTTAACTAACATTTCAATATTGTCTTGTCAGTTTTTAGATTAGCTCTATTTCCCCTTTCCTTAGCTGGGACTTGAGGTACCCTTGAAACATTTGTGCATGGGGAAGGGGTGATAGAGATCTATTCACAGACATGGGCTGCTGCTGATTGGTGCCTCTGCTCTCAGCCTTCCTCATCAGCTGTGTGCTGGTCAGTCTGTTTGCTGTCTCTCTTAGGCCTTCCATAAACAGTTGTTGAATTATAGGATTGAGTGAAACAGGCTGTAGAAGTGCAAAATCTTTACTGTTCATGTAAAGGAACCAGTTTTAACCAGATTGGAGGCTGTGAAGTTCAGATTGCTTTTGTGGGAGTCTCTGGTTATTGTTCTCCAGAGAATTTAACCCAGGGGATAAAATATATCCATGCCAATTAACATTGTTGGTTTTTGTTTTTTGTTTTTGTTTTCTTTTCCTTTTTCTTTCTTTCTTTTTTATTTATTTATTTATTTTTTTTGAGATAGGGTCTCACTATGTAGCCCTTGCTGTCCTAGAACTCACCATATAGATCAAACTGTCCTTGAACTCACAGAGGTTTACCTGCCTCTGCCTCCTGAGTGCTGAAATCAAGGATGTGCATCACCGCCCTTGGCTGCATGTTGGTTTTTACAGCAGCGACTGCAACACCCACTATGACCAAATGTTAGTGTCACTGTTAGAGCTGCTGCAGGAGTCGCAGATGTGCTCCTCTGATTCTCCGTTTCTCCTCTTGCTTTTCTCTGACCTTTCACTATCTTCTTTTCCTTTCCCCAAGTCTTCTTCCCTGTTTCTTCACACCAACTCCCTTCCTCCATAGACTGGCTAAACTAGTCATTTTGTCAACCAAAGTAAACTGGTCTCTTAGCTGTAGAATAATTAATATCATCTGTACCAGAATAAAGTGGGTTGCCTGTACAGGCTATTTGTGTATCAACTTGACACAGGCTGGAGTTATCACAGAAAGAGGAGCTTCAGCTGAGGAAATGCCTCTATGAGATCCAGCAATAAGGCATTTTCTCAATTATTGATCGGGGGGGGGGGCCCATTGTGGTAGTCTTGGGTTTTATAAGAAAGCAAGCTGAGCAAGCCAGTAAGGAACATCCCTCCATGGCCTCTGCATCAGTTCCTGCTTCCTGACCTGCTTGAGTTCCAGTCCTGACTTCCTTTGGTGATGAACAGCAACATTGAAGTGTAAGCTGAATAAACCCTTTCCTCCCCAACTTGCTTCTTGGTCATGATGTTTGTGCAGGCATAGAAACCCTGACCTAGACACTGATGTTAATTTATAAAAAAATTAATTACATCTTATGCTTGTTAAATGAAAGCCATTTTCTCCTGGTGTGTTACCTGATTTTGTTTCTTCACTGAAGTCACCAGCAGTTTCCCTTGGCAGGTATGGTTGAGAAAGTGCGATTTAACTTTGTGCTCTACTGTGATGTGATAAGCCCATCTCTGGAGAGCAGGTGGTGAGTTGCTCACTGTTGTGTTCTGACAGCTTTATAGAATCTTTTGCCAGGCTTAACTATGAAGAATTAAAAAAATATTTTCTTGAAACCTTGTTATATGCACTAAGTGCTTTGCATCTATATCATCATATTTCAGAAACATTTCCCACTCTCAGAGGGAAACAGTAACTTGACAGAGTAACAAAGACAGATGACACAGAGAAAATTGCTTTAATTTAGGCAAACATAAACACATGTAAACTAAGTCAGGCAACCAGCTTTACTCTAAAAGATGTATACATCAAGTGATTATAACGTGTGTGTGTGTATGTATAAATACAATACTTAATCTCATTACAATCATAAGTTTATGTGTAATTCTTACAGAGATATTATATCAGAATTCCACCAACTTCCCTGAGTCAACCTTGACCTTTTTCATACTGAAGTAAAGATTGTGATGGGCCTGAGGTCCCTTCTGGCACTGGTCTGGGAACACTGGTTCTCCCTTATTTGATTTGCTCATTTGGATTGAGCACTGAACTGGGGAGAGAGAGGTTCATGATGTGAGGCTGGATCTCAGAATAACCTCGAAAGGACAGAGTATTTCAGAAAGTTAAAACAAGTAAAATTAAAGAGCAGAAGTTAGGATGGCAGTAAGCCTCAGTGTGGCCCAAGGTCAGTAGCTCCTTAGTGGAGTGAGATAATATGAGGCAAGGGACTCGTTCTTAGAGTACAGGCCATTTCTGTTAGTAACCCCTTGTCATTTCTTGGATGTGCTCTCCTTTGTCAGCCTTGTACTTGTTCTAGATGATATCTCCTTTAAGCTTTGCAGCCTGGTGAGAAGGCTCATGGCATTTTTTCTTTTGCAGATAAGGTACAAGAAGTTTGAAGCTCACCTAGGGCCATATAATCAAGCTAGGATCAGAACACATTATTCTTGGCTCTCAAGTTCGACACTGTTGCTCTCTTAACTGCCTATCCCATCTCCATACCGTGGGTTAGCTTTCTATTAGGCTAGGGGTTTCTGTTTGTTTGTTTGTTTTTGTTTTTTTTAAATAATTTATTTATTTATTTTTATTTTTTATGTATATGAGTACACTGTAGCTGTCTTCAGACTCACCAGAAGAGGGTATTGGATGCCATTACAGATGGTTGTGAGCCACTATGTGGTTGCTGGGAATTGAATTCAGAACCTTTGGAAGAGCAGTCAGTGCTCTTAACCACTGAGCCATCTCTCTAGCCCTAGGCCAGCGGTTCTTAGCCTTCTGGGGGGTCAAACAACCCTTTCACAAGGGTCACCTGAGACCATTGGAAAACACATATGTTTACATTATGATTCATAACAGTAGCAAAATTACACTTATGAAGTAGCAACAAAAATAATTTTATAGCTGGATCACCACAACAGGAGGAACTGTATTAAAGGGCTGCAGCTTTAGGAAGATTGGTAACCATTGCATCAGGCTATAAATGAATGAAAACACCTTTTTAATAAAAATATTATTTATTTAATGTGTTGTAAGCTACTCATATGGATGGCTAGGAACTGGACCTGGATCCTTTGGGAGATCCTGTATTCTTAACCATTGAGCCATCTCTCTGGCCCAGTCACCTGAGTTTTAATTAGGTGTCCTGAATTTCTATTATTATGATGTTGTTAGGGCTTCACTTACTGAGGAAGGTGGTTATGGCCCTACTAAGTTCCTGTGTTTGTGGAAGTTGCTCAGTGCTGTCCCAGCTTCTTACAAAATCGGCTCTCCTTTCTCTAGTCTGTCCTCTTTGCTGTCTGAAACCATGGACAGAATCCCTAAGGACTCTTTCCCTTCCCCTCCTGAGGCTACGGAAGCCTTCCTTATCCTGCTCCCCCAGCTGTGTGTTCCCTTTGACCTTTGCCTCCTGAGTGCCTCCTCCAGGCTTGCATGCAGGTAAACTCCCAGACTTACTCCAGGTCCAACCAAAAGGTTTCTTGAGCTCCCAGCAGGGCTTACACTTTAAAGGTGTAGAGTTGCTGCTGGGGTGTGGGGTGGGGATCTGGGGGTAGGTTGCCTAGAGTGTAGGCTGCTTGAGGACACGGATGGTGTCTGTTCTCATGACACGTCCTGTATGCTGGGCATACTCTAAAGTATCTGGAAGCCGATAGGGCTTTTTCTTCACATTCCCTGGATCGAGCTCATCTTATTTAAAGTTAACAAAAATTGTTAGGGTGTGTCGCATGTGTTTTAACAAAAAGCCAAAATACCCTTGAGCCGGTGATTAATCTGTCAGGTTCTCAGTGAAGCTTTTTCTCCAGTTTTGGCCATGTTCAAGTTGAGCAATGTTTCTGGGTCTCCTCCTGTTCTACTTTTGTCCTGCTCTGTTTGGTAGGAAATGGTGGAATATCATGTTAGAGCATTGTTTTGACAAGTTTGATGTTGCTGTTTCTCAGCTACAGGCATGAAATGTAGTCTGCCCGTCCACCCATACAGGAAGGATGTTGCTCGGGTGGGGGCTCAACAGTAAGTAGTTTTACTCTGGGTTGGAAACTTCATGTTCCTCGAGCTCCTCTGCTTTCACTGTTTCACCTCCTACATGAGGGCTTCAGCTCTTTCCAGTTGCTAGTGGGATAGCCCAGAACCTCTCCCATGCTGTCCTTAAGGTGTTTGGAGCTGATGACAGCTCCCAGGGAGCTGGTGTTGAAAGAGTATGGGAGGAGAAGCTAGAGACATGGCTGACACCCACTTCATCAGGAATCGGTAATAAATTGACAAGTCCTGATCTTGCATTTTCTCAACTGTTAGGAGATTAGAGAGGGATAAGGACATAGCTCCATGGTAAGGCAATTGTCTAGCATGTGGCAGGATCTGGGTTCAGTCTCCAGCCACTCTTCTCACACACAGATAAAAGAAAAGCAAGGAGTCAAGAATACCTGTGGTCTTGGTTAGGGCTTCCCTTGCTTCGAAGAGACACCATGACCAAGGCAACTCTTATAAAGGACCACATTTAAATGAGACTGGCTTACAAGTTCAGATATTCAGTCCATTATCATCAAGTTGGGAGGCATGGCAGCATCCAGGCAGACATGGCATTGAGGAGCTGAAAGTTCTACATCTTCATCTGAAGGAAGCCAGGAACAGACTGTCTTCCAGGCAGCTAGGAGAGGGGTCTTGAGGCCCACCCCCACAGTGATACACTTCTTCCAACAAGGCCACACCTCCTCATAGTGGCACTCTCTGGGCCAAGCATATTCACACCATCACACCTGCCTTGTGGTGAGATTACTTAACATCTTTGAAAGTGTTTTATTATAGCATGTAAGGACTATTTTCATTTCTTTCCCCTCTGTCAGTGCAGGTGATCAAACCTAGGACTTTGTACATGCTAAGACAGATCCCCCTTTTTAATGACAATAAACAGCTAAGTAGCTGCATTATATGTATATATATATATACATATACATATATATATATTTAATTATTTTATTTATTTACATTCCAGTTGTTGCCTCTCCTCTTGGTTCCCCTCTACAGTTCCTCATCCCATTCTTTCCCCTTGCCTCTGAGAGGGTGCCCCTCCCCCCAGCCTCTCCCTTCCATGGGCCTCAAGTCTCTCAATCATTAAGCCTAACTTTTCCCACTGAGGTCAGACCTGGCAGACCTCTGTCATATATGTGCTGGGGGGATTGGCCCACATATGCACCTGGCTAGTAGTTCTGTTTCTCGGAGCTCCCTGGGGTCCAGGTTAGTTGAGACTGCTGGTCTTCCTATGGGGTCTCCCTCCCCTTCAGCTTCTTCAATCCTTCCCCTAATTCAACCACAGGGGTCTCCATCTTCAGTCTAATGGTTGGGTGTAGTTATCTGTTTCTGTCTCAGTCAGCTGCTGGTAAGGCAGCAATTGTGTGTGTGTTTCTGCACACTATGGAATGCATGTGGAGGTCAGAGGACAGCTTATGGGTACTGATGTTCTTCCACCGTGTGAATCCCAGACACTAAGCTTAGGTAGTCAGACTTGGCATCAAGTGCCTTTACTGAGACACAGAGGCAGATGGATTGCTCTCTCTCTTTCTTTACTAAAGATTTATTTAGGCTGGAAGTGGTGATGCACACCTTTAATCCTGGCATTTTAGACGCAGAGACAGAGGTAGGCATATCTCTCTGAGTTCAAGGCCAGCCTGGTCTGTATAGTGAGTTACAGATCAGCCAGTGCGTATAATGAGACCCTGTCTCAGAAACAATTTTTTAAAAATTATGTATATGCATGTATCTGTGTGTACCTGAGTGCAGGTATAAGAGGCAGCCAGAGGCATTGGATCTTTGGGAGCTGTAGTTACAGGTAGTTGTGAGCCACCTGACATAGTTAATGGGAGTTGTACTTGGGTCCTTGCAAGAACAGTACTTGCTCTAAGTTTCTGAGCCATCTTACTAGCCCTTTCTTAACCACACCTTTCTTTCTTTCTTTCTTTCTTTCTTTCTTTCTTTCTTTCTTTTCTTTTTCTTTCTTTCTTTTTTTTTTTTTAAGTAAAAGATTTATTGGGGCTGGCGAGATGGCTCAGCGGGTAAGAGCACTGACTGCTCTTCTGAAGGTCCTGAGTTCAGATCCCAGCAACCACATGGTGGCTCACAACCACCCATAATGAGATTGGACGCCCTCTAATGCCCTCTTCTGGTGCGTCTGAAGGCAGCAGTTAATTACGCTGGAGCAAGAGGCTGGAGCTAGCAGGAGTGGGGGAATGGGGGTAGGGGGGTGGGGTGAGAGTGGGGTGGGGGAATGGGGGTGGGGGTGGGGTGGGGCGGGGCGGAGGGGCCGGAGCAAGCAGGCAGAGCGAGCGGGGCAGCAGAGGTCCTGAGTTCAACAGCAGCCACACACATGATGGCTCATGGCCATCTGTACAGCTACAGTGTACTCATACACATATGCGTATGAGTACACCATTGCTCTCTTTAGACACACCGGAAGAGGACATTGGATCCCATCACAGATGGTTGTGAGCCACCATGTGGTTGCTGGGAATTGAACTCAGGACCTCTGGAAGAGCAGCCAGTGCTTTTAACCTTTGAGCCATCTCTCCTGCCCAACTTCTTAAAGGCATATATTTCTTCTTTAAAAAGAAAAGATTTATTTTTATTTTTGTGTGTAGGTATTTTGTCAGGATATTTGTCTGTGTATCATTTGTGTGCAGTGACTGTAGATGCCAGAAGAAGGTGTTAGATCTCTTGGTACTGGAATTAGTTGTTAGTCACTCTATGGGTGCTGGGAATTGAACCTGGAAGACACCCCCCCACCCCCACACCTCTATCTCTATCTCTATCTATCTCTGTCTCTGTCTCTGTCTTTATATATGATGCATGTCTCCAGGGAGGTAAGGTCTCAGTAAGCAAGTTACATAAGGCATTTTTGTTGAAGGAACAGTTGCTAAAATTCAACTAAATTAAAAATACAGATCTCATCAAAGGAGAATGAAAAGCAGTGCCACTGACTCAAAGATATTATCAATAAAGGATTAGTATTCAAAATATGTATGGAATTCTTCCAAGTCAATAAGAAAAGACAACTATTTTGAAGTGGAAACTTCTGGTTTCTTTGGAAACCAGTTATGTCACATGATGTTTTGCTGGGACACACAGCTGAAAGGATGTTTTGCTATAGTGGACATGTGAAAGGATACGTGATGAAGGAATATAAATATGACCCCACAGACAGTAGGAGCTGGAGCATTGGTTTGCTTTGCTCTACTTCACTATTCTCATTATCTACATGCATGTATTGGTTTGCTTTATATTGCTATTGCTGAGCTTTGCTTGTCAAGCCAGAGAGAAACGCACCAAAGAACTTGTGAGATTCCTGTGGCTTCTTGCCACTCCTCGGCCTTGGGCCAGTTAGTGAGCCTTGCACCTTCTTCAGGATTGAACTGTTGCTGCTCTGCTGGTTTGTGCATGGTGTCTGCCTGCAGAGAGGACTGGACTACAGCTGCTGATTAGCATTTGGTGTTTGCTACAAGACTGAACTGCTGATATCCTGACAACAAAGATTGAGTTCTCCCCCAAAGAACTATATACCCATAAGTTTCCATATGCTGGATTGTATGGTAACTCACCCCCACCTTAATTTAAGGTACCACCTTGAAATAAATGCACATTGCTTTGTATTATATTTTTTCATCGAATAATCTGCATATTTCTATTTCATTAGTTTATCAAAATAGTATTTACTGTCTATATCATATCTTACTAATATCCTCTATAATTTCATAAATGCAATGCTGCATTGCATCTGCTTATGATTCTTTACTTTTGTTTTTTTTCCTGAGACAGGTTTTCTCTGTATAGCCCTGGCT
The DNA here is from genome assembly GCF_008632895.1 of Mastomys coucha. NCBI lineage: Eukaryota > Metazoa > Chordata > Mammalia > Rodentia > Muridae > Mastomys > Mastomys coucha. Next base: position 71,260,048 of record NW_022196904.1, read on the forward strand.
GTCCTAGATCTCACTCTGAAGACCAGGCTGGCTTCGAACTCAGAAATCCACCTGCCTCTGCCTCCCAAGTGCTGGGATTAAAGGTGTGCACCATCACTGCCTGGTCTGTAATTCTTTTTTTAGAAACTGCTTTTCTAATTATTTGTGTGTGCAGTACATGTACATGTACATGTGTGTGTGTGTGTGTGCTGGTGTGCAAGGCTGTGTGAGAAGACTTGCTCTGAACACTTTGTGAGTCACTCCATTGAAGGAAGGCCTCTCCCTGAGCCTGGGACTTGCTTTCTTAGCTAGGCTAGAACCAGCAAGTCCCAGCAATCCTCCTGTCCCTGCCCCACACAGTGCAGGTTTTGCAGCATGGGTGAGACAAGCCCTAGCTGATAGTGGGTACTGGAATCTGAATTTGGATCCTCGTAGTTGGCACATCAAGTTCTGCTAACCACTGAGTTCTCTTTTTAGTCCTATATTTCTGTATTTCTTATAAGTTGGAAGTTGTATCTAAAATAGAGTCAAGTTAAATATTTTGTTTAGACTACATTGTTGGTGCTTCATGAATTATATCCGAAGGCAAAATCTGATCGAGCTCATAGATGCTCAGGTTGAATGGCTTAGAATAGCTGCTATCTATCCTCTATTATTGAGTCCTATTCCTGTTCCTGTTTGTATAACTGCCCACTAAAGACACACTTCTTAAAGATTTGGTCAGTGGTGTCTGTAGGAGGTAAGGACATAGGGGGAAGGTAGACAGTGAGGGCATGCCCTTGAAGGAGTTATTTACCTCGGCCTTCCTTTTCTTATCTGTTCTTTTTGTCTCCGGCTGGCTACCTGAGGTGAACTGCATACTCTTCTCTGCCACTGCCGTGTACTGCCTTCCCCCTAGCCTACAAGTGGTAGTGCCAACTGGCCATGAATGGAAACCTTTCAAACCATAAAGCAAAGTAGTCTTCAACTGTAAGAGTTGTTTGTTTCAAGTGTTTTGTCACAGTGCATTTGGCATTATGTGAATGTTCTCACTAGCTCCTCATCGATGGCTTTTCCCTTTTCCTTAAGAAGAAATTGATAAATTCTTACCAAAAGTAATTTTGATAAGAGTTCATGAATGATGTTTCTTTAATTCAGTTACTTTTCTACATATAGATTTTTCTTTTTTATATCTTATTTGTGTATGTATATTATATAATATTCATATTAGTCATACCATTTATTTTTCCTACATGTGCATGGACATTTTAAATTAAGATGACGTTGTTTTGGTGCTGGGAAGGCTTTAGGCACTCTACCATCCAGCTAGATGTGACATTTAAGTAAATACTTATGCATAGCTTTGTGTCTTGGCTTTAAAGTTTAGCAATAAATTGCAGCTGTTTCTTGTACCATCATTTCTTTTTAAGTGTAACTTATGACACTGATACTGTTGTATACGTCTCTTCATACCTATGGTCCTTTTCTTAGATTTCTTCTTCTTTTTTCTTTTTTTTTTTTAAAGATTTACTTATTTATTTCATGTATGTGAGTATACTGTCACTGTCTTCAGACACACCAGAAGAGGGCATCAGATCCCATTACAGATGGTTGTGAGCCACCATGTGGTTGCTGGGAATTGAACTCAGAACCTTTGGAAGAGCAGTTAGTGCTTTTAATCATTAACCCATCTCTCCAGCCCCCCTCTTAGATTTATTCTTAGTTGTTTCAATCTATCTTAATTTAAAAATTAATTTTGTTAGGTCAAATTTTAAAACATTTTGGTGCAGTCTAATGAAAAACTTTACATTTTATTTAAAAATTGTATTTGTCAACTCAAATGAGTTATATTTTATTGGATTATTTCATTTTTATAAGAAATTTATTCCTTAATAGAACCCTTGGTTTGACCATATTTGAGAGGAAACTGAAACTGTAAAGTGTTTAGAATCACACATGTCCAGAATCACTCTGCATGTAATGGAGGAGCTGGGGTAAAAACCTCATGTTAACAGTCTGCCTCGTGTCCCCTGATGCTTTGTATGTGTTTATGGGAAATGGACCAAGACAGTTATCCCCTCAACATTTCTTTAAATGTTAGGGATTGAGGGTAGGATGTCAGGAATGTGAGATAGGTGCTTTGCACTCGCACTCACTGGTTACTTCACCAAGGTACATAGGGGGAGGCATGCCTATCTCATCTCAGGCTCAGAGTTTTAAACTCTGCTGTTGTTCTGTGGCTAACACAGCTTAGGAGCAATGAAGTAGCCCAGTCCCTAGAATTCCTAAGCTTAAATATCTTCAACTCCATTTTCCTGGAAAGTACTTCATTTTAAAGACCTGTACATATACCTGTTTGCTTATTTATTTTTTTTAGTTTGTATTTTATATAGAGAGAGTTGAAATTGTTGCACAATGAAGATTATGTTATGTAATCATCATTCATAGAGTATTTGGCTAATTTAATTGCTTTAACATTTATCAATAAAAATGGCAGTTTTACTCCCTTTTCTTCTTTAAGCCTTTGTACTATGTCTTTCGATATTCTAGGGTTAAGAAACAGGGTTTGAATGGCCAATAGGTGTAGAAGAAGTGAGCTGTAGTAAAACTTTGCTTGGGAATGAAAAAGGCAGACCTTGTAGCCTAGCAGGATTTTTATAGGCTCAGAAGACCTTTATGCAGGCCTCGATAGCTGACTGTGAGAGTAGAATATAGTCAGTTCCAGTAATGGAAACCAGCTCTTCAGTTAGATAGTACTTTCCAGTGAGGTTAGTTTTTGGAGACAAGAACTAGAAAGGACTTGAACTCCTCCATTGTAGGCTTTTTCTTTCCACTTCATCTCTGGTTTCATAAATATTCATATAGGTCACTAATTCTTTATTATCTTCTTTTTTATTTTTCCTGGCTTTTCGAGACATGGTTTCTCTGTGTAGCCCTGGCTGTCCTGGAACTCACTCTGAAGACCAGGCTGGCTTTGAACTCAGAAATCTGCCTGCCTCTGCCTTCCTACTGCTGGGATTAAAGTTGTGTGCCACCCTGCCCTCTTTTTATAAAAACCAGTGTGAAGATGAATGGCATACTAAGCTCAGCAGACAGGTTTGCTTCTCCCCTACCCCTGATTCTGCACTGTGTGTTCATAAATCTGAACATACTCTTGTCACTATGGTCAAAAAAGGCAGATGAGGTGGAGTTGGAAAACTCAGGTTTGAGTTCTAGATTTGGCTTATTTGACTGTAGGCTGGATAAAAGCATGTAATTCTTTTGTGAGCCATAGTTTCATGTATTAAAATGCAGTATGAGAGAGGGTATGGGGACATACCTCTGATCTGTTACACTCCATAAAGCAGCAAATGTTTATCTTTGTGCACAATCCACTGTTGTTGACCAGTCAGTGGAGAAGGATGCTCTAATGTAATCCTTCCAGTGCTGCTGAATATTCTGGTAATGGAAATGTAAACAAGGATGTGCTGGGGTTTGGCCTGTAAACCAACAACTATGATAGCCTTGAGATGCCCAAACTGCTTCTGTGGTGCAGGATAGCTTCAGGTCCCCCTGCCGACCTCTGGGTAATCATTTGTTTATGGAATGAGTTTCGTTGTGATCTCTTGGCAGAGGTAGTCTTTGGTCAGGGCAGGCGTGAACTGAACCTATTCTATTGGTGTGCAGACCCTCAGAAATCAGAATAACATACCTGTCCTGCAGCCAGGCCCTAAGCAGGTCTCCAGGTGTGTCATGTGAGTTGTGCCTGACATTTCCCTGCCATGCTGACTTGGAGTCAGCAGTTTCTAAATAGTGGCGATGAAGGCTATTCTGCTTCTTGACCAATATGGAACAAACACATTTTACTGGGATGTTTCTATCTTGTAATGGGCTTAAGAGCAACTGAGTCAGCTGACCATGGACTCAATCCTGGAACTGTGAACCAGCTTTACCACCTCCTTTGTCAAGGTGTTTTTTTAATCTGTGTTTTGATACAGTGACAGAAACCAACGTGGGCATAGCAGCTTTTGCCCTACCTTCTGGGCTTATGGATGTATTCTATTTGAAGAACTTGGACGCATGTTCCAAGAATGGCAACACTCACTCATACATACATGTCGTTGAAGAAGGGGTTGTATCTGGATCTTTGGGCTACAAAAAGAACCAGACACTGGGCCTGGCTTAAGCTTTTGAAACCTCAAAACCCATCTCCCTCGGCCCCACCCTTCCTTCAACAAGGTCCTGCCTAATCTTCAAGTAGTACCACTCCCTGATGACTAAGCATTCAAATATATTAGCCTGTGGGGGCCATTCTTATTCGAACAATCTTCCCTCCCCTTCTATCCTCTCCTCTCAGAGAGGAGCTTGAAAATTTCAACCCTTTAGTCACATGTTTGGTTCCCCTGGCAAGTAGTTCTTTGTCTAAGGGCTTTTCATAAGTCATCTCACCAACATAAAATTCAGGTGTAATTGTAAGAGGTTCATTATGAATAACACAAAACATTTCTTATACCTTTATTTTTAATTTGTATCAAATTGGGACATACACTCTTATCTCAGCTGGTCTTTGATTTTAGTCTTCTCACCTCAGCTTCCTAAGTGTTGGGATTATAGGTCCTTTGTTGCCACATCTAACTTTTTACCTTTGTTTTTATTTTCCTGGAGTTGATCCAGAGCTGTCACAGGACAAAAGATTAACCAAATGTACCAAAAAATATAAGCCAGTGACTGTGTTCTTTTCTCATTATATAACAGCTACATTTTGCTATGTCTGCATTTTTCACTTGGCTTTTTTGAGCTTTGTGAGATATATCACACATATTTCTTTGTCTTGTTTTGAGACTGTTTCCAGATCACAGTCATCTCTCATTATGAAGGGCATTGGCTCCAACACTTTAGATAGCAGGTCTGTGAATATTCAAGCCCTTATGTGTGTACTCCCCCATCCTCTTTAAGTCATTCTTGGATGACTTACATCTAATACAGTGTAAGTGCTGTGCAGATAGTTATTATTATTTGTCTAGGAAGTAACAACAAGAAAGAGAAGTCTGTGCATGTTTAGTACAGGAACATTTTTTTTTATGTATTTTTTATCCATGGTTGTTTAAATTTGCAAGTTTAGAGCCTACAGATATACGGAGTACCAACTGTAAATTGGTCAGGATTTTTCTGAATACTAGTGAGGCCAAAGGAGGAATTTGTGTGCCACTGTAGCCTGGCTTGGGTAACTGGACAAAGGCAAGGCTATGGTATGCTGGCCTCTGACAAGTGGTATCTTCTGCCTTCTACACTTGCCTTACGCTATCCAACAGGCAGTGATGCCGGCTCACTAGTTTTCCATAGCTTTTTTAATGGAATGCCTCTCTTTTCTCTTAATTCCAGTTTCAAAATTCCTAGGGAGGAAACAAGATGAGCCTGCCTGGCATAACTTCTTTCAGTGGCCAGGAGGTAGACTCCATTGATTGGCAGCAGTATTCTTGGAAAGTAGGCAGTTGGAATGGGAACACACGCCTTACAGGAAGAAGGGATGTAGGCCAGAGAGGCCAGCGTTGCCTTGTATTGGAGTTCAAGCCTCCCAGTGCTTGTCAGTTTAAGAATTAATTCCACTTTTATAAGTAATGGCCATTATTCCTTATAATGACTCTGAAGCAGTTTTCATGTTGTGTTGCTAGAGAAACTTTCCATTTAGTCTGTTTGCTAAGAGAAGACTGGATAATAATAAGGGAAAATTTCATCTGGGTTTGACATAAAAGGAGTGTGTGTCCCGGTTTGACCTTCTTTCTTGGGAGGACCTTAACTCTCCTAAAACATACTCAGTTGTTCTCTTCCTCTCCCCCTTTCCTTCTCTCTCCCCCCACATCCTTCACCCTCTCCCCTGGTGAGCACTGTATCCTCAGTCCTCCTTTTTTTTTTTTTTTTTTTGGTTTTTAGAGATAGGGTTTCTCTGTGTAGCTCTGGCTGCCCTGGCATTCACTCTGTAGACCAGGCTAGCCTCAAACTCCGAAATCCTCCTGCCTCTGCCTCCCAAGTGCTGGGATTAAAGGCATGCACCACCACCACCCAGCCAGCCCTCCTTTTTATTTTGAGAAGAGCCTCAATAAGTTGCCCAGGCTGGCCTTGAACCTACTGTGTAGTCCAGGCAGGTCTTGAACTTGTGATCTCCCTCTCTTAGTCTCAAGAGTTTCTAGGATTATATATCGGTACTTTCATAGTTACTGTCTGATGCTTCTGCAGTGGCAGTGTCACTGCATGCTGTGTTCTAATCTGTAAACTCATTTGGAACAAATTATCCAATCTTATGCATCTTAATTTCCTTACCTGGTAGGCGGGGCTGACTGTTGTGATAGATCAAACAAAACACGAAGGAATCAGCCATGAGAGAAGTACCTTAAAACTTAAAATAGATGT
>NW_022196904.1:71266402-71285924 GCF_008632895.1 Mastomys coucha
AAGTGCTGGGATTAAAGGCGTGCGCCACCACCGCCGGGCGGGGGGTCTTCTTTTTAAAATAGAAGGAACTAAGGCTCCTTCTATTAGTGTTTAATCAACTTCAATACATGGGTCTCAAGGTGACTTCATGTCTCTCTTCATGGGCAAACTCCACAGAATGGGGAAAAACATGGAGGGTCATGGGAGAGAGGTTTTGCAGTGGTAGGGAAGAGTCTATGGAATGGGTCTTTGGTAGTTTACTCATGTTTTATTGGTCTCAGTCACACCTCACATCACCAAAAGTTGGAAAGTGCAATTTTCCCTAGTACCCAGGAAAAGGAGAAACAGGGTTTGAAGGGGGTAGCATGCATCATTAAATTCACTTCATCACATAATTTGAGGTTATTTCTTTGTTAACTTGCAACTACAAGTTTCCTGACTGACATAGATTATAGGAAAAAGATCAGGGAGAGGGAAAGGATAGAGCCTGGTTCTCTCAAGTTCCACTTCCTGTCCCTACTAACATTCCTGTGATGGTTTTAGAGCTTGCCCAAGCACGGTTTGAACTGATGCTATCTTACACTTCTCCAAACTCTGGAATTCCAGGTAGGATTATGGCACCCTTCCCTCCTCTTCCCCCCTCTTCCTCCTCTTCCCTTTCCTCCCTCTCAAGTTTACACAATGATTTCTCTGTGAATTGAATGATATGAAGTTCTTCTTTTTCTTTTAAAAGGTCTCACATATCCCATGCTAGCCTCAAATTAAGTGTGTTTAGGTTACCTGTTCTAAACTGTTTTGAATGGTCTGTGGTATTTGTTGATTTTTATAGCACATCCAACTTGAGGAAAATGCTGCATGACATTTCTGAAAGGATACTGACAGAATTATGTTCATTAAGTTTATTGGAAATGACCTGGTAAGTATGTAGGGACTGTTGCTCAAGAAGCTTACTTGCACAACCAAAAGCTGTTGGCACGGCACACAGCCACCTCAGCCACCTTTGGTGACAAATGTAAACTGTGGAAGTCCAGCCTGACTTGACTCTCTTTTATCAGAATGTGGAGAACAGCAGAGGGGTGAGAGCCTCAGTACAGAACTGTTCTACCTAGCTTGGTTTCAAAGAGTTTGAAGCAACTTAAAGCAACATAAAGACTATGGGGTTGCGGGAGGGAAGGAGGGAGGAAGAGAGAGGAAGAAGAAGAAGGAGAAGAAGAAGAAGAGGAAGAAGAGGAGGAGGAAGAGGAGGAGGAGGAAGAGGAGGAAGAAGAGGAAGAGGAGGAGGAGGAAGAGGAGGAGGAAGAGGAGGAAGAAGAGGAAGAGGAGGAAGAAGAGGAAGAGGAGGAGGAGGAAGAGGAGGAGGAGGAAGAGGAGGAAGAAGAAGAAGAGGAGGAGGAGGAGGAAGGGAGGGAGGATCAGGGCCAAGAGAGCACAGAGGTACAAAGGTGAACTGATCAGGCCAATCAGGAGCTGGGACAGAGTGTGGAAATGCATGCCACAGGGATACTCAGGGTTGCCTGGGGCTGGTCACGTATTTGACGCCAAGCTTCCCACAGCCTACCAAATAAAAAAACTAGGAGTAACTTAGAGAAGCTTCCAGGCTGAGGACTAAATGATTACTCTTGAGCTCTTTTGAAGGGACGGGATTCTTAATGTTTCCTAATGAGTGTGCTGTTAAGTGTGTGAGGTGCTGAGGAAGCAGTGCCAAAGACATATATAAGTTGGAGCCCTGTTGTGGGAGGTTTGCCTTGAGGTGCCTTTCCACAAACTCCTGCCATATCTTTCTCCAGCAGGGCTTGCAACTCTTGTGTTTTCTTGGCCTAATTGGATCTTGATCTAGAGTTTTGCATTTTACAGAATAGCTACTGGTTAACTATTGAGATCGCAGATTGAGTGACAAGAGATAGGTGGATCTGGTAGAAGTGATAGACATGAGGAAGGGCTGGGGACTACAAGAACAAGTGAAGGAAGGACAATTAAACATTATTAAAGGGAACAGATAGTGATGTGCTTAAGAAGTACAGTGCCCTAAGATGTGGGCTGCCCAGTACTGTTAATTGTACACATGGCAGTGAAGGCTGCAGAAGTCAGCTAGGCAGCCAGAGGCCCACCAACAGGCAACTGACCCGTGCCCTCAGATGCCAGCATAGTGTGCTGCAGGTCGGGGAGTGCACAGGCTTAAATTGCTTCTCCACCTGGGTGCTGGCTACACAGAGGTGTTCAGTTTAGAAGATGCACTGTTAGTACACTGAGGCTGTGTGCATATTGTACCTACTGAGTGGAGTGTAACAAAATGAAATGGTGTACATTCTGGTTACACATCACTTGTTTTTACATCCCAGTTTTACCACTTTATGCTTGTGGGATCTTGGCAAATTATTTAACCTTTCTGTGCCCTAGATTTTAGTTCAGGCAAAAAACCAAAATCAGATGGGTGCTCTGAGGATTGAATAAATTGATATTCTTCAAGCACATGAATGGTACCTAGTATCTACGGAATATTCCTTGAGTAATACATGTTGCTAGTTACATTTATTCATACCAGTTCTATCTATTTATATATACACACAAATGCATATATACATATATAATTATGTGTGAATTGCATGTAGACATTTTTCTTGGTTGTCCTGTGCAGTTGGACCTGTGTGGGTAGAAATGGTCTACAGGCCACAGAATTAAAAATAGGGAACTGTGAGGGAGTGCTGTTGTCCTATGAATCTTGAAGTTGCCAGGGTAGAACTTGGGGTAAAGAAGGTAAGCATGAGGCGCTGAGATCTTTGATGGAACAGGTGACCCAGAGATCAACTGACATGGTGACACTATTGGGTGATGTGGTCCCAGAAGGTTGGGATGGGGGAGGGTGTTGTCTGAAAGCTAGAACGGGGTAACAAGGAATACTCTCTTTGGAGCTAGAGTCTGGAAGAGATAGCCTTGGAGTCCTGTCCCAGAACTTTCCTGGAAGCCTATGTATGTAGTAGCCTAGTTACCAGGTTGTGACATTGTAATACTAGTTAATTACTGTTTCCATGCTTTTAGAATTCTAGTCTCAGTCTGCTGGGGCCTGCTGTGGTCAGCTTGGTTCTTTGGTTCCTTCTTTCTTCTTGAACCTTGGCTATGTTTGCTCTTCAGGCACTTTTTCCAAGTTGTCCTCTTCTCCCTCCACTCCCAGTTCAACTGGTGGAGGTCAGAGTCCTAGCTCCACACTCTGGGGCTTAGCCCTGTTTCTAATAACTGTACCTTGTGGCTGCACACATTCCCATGGGAGCATCTCCAGCCTTACCATTCCTGTGACCTGTCATCTCTGGTATCCACACATTTGAGGTTGTCTCTGAGGGTTTTACTCACTAATGTTCCGACCCTAGGCCTGAAGGCTGAGAGCTTGTCACCTGACTTGGAGTGTGTCCCTTTTCCTGACTCTTCTGCTTAAGTACTTTACCTCTATCTTCATCCCACCCCACCCTATTTATTCCATCTTGCCCCTGCTAGGACACTGGCCTTTGCTGACTCTCTCCTTGAGGGCTGTCAGCCCCACTCTCTCCTGGGATTGGGCCTCCCTCCCTTTCCTTGCCTGAGTAATTAAGTACCTGTCCACTCCAGTGAGCCTGTGAGACTACTTGGGCATGTCCTCCTGTCTAGCCTGCCCTTCCTCTTCAGAACCTCTGTCCTAACAGAGAACACATGAGAGGGACATGGTTTCAGTTCTGCAAAAGAGAGAGCCAGAAAGAGGGCTCAGCAGGTAAGGGTGCCTACTGCCATTCTTGATGACCTGAGTTTGATCCCTAGAACTCACTGGAAGGAGAGAACCAACTCCCACAAGCTGTCCTGTGAACCCACACATGCTATGGTAGACACACACAGACCTTTCCCACCAGCAAATATATATTAAAATGTTTGTTTGGTTTTTTTTTTAAAGGAAATGTTTTTTACACAGCTTGTTCTCATACTTCCTGTTAGCTTTTTGTTTTTTTGTTTTTGAGTTGCATGATGTTTAGTTAGTATGAGGATATTCAAAGTGAAGAATAGGAGAGTTGAATGCTAATTTTTATTTCATTATTAAGGCAAAGGAAATCTACTGTAGTTCTCTTTTACCTACTAATATAAAATAGGCAATATAAAAGTGACTGTTAGAAAGTTCTTGGGCTCATAGATGATATAATGTGGTTTATAATCAGATACCACCTTTATGTGTTTTTCCTGTGACCTAGAAATAAGGATAATTGACTCTTTCTCTGTAATGACAGTTGTTGTTCTAATAGCTTACCAATTGTAAATTTTAGGAAGTGTAGGCGGTAAACATGGAATTTATGTAAAGGAGTGCACATAAGGATTTGAGGCTAGAGAAGGGGCCATGGGCCAATTTTCATCAAAAGTTTAGTTGTTTCCAGACCATGAGAAATTATCTTGTCTATTCTGATAATCCTTGACTAACCACAGAACAGATGTTGTCTGCTATTAGGAAGAATGTATGTGAGGGAAATTACTTGGGGAAACTGTTAGCGTTATTTAATGAACTTCATTCAGCACACTCATGTCTCTCGTCTACCAATTATCTCTGTAGGCATGTAGGTAACAGAAATGTGTAAATATGCTCACTACAAAAAAAAATACTAGAGTGCTAATATACCATCATTCATGCTAGTTAACAACTAGAAATAAGCATATGATGAAGTGCCTTGTAACAATGGGAATGAAAGAACCTTAGTTACACACAAAAGGCATGGATGGATTTCATAAGTGGTGTTGAGTGAAGGCGGCCAGACAGCACATTGTGTGTTCTGTGATTTGGTTTATACACAAAAAGCTGGCAGGTGGTTTTAGGGGGTTAGGAGGCTCCTGACACTGGGGAGGAGGGGAGGGAGTGGTTTGAGAAGGCACAAGGGCTTCTGGGTTCTGGTAATATTCTATTTCTTGACATGGTGGTAGTTACACACATGAGGTTACCTAAGCCATAGTTTAGGACATACTTTTTAACTATATATTAACCTCCAGTACAAATTTCTGTTGAAACCATGTAGTACACACTACAGCTGTATATATGCTCCCTGTTCTCATACTCAGCCGGTCTGTCCTGATCATTTTTATACTACTCCCACTCTCCCCTTGGGAAGGAAGCATTCTCTGGTAAGCAGCCCCTTCCCATCTCCACTGGGGTCTGTTTCCTGCATGTTCTGTTGACACCGAAGCTACCTGTGGTATGTAGTTAGTTGACTTGTAAGCTCCAGGGGAGCAGAGGCTGGCTGGGTTTGCCAGGCATTGTGTCTCCAGGTGCTGCCAAGGTGCCTGTGCTCAGACACCTGTCACAGGGAGCACTGTTTTTCCTCCACCTTTCAACTCTTAGTATGGGGGACACAGCTTGAAGGAGCATAAGCTTGAAGCCCTGTGACACTGCCTGAAGTGTTTTTGAGAATATGATCATTTTAATAGCCTTAAAGTGTGGCCTGTAGGAAGATTGAGTTGACAATGGGAACAGCTGCACCATCAGTGGTCTGTAACTTGGTTCTGTGTCCACTAGGCATGTTCTTATGAAAGAATAATTTATATACGGTGACTTTATTTGTTCTGCCTTTGTTCGTGACAGTTCTAAGATCAAGACTATTTTAAGCCTGAGAAATATGTCCTGAAAGTCAGCTCTAGTTTCTTTTTATTTAGTCTTGGCCATCCTTCCCAACTCCTCCTCTGAAAAAGTTTGTATCATAAATATTCTTTATTTGGATTTTCTTTGTACTTCAATTAGATGAGGAAAATGGCATATTCTCATTTATTGTGCTCACTTAAAAGAATTAGGCCAAAAGACTGTTGCAGCTAATGCAGTAGGAAAATGAACTTAGATATTTAGATTGCTTTTTTGGGTGGTTTTGTGGGTTTTTCCTTGTGTATGTGGTTAACTGGGTCTGGGACTGGGTGGTGCTAGTCCATCTCAGCCTTACCACACCCTACTCTTTGACTTGTGGCGAGTCATATAATTCTAGCTTTCTTTTTTGTAAAATTAGGTAGTTATTAAGATCTAATGAATTAACTTAAATGCTCTGCTCAATGTATAAAAATTGTAAACATCTAAGAGAGAAAAATTCAAGCTTTATTGTTTAGTAAACAAATGATTCAAGTATATAATATTGGGGCTAGAGATAAGTCTTTGTAGTTAACAGCATTTCCTGTTCTTGTGGAAAACCTAAGTTTGGTTCCCAGCATCCACATAACTGCTTACAATTGTTCATAACTCTAGTTCCAGGGTCCTCTTCTATCCTCTTTGGGTTTTACACAATACTCACTTTTATAATGCACAGTTTACCACTGACTATGAAGAAAGAAGTTATATCATATTTATCTATACTTATCTGTATTGATTGACTGCATCTCCTTTTTGCTTTAGGAACAAAGGATGGGGAAGCAGATAATTTTAGAGAACCTGATTCTCTCTCTCTCTTTTTTTTAAAGATTTATTTTATTTATTTTATGTGTATGAGTACACTGTAGCTGTACAGATGTCCGTGAGCTATCTTGTGTGTGTGGCTGCTGGGAATTGAACTTGGGACCTCTGCCGGCCCCTGTCTTGCTCTGGCCCCGCTCTGCCCTGCTCGCTCCCGCGTGTAATTCACTGTAGCTGTCTTCAGACAGCACCAGAAGAGGGCGTCAGATCTCATTACCGGTGGTTGTAAGCCACCATGTGGTTGCTGGAATCCAAACTCAGGACCTTTGCAAGAGCAGTCAGTGCTCTTATCCGCTGAGCCATCTCACCAGCCCGAACCTGATTCTCTTTAACAAACACTTCCCAAAGAGCCCCATTGAGAATTGTAGCCAAAGCCGAGGATATTCAGTAGAGTCTTGAATTCTTATCAGTTTTTCATTTCTTCCTCAATTTCTTACAAATTTGATTCATTAGTAAAGACTACACTAAATAACCTTGCATTTTTTCAGTGAGAAAGGAGTAAACAACATTGTTTTTCAAAGGATAGGAACTTTTATTTACATATAAAATAGCTTTAAAGGGCTTGATGGATAAACAGGATTAGAAAGGCTTTAAGATGTATTGGAAAGAACAGGGGTTCCCTTTTCTGTCCCCACAACTGCACTTTAACCAAGGAACTGAATTTTTTGAGTAAGCATGCTAATCTCCTCTCTGTCTCCCCTCTCGAGTAGTCCAGGTTGGCCTTGAATCAGAGCATCATGCCCAGCTTGGGTGGGTTAGCATTCTTTGCTTTCTTTTTTAAAAATATTTATTTATTTATTTTATGTATATGAGTACACTATAGCTCTCTTCAAACACACCAGAAGAGGGCATCAGATCCCATTACAGATGGTTGTGAACCACCAAATGAATTCCCATTACATGTGGTTGCTGGGAATTGAACTCAGGACCTCTGGAAGAGCAGTCAGTGCTCTTAACCACTGAGCCATCTCTCTAGCCCCTAAGAGAACTTCTGCTCATTTCCCATTACCCATGATTGGTGGTAACTCTAGTTCAAGAGGATCTGATGTCTCTGGCCTGTTGGGCTTTTTCTTTATCGATGATGGATGTGGTAGTGCCACCCTTGGTTAGGTAGAACTGGATAGTAGAGGAAAGCAGACTCAGTAAGCCATGAGAAGCAAGCAAGTAAGCAGCACTCCTCTATGGCCTCGGCCTCCAGGTTCCTGCCTTGAATTCCTATCCTCACTTCCTTGAATGATGAACTACAAACTGTAAGATGGAGTAAACCACTTCCTCTCCAAGTTGCTTTTTGGTCATGGTGTTTTATCATGGCAGTATAAACCCTGCTAAAACCTCTGGCACACATCAATCCCTAGCACCACATAAAACCAGGTATCGTGCCTCACACCTGTGATCTCAGCAGTTGGGAGCTGGGGGCTTGGAAATTAGAAACTCAAGGCCATCTTGGCCAACAAAGCAAGTTGGATTTCAGCTTGGGCCACATGGGACTCACCCCATCTTTAAAAAGGGGAGAGTTATTGAATTAGGACCTCAAGGATTACCACATGGTATACTTCAGTCTATCATACTTATTGTCCATACTTAAGCTCATATTTTATCTCCTTTTTTGTTTTGCTTTGTCTTTGTTTGACCCAGGCTGTCCTCAGACTCATAGTGTCCTCTGCCTCTCTATCTTGCATGGCTTATATCCTTTTTTAAGAAATGGTATCATAGTGTATGTAATCTTGTTTTGCTTTTCTCACTCACCTGTTTATCCTTGATCACTCCATATGTGCAGGAATTCTTCATTTAGAAAAAAAAAAAACCTCAGGATTGAATTCATGTGATCCTTTTTTATCTAAGTGCTGGTGATATAACCCAGGGCTTTGCCCAAGCCAGGCAAGTGTTCTCCTTGAACTGCATCCTAAGCACTCTTGTGGTTTGGTAGTGTTCAGTATTTTCACAGAGTTGTACATCCACAACCCTGTTTCTAGGATATTTCTATCAGAGAAACTCTTTTGCCCCCCTGCATACTCTCAAACCCCGGCAGCCACCAATCTGCCTTTTATCTCTTTGGAATAGACAAGGACTATTTCATTTAAATAGTCTTATTTGATTTTTGGCTTTTATGTCTGGCTTCTTTCACTTAGCATAATGGTTTCACTTAGCTTAATCAAGGCTCATCTTTATTGTACTTAGGAGCAGTTCCTCTTTTTTTGTCAATGGCTAACTAGTACTTTGTTGGCTTAATCTATCTGCATTCTAGTCAACCCCAAACTGGTGAATATTTTGACTTATTTAAGGACCAGTGTATTCCTTTTTATGTGAATCACCTGTTTCTATCTTTAGACTTTTTCTCCAAAGGGAATGTTTTGTTACATTTTGGGCTTCTTTTTCTGTATTGGAAATTGGAGACAAAGCCTCTCATATAGCCCAGGCTGGCCTTGAATTTTTGTGTAGCTTAGGATTACCTTGCATTTCTGATCTTCCTGCCTCTATTCCCTGAATGTTGGCATTACAAGTGTACATCATCACTCTGGACTTATGTGATGTTGGGTTTGGAACCCAGGCCTTCATGCATGCTAAGCAAACATTCCATTAACTCATGTAAATCAATCAGTCTGTCTGTCTATCTATCTCTATCTGAAGTGGTCTCATTCTGTAGCTCAGGCTTGCCTGAAATTCGCTCTTTAGCAGTGACAGTAAAGGTATGAGCCACCACACCACACCAGCTAAGGAATTTTTAATTAATTATTTTTTAAGAATTACATTTGAATATGGGTTCCCATGGAGGCTAATACCTTTCCCATCAGTTTTATTGGGTTTTCCAGTACATTATTTTTAAATAGGGTTTTACCTCTTTTAATGCTTTATTATTGTAATATGTATATTTTAAATGTTATTACATTTTTCAAATCATTTATTTTATGTGTATGGGTGTTTTGTCTGTGTACCTTGTGTACCTGGTGCATAAGGAGGCCAGAAGAGGGCACTGAATTACCTAGAACTGTAGTTAAGTGGTTGTGACCTGCCATGTGGGTACTGGGAATCAAACCTGTGTTCTCTGCAAGATCAGCTCTTAACTGCTGAGCCATTTCTCTAGCCCCTTACAGGTTACTTCTTGAAGATTATTTGTTTTAATTTCGATTGTGAATTTGTGTGTGTGTGGCCGGGGAGTGGGGTTGTATGTGCTCATGAGTTCAGGTGCCTGGTCAGGGTTTGGTGCTGTCAGTAGAGGTGCAGGGTACAAGGAAGCTTGTGTCTATTCTGCAGGCAGATTGCAGCAGCACCATTCAGGAGTTAAGTAGGCAGCTCATGCCTTCATGGTTTTAGAGAAAGAAGGGAGTCTGTGCTGGATAAAGTCTGATTTCCTCATCAGAATGTTTTGCTGTTAAAATTTAACAATGGTTGATTAATATTCTGGGTTAAAGGTTTTATTTCATTGTAGACTACTAGCATTTGGTCTTTGGGTCAGATAAGCAATACCAATTTAGTACTTCCACCTTAGGGGCAAGCCATGATTTATTTAACCAGTCTTTTACTTTTGGAAATTTAGCTGGTTAACCTTCATATCATTGTTTTGATATTAGAAATATTACTAATATATATATATATGTATATACATATACATATATATATATTTACATATTTCTTTAGGATAATTCCTGGGAATAGAATAAGGATTTTGGAACAGTTTGTTCTCTTGGAAGGTTACATCTTCTACAGAGCCATGTTTTAGCTAATACTGAATTTTTTTTTTTTGACAAAAACTTTGGTGGTTTTGATGACAGATAATATGTCCTTATTTAAATATGTGCTTATCTGATTATTAGGATTATTTTAATATATTTTAATTGATATTTCTGCCTTTGCTAACTGCTGTGCCCTTTAGTTATTTTTATTTTGAGGTATAAATAAATACCCTTTACCTTAAGGGCATATGCTCTTTGATCCTGTAATAAAAATACTTTCTCTTTGTTTTAAAAATAGAATTTTGTGCTTTGCCATATGTAGAAAGTTGTTCTGATTGGCAGATTGATTGTTGGAGTGTGAGGGCCTTTAAGGCTTACTACTGCCTCTTTTCCCATCACTGAAGAGGCAGGAACTGCATGAAGTTGGTGCCTGGTGCTCAGGTAATGGCTTTGGGTGTGAAGAATTTAGAACTTGACTTAAGACTTCTTGTGTCAGAAAATATGTATGGGTGATATAGGTAATATAAACGTTATTTTAAGTTGTGTTAGGTATAATTATGGACTTGTGGTTGGATTGGAAAAACTATGTCCACAAGCAGGGACATTTAGAAGTGAGAGATATCAGAGATTCTCTTGAAAAGAATACAGAAAAAAAGAGAAAAAGTAGATGGATAAATATGATAAGTATTGACTTTCTGATTATGGAGAGGTTAGTATTCTCTATTTTAGTGTGTTTGCAAACTTTAAACAGCATCTGGGACTTTTGTAGGGCTTTGGAGGCAGTTGCTTTTCTTTGCCTTCCCTGCTGGCAGGATCTCTGTTATTCCCTTTTGCCTGGCACTCTAAGGGTGGGATAGTGGTCAATATCACAGAAGTCCTCATTTAATATCAGTGCCCACAATTAACATTGTGAATATTTTATCAGGTGCAAAAGTTTTAAGTAGATCAGTTAAAAATCTGCTTACTAGTTTTTTGTATCTTGTATCCATATTTATTTTGTATGAACTCTTCTCCACCACAACGAATGAAACTAATGAGACTGTGAGCTAAGATAAATGTTTTCCTTGGACTAGTGAGATGGCTCAGTAGGTAAAGGGACTTGTCATTAAGTTTGACAAGCTGTTCGGTTCCTGGTAACCAGACAGTGGAGGAGAGAGCCAACTCCCGTAGGTTGTCCTCTTCCTACTGCATGTACACCATGCCTTTGTGTGCCCATCCACATGCACCTGTGCCGGCTTACCCTTCTAGCCCACTACCTAAAGGTAGGAATACAAGATGGTAAATAGGACAAGGGGATGTGGACCTGTTGTGAAGATTCTCCAATCTCTGTTTGTCAGGATACCAGCAGTCCAGTTCAGTAGTGTCAGGATATCAAAAGTCCAGTTCAAAAAGTGTCGCCAAACATGAATCAGCAGTAGGGGCACAATCCAGCAGAAACTGCCAGGCTTCCCCCTCCACCAAATCTGCAGACATCTGTGAGAGGGACCCAGACCAGCAGGAATGCCAGGAGTCCTCTGCTGTGCTTCTATGAATGAGGTGAAGATTGGCAAAGACACAACACCAAGGAGGAGCTGCACAGCTAGCTAGCTATGCCAGCACCCTATCACTGCTGTTGAGTCCTATTTAAACTCTCTCCAGACATCACGTGCTCTTCTCACGGGTCTTGCCTCTGCAGACTCTCACATGAGTCTGTCTCAGCAAAATACCACATGAGTCTGCATCACACGACACAACCTGAAACTTCAATTTCACACATATAGGCAAATTATAAACAGTTAAGTATTTCCTCCATTCTGTTACTTTTCTCTGGCGTTTTCTCACAGTGATGATTATCTAACAGTTGCCAATGGTGAGTTTTAGCTCATGGACAACACATTTTGGCAGTTTGTCATTCAGTCACTTGAGTCTGTCTGTCTTTTTTGCTTGACTTAGAGCAGCTTTATGGAAATAAGCAGCTCGGTCTCAAGAGTGTTGTAGGTACCTGGCTGCTTCACAGTTCTGGCACACATCCTCAGAGAGCAGTGCTTGGTAGATGTTCCAAACACACTGCTCCTGCCTCCCTGCTATCCTCTGCACAGTAGGTAGCTAGGTCAGGATATTGGAAGTGCTGTGTATGTGTTACCTGTGGCATAGGTCATATCAGCTAGACTAATAGCCAAGATTGCTCTTTAAAGAATGGGTGACGGCATGGTAGGATGTCAGAGATTTACTGTTTTGAATGGGGGATTTATTAGTTACTTTTCTCATCAATTGCTGATAAATGTAAAAAAAAAATTCTCCTGGAAAAGATAAATTTTGTGTAGTAATCATTGTTTGAGAGGTCACAGTTGATCAAGGGGGAAAGACATGGTAGCAAGAGCTCACTCACATATGACATGGGTGGATCACCAGGCTAGCCAAGCCAAGGGAATGCTTCTGCTATTTGTAGTTCTGCTTTTCCAGAATCCTTTTATTCAGCCTAGTCTTCCAGCTTACGGAACATCAGTCAGATTCACGGTGGGCGTTCCCTCTTTAGTTAATCCTTCTAGGGAACACATTCATAGGCTTCATAGGTATAACCAGAGGTATTACTCCTAAGTGACTCTAAATCCAGTCAGTTGACAATGAGGGTTAGCATATAAACACACTCATATTCCATGAGAGAGAGAGAGAGTCATAGGAGGAGAAAGAAATTAATGAAATATATAGGATTAGCTGTAAGAGGGAGGATTTTTTTTAAGACCTTGGAAGGTAGTGAATAATACTATTATTTTAATAGGTTACATTAGTAAGTACAAGTTTCAAGAAGTTTCCTCATCTTAATTTTCTTTGTCAAGTAGGAGTGAGTTTGTGTTTTAAGAGTTGAAGAAGCTCAGTCCTTGAGGCCACTATTGGCTAGGAAAAGAGTTGTGAAAAATAAGTTGTTTTGGGCTCATTGAAGGACTTTCAGGTATCTGATGACAGACCACGGTTTTGTTTTTTTTTTTCCCCCCGAGACAGGGTTTCTTTGTGTAGCCTTGGGTGTCATAGAACTCACTCTGTAGACCAGGCTGGCCTTGAACTCAGAAATCTGCCTGCCTCTGCCTCCCAAGTGCTGGGATCAAAGGTGTGCGCCACCACCGCCCGGCCAGACCACAGTTTTTTGGTACACCACCCCTTCAAGGTTATATGAATTTGTCCAGCAGCCCAGGTATAGACACAGAAGAAATGCAGGTAATTGGGTGAAGGGTGTATGGTGTATGGCTTTGGCACCTACTGCATGAGCTAGTTAGTTTTTGTCAGCTTGCTATAAGCTAGGGCCATCTGTTAAGAAGGAATCTTAATTGAGAAAGTGACTCATTAGATTGGTCTGTAGGTGAGTTTGTGGGGAGCATTTTCTTGATTAATGATTGGTATGGGGAAGGTGCAGCCCACTGTGGGCGGGGCCATCCCTGCTCTATAAGAAAGCAGGCTGAGTAAGCCATGGAGAGAAAGCACAGTGAGTAGCACTCTTCCCTGGCCTCTGCTTCAGTTCCTGTTTGCAGGTTCCTGCCTAGTTACTGTTGTGGCTTTGCACAGTGATGCACTGTAACCTGTACGCCATAAACACTTTCCTCCCTCGATTTTGGTCATAGTGTTTTAGCACAGCAGTAGGAAGCAAACTAAGATGCTGCATGAAGTTGAGAGAAGTGACGAGAAGATAGACTAGGAGAGGTTTGAATTGTGAGTCATGGCTAAAGATCCCATGGCTTATAGAGGATGGGGAAGGGGTACAGGAGAGAGGACAGATGAGGGAAAGGATTGGAAGTCAGGCAATTCATAGAGAGGGCTAGGGTTCAGGATTAATTGAAGATAGGTATGATGGTCAGAGAGCAGGGTATTGGAGTTTAGCATTTCCAGCCTGAGACACTTTTGGATTATTGAGGTATGAGGAAATTGGTTGAAATTGCTGGGTGTTCACACAAACCTTGACAACAATACTAACTTGATGTCAGAGCATTGGTAGAGGGGCTTACTTTTTTTTTAGAAGTATTCAGGAGGAGTAAGAGAGAATGAAATACAGACAAATGGCATGAACACCCTTCAGAAGAAGTGGGCTTCCAGGGAGTCAAGCATGGTTGAGTATTGAGGTTTGCTTAGACCATCTGTCCAAAGCCTCTAGCTAATGGATGGTGGAACAAGAAATTATATGATTTCTTCCTGTGGCTCCGCTCTGCTCCCACCCCTCCTCTCCCCTCCCTTCCCTTCTCTTTTCTTCTTTCTTTTCTTTTCTCTTCTTCCTCTCCCTGTCCCTTCCCCTTCTCTTTTCTCTTCTCCTCTCTTCCTCTCCTCCCCTCCCATCCCCTCTAAAACTCTGCTCAGCTTCTCTACTTAGCTTACTCTTGCCAACCCTACAAGAATGAGCTATTTCTAGAAATCCTTTCTTTTGAACCTTGTGGTTTGTATTTCTATCCCCATTACTCCTCGGGTTTCCTGCATGTTTAGAAGAATGCATACTCTATTGTCACCATCTGCTGTCCTTCTCAAGAGACCTGTATTATATTGGCTTAGTTGTATGAAATTTCCATGTAGTAAGTGAATTTGATCTCATTTGTTACTAATCTCCCTTAATAATTGACCCTGCTTTGTCAACTCATCTTTAATTTTCTGAAGTCAAAGTCTTTTGTTAGTTCAGCCTTAGTCCTGAATTCTATCCATGGAAAGAAGCTGTTTCTTAGTTACCACACATGTCCACATGGACCACGGTCATTCTGCTTAGAAGTTTTGCTGGGCTGATGTCCCTTCTACTTTTCTCTATAATTGGTAGATGAGTTTGAAAGAAACTACCTTATAATCAGCTGCCAAAGACTATTCAATCAATTTTTAATTAAAACATTTTGGAGAATTTTATATCGGTGTCCTGCATTTACATTAGCACCCCTCCCTCATGTTAATACACACGTATAAAATGCTACTGATTCCTTTAGTAATGCTCATATATGTGTATGTTAGTGATAACCACTTAGGCTTGTCTCCAGAGACTGAGTCTCCCTTTCTCATCAGTCATTAGTTGCCTGTAGCTCTTCATCTCTGAGTTGTCGTGCCGGCTGGTCTTGTCACAATGCAGGTCTTGTTTAGGTAACTATACTGTTGAGATCTCATATCATATAGAAGACACCATCTCACAGTGGGCTTTCTTGTCCTCTGACACTTAAAAGCTTTCTGTCCCTCTCCTCCATAATGATCTCTGAGCCTTAGGTATAGGATTTACGTTGTAGATTTATCAGTTAGCGCTGTCATTCTCTGCCTTTTGACCAGTTGTTTATTTCTGTAATAGTCCACATCTGATGCAAAAAGAAGTTTCTTTGATGAGGGGCGAGAGCTGCACTTATCTGTGGATATATGAACAAATATTTAGAATGCAGTTAGAGAGTATACTGGTTTAGGAAAGTGGCAGTACTAGTTTCTCCCTAGGGTCTATGACCTCAACAGCCATACACAGTTGGCTAAGCTTGATGAACCAGGGATTGAATTCCTTCCTGTTGAGTGAGCCATAAGTCCAATTAGGCAAACTGCTAGTCACTACCAAGATATAAATAAGTAGATAAATGTGTGTGTGTGTATGTGTGTGTGTGTGTGTTTGTGTGTGTGTGTATACCATTATTATACCACTAGGGATATCTTAGTGGGATGGCCATTCTTGTGGTTTATAGGCTTTACGACCAAAAAGAACTACTGTTTTTCCCCCCTTAGGCAGCTTGTATAACACCTTTAGATACTATCAGAGCTAGTCCTCAGAGAGGATGCTTCTAGATTGGTTCCAGCCTAATTCCCCCAAGTTCTTTGTTCGAAGTGTGTAATGTCTTCAGCAATAGGCTCTTGTTTTCATGTTCTGGGAGACGACCAATAGCAATGGTCTATATTGTTTGAGGAGTCTTTGGACTCCTTGATCAGCATCTGGAATTGAATTTCTCATGTTCATTACTGGGGTTTTTGTTAGTCTGTGGCTCTTAGGGAGAGAGTATTACCCCAAGTGTTAGGACATCATTTAAATTATACACACATATATATACATATGTATCTCTAAGTAAACATAAAGTATATGTTTCCCTATGGCTTTTTCAGACATTGGTAGTATTATCCCCCTTCCTCCCTTTCCCTCTGTATTTCTCTCATGGAGTTAAAGTTCTCCCCCGTTTTCCCCATTTCCCTCTGCATACCACTTGTGTCCTACTCTCCTTCTCTCTAAAGCTACTTCTCCCCCCCAGTGGTCCCTTCTTACTTTTCTGTATCTAGTTACTCCTGGGTCAAAACTCATATACAGGAGAGATAGCTCAGTGGTTAAGAGCACTGGTTACTCTTCCAGAGGTCATGAGTTCAAATCCCAGCCACCACATGGTGGCTCACAACCATCTGTAATGAAATCTGACACCATCTTCTGGTGTGTCTGAAGACAGCTACCGTGTACTTACATATAATAATAAAGAAAGAAAGCTTAAAAAAAAAGAAAAAGCTGGGCAGTGGTGGCACACACCTTTAATCCCAGCACTTGGGAGGCAGAGGCAGGCGGATTTCTGAGTTCCCAGGGCTATCCAGAGAAACCTTGTCTTGAAAAACAAAACAAAACAACCAACCAACAAACAAAAAGAGGTAGGATAGACAAGAGAGAACATGTGGTGTTTGTCTTTCAGCCACTGAGTTAGGTTCCTCAGTCTGCTACTTTCTAGTTTTATCTATTTTCCTGAAAATTTCTTCCTTCTATTTTTTCTTTACGGCCAAATAGAATTGCAGTGTGTATGTGTGTGTGTGTGTGTGTGTGTGTGTGTGTGTGTGTGTGTGTGTGTGTGCACGTGTCTGTCACACTTTTATTGTGCATTCATCAGTGAACAACGTTTAGGTTGATTCTCTCTCCTAGTATTATAAATAGATCAGCAATGAACATGGCTGGAGTCAGTGTCTGTGGAGTAGGATGTTGAGTCCTTTGGGCACATGCCAAGGAGTGGTTGGTATACCTGGGTCATACATATGGCAGACCTATTTTTGGCTTTTTGAGAATTCTCTATGCTGATTTTCCTAATGACTCCACTAGTTTACAGTCCTATCAACAGTGAACGAGGTTTCCCTGTCCCCAAATCTTCACCAGCTTTGGTTTTTGTTTCTTAGTCCTTTGTCTGTCATTTCATCTTTTTTTTTTTTTTTTTTTTTTTTTTTTTTTTTTGGTTTTCTGACCAAAGTCAGAAAACCTGCTAGACAAATTCTAAAAGAGCTGTAACACTTTGTCATTTCATCTTTCTTTCAATTTCCCCCTTCTCACTTTAGGTTCTTTTCCTTCTTCTTCTTCTTCTTCTTCTTCTTCTTCTTCTTCTTCTTCTTCTTCTTCTTCTTCTTCTTCTTCTTCTTTTTCTTTTTTTTTTTTGAGTACTGGGTCTGTCTCACCGTGTAGCCTAGGTTGGCTTGGAATGTACCTTTTTTCTCTCTCTCCAGGATCTTATATGGCCTAGGCTGACCTTGAACCACTGTGCTGCTGAGGGTAATGAACTTGTAATGCTCCTGTCTTCTGTTCCCAAGTATTTGGAGTTTCTGTGAAGCTGTAACTCAATCCCAGGCTTTCATACATACTTGTCAAGCACCATGGTACTTGAACTTCATCCTCTGATCCTAGTTTCTTTCTTTCTACTGTCTCATAGTGGAATCTGTTGGCTTAAAGATGGCAAGAGGATACTCTTGCTATTGTTGTCAACAACTGTTTACACCAGATAGTTTCTAAAAACCTAATGATCTACATGTGTTATCTACTGAAGAGGACCTTGAGCAACAGCATATCCAGACTAAGGTTTAGTTGATGCCTTAGTTAACATTTTTTTCATGGTTGGGGTTAACATGCCTTGATAAAATCAGGTACGTTCGTGTCAATTTAGGCTTTTAGAGTGGATTCCCACTAAGCTTTCCTCATCAGTCATGATGCCCTGCCTATCGTGTGTGTGTGTGTGTGTGTGTGTGTGTGTGTGTGTGTGTACACGAGCGTGCTCCTCCCCCATCCATTCATTTCCACCACTCAAACCCAGAACTATTTGTTCGTGTTTCTCTGCAGCCCTGGCTGTCCTGGAACTCACTCTGTAGACCAGGCTGGCTTTGAACTTAGAAATCCGCCTGCCTCTGCTTCTTAAGTGCTGGGATTAAAGGTGTGCACCACTGCCTGACTAAGCCTTTCATTTTAAGGGGAATTTCCTTTAGGTCAGTTTTCTGAGATGACCTGCTTTCAGGAGGACCTTGCTTAAAGAATTTCCTCTTTCTTGAGAGTTTTCCTCAGTGCCCCCATCCCCAGACTGCCCCTCCTGGGAGTCTAGCCATGAATTTCCTTTTGACCTCAGTACTAGTTCTTTATTTATTAGCATGACTAGTGACATTTAAAGAAAGGACCTCCAGTGAATCCATTGCACTAAGTTCCCTGGTTGGAGGGTAGCTGGGCACTCTGCATCTACCAGACATGCTTATTCACCCTTCCCATTTTCTCTAGATTCTGCTAATCCCTAACAGGCCAATCTGAGTTTATATTTAGACAAAAGTTATCAATTAACAGAAAAGCATAATGCTGTAGACAAGGCTGACTGCCTTTAAGTGGCTAGAGGTCAGCCTTTAAACCAGAAGGCTTTCCACAGGAAGCTGTACAGGGATATGTGCTGTCCCTAGGAAGCCAGAGCTTCCTTGAAATGCAGGAGTCTCAGCCACTTTAATGCTAATATATATGTGAAAAATCACCTTCCAGCCCTCTTTACCTCACAGCACCTGTTCCAATATTTCCATGAAAGACTTTGAACTGTGAAAATATGAGACTGTGGCAACTATGGATGTTGAGTATCAGGCTCCAAATAGGAATTAATGTCTTTTAAACCAAAGTTTGTCAAACTGCCCTTTTGTGGGTCCAGAAACATCAATTTAACAGGTTAATCTAGCACTGTTGTTTTGGTTACTACTGCTGTAAAATAAACTACATTAAATTTAGTGATGGTATTTAGTAATCTCACAGATCCTGTGGGTCAGAATGTGGATAGGTCCCGACATGGGATAGCTTATCTCTGTCCCATGGCAGCCCATGGGCCTAGGCTGGGGCTTTTCAAGGCTGGTTTATCAGCTCGCCTGGATGACTAGAGTGTATGTAGTCCAGGTGGTTGGAGCCTCTCACAGTGTGGGTACTGAGTTCCAAGAGAGTATCCTAGAAGAACCATTCAGAGAGCCAGGGTTCTAAGAACAGAAGGTAGATGTTTGCATAACACTAGCATAGGGATCACTTCTGCTGTTCTTGACAGAAATAGTCGCAGAGGAAGGTGCACAAGTCTTCTGCTTTCACGGCAAAATACTAGCAGCTCTTTTAAAAACTACTCGACAAGCCGGGCAGTGGTGGTACACGCCTTTAATCCTAGCACTTGGAGGCAGAGGCTGGTGAATTTCTGAGTTCAAGGCCAGCCTGGTCTACAGAGTGAGTTCCAGGACAGCCAGGGCTATACAG
>NW_022196904.1:71286033-71307470 GCF_008632895.1 Mastomys coucha
TTTTTTTAGAAGAACGTAGAATAGAAAAAAAAAGTGTCTATGTTGGGGAGGACTAAGGATTGTGAAGTATGTTTTAGCTATAATGTATACATTCTGGTGTTTATATATGTTTATTATAGCTATAATGTAATATTCTTCTGTAGAGTACAAAAAACTTGTAAACATTGTTTGACTATAGCTAATTTGGTTTATTAATACCAAATTTTATCTACTAAACTTAACTAGTAGATTTCTACTATGACCCCAGTTGTAAAGATGAAAACTTAAGTGATTGGTTGTCATTGCCTATAGAAAGACAAAAGGAAGCCTTTCCTTTTAAAACTCATTTTCTCACCCACTAGGAGGCCCTCAACGCCCCATTTAACTGCAGAATAAACTTGGGTAGTCCCCATATTGCAAGGGGACTGTGGTCCAGACCAGCAGTCAGAGCTTCACTAGAAATTAAGTCTGATCTTTGCCAGTTTCCTTAAGGAGCAAACATGTGAAATGAAGAGGGTGTACTGCTTGTTGCTTTGTTTTGTTTTGTCTGTTTGAGATGGAGCATCACTATGTAGGCCTGGAACTTGCTCTGTAGACCAGGCTGGTTTCCAACTCAAGAGACCTGCCTGCCTCTGCTACCCAAGTGCTGGTATTAAAGGTGTCTGTTTTCATGCCTGGCCATAACTGCATTCTTTATGGCTGAAAAAAAAAATCTGTTGCATAACTGTGCCATAGTTTCTTCCTCTGTTGAAGGACACAGGTTGGTTCCATGCTTTAGCTATTGTGAGCAGTGCTGGAATCCACACTGATGTGCAGGTTGTCTCTGTGGTATGCAGACTGAGGAATGGTCAGTCTGAGTCATATTGTAGGTTTATTTTTAGTGTTTTTGAGGAACCTCCATACTCCCACTGTAGTGGCTGCATTAGCTTACATTTCTGTCTAGTGGGTATACAAGGGCTTTTTTTTTTTTTTTTTTTTTTTTTTTTGTCCACAGTTGTTGTTTTCTTAATGGCTGCCATTCTGACTGGGATGAGATGGAATTTAAATGTGTAGTTTAATTTTGTTTGTTTGTTTGTTTGTTTGAGAAAGGGTTTCCCTGTTGTAGCCGTGGCTGTCCTGGAACTCACTCCGTAGACCAGGCTGGCCTCGAACTCAGAAATTCACCTGCCTCTGCCTCCCAAGTGCTGGGATTAAAGGCGTGCACCACCACTGCCCGGTGGTGGAGTTTAATTTAAATGTCTCTGCTAGCTAGTAAGATTGAACATATTTATGTGTTTATCAGCCATTTGACTGCAATTTGCTTTTATCATACAAATTAGTATTCTTCCATTATTATAAGCACTTTGTAGTCTTTACATTCTATAGAAATAGACACAACATTAGTGACAAGGTTTAACTATCATTATCACAAACAGTGCTGTTGTAAACATCCATATAACTCTTTAGTCCATCCTACAATTATTCTTTTTTTAAAAAGATTTATTTATTATTATAAATAAGTACACTGTTGCTGTCTTCAGACTTGCCAGAAGAGGGCGTCAGATCTCATTATGGGTGGTTGTGAGCCACCATGTGGTTGCTGGAAATTGAACTTAGGACCTTTGGAAGAGCAGTCAGTGTGCTCTTACCCTCTGAGCCATCTCGCCAGCCTCCCTACAATTATTCTTAAATATTATGTACATGGTGCAAAATTTGATCCTTTTTGGATGTTTGTGTAACTTGAACTGCTAAACTTGAGAGTGGACATTTTAAAAGGTTTGTGCATACAATGCAAAACTGTCCTTGACATCTGTCCCTCTTTACATTTCTGCCCAAAGTGTGTCTTAAGTGAGATTTGTTCCTAGCATGTCCCAATTGAATAGAGAAAAACCAAACAAGACTCCACTTGCTAGCCTGTGCCATTTGCTTGTACTCTATCCTTTTTGACACCTTTTTCTCTCATACCCTGCCTGCCCTCTAAGCCCTGTTTGCATACTGCTGCCTACCCCTCACACTGAGTACACAGCAAAGAAGTCCCTTCTACTTGGCAGTGTGTTTTTTCTCTCATTCTCCTAGGGTTAACTGTAGTTTTTTTTTTTTTTTTTAGCAGCATAAGCAAATCTTAGCCAGCAATGGTGGCTCAAAGCTGAAGCCCCAGCAAAGGGAGACTGCAGCTGAGGACCTCCTCAGTTCAGAGTCAGCCTACCTGGGCTGCTGCACAGCAAGACCATGTCTCAAGCAAACAAGCAAAGCCTTGTATCTTGCAGATTTCTTCTTTTGTCTTCTTTGGAATGTAGCAATTTGATAGACTTAAACTCAGTAAATATTGAGGTAAATTAGAGTTTGCCAAATTGATGATGGTAGAAAATAACTTATTGAGAGGAATATAAAGAATAAAAATGTGCATCAGACTGAGTACAGAATATACCGAGCTGCTTGGGACAAGACAATTCTGGCAGTGTATTTAGGCTCCTAGCCCAGAGTTCTTCATAAAAGATGGCTCACATTTTGTCAGTGTTGTTTTTAAAGCTAAATTCTCTCTCTCTCTCTGTCTCCCTCTCCTTCTCCCTCTCTCTCTCTCTCTCTCTCTCTCTCTCTCTCTCATTCTCTCTCTCTCTCTCTTTCTGTGTGTGTGTGTGTGTGCAAACCTGAGTGTGTTCACATTTGTATGAGACCAGAGGTCAGTATTGGCTATCTTCCTTATGGATTGCCACCTTTTTTTTCTTAAGTGAAACAGAGTTTCTCACTGAAGCAGGAGCTCACTGACTGTCCCGTGAGCCTCTGGTGAAACAGAGTTTCTCACTGAAGCAGGAGCTCACTGACTGTCCCGTGAGCCTCTGGAACCCTTCTAGCTCTGTCTCTCTTACTTGGAAATTATGAGTCCTTTACTAAGCCCAGATTTTCCCATGGTGCTGGAGATTTGAACTAATGTCCTTAGGCTCCCGTCGCAAGTTCTTTACAGACTGAGCCATCTTTTGCCAATATTCTTACTTTACCTATACATAGAAGGAGTCCCCTCCAAATCAGGATTCTTAAAATAACCCTTCTATTACAAGATATTAGCTCAATAAATCAGTATGGGCTATAGTCAGGTAGTTCCTTTTCCTATTTGTATTGTCTGTCTTATTTCCTTTCCCCATGCTATGTTCACTTTAAACTCTTTAGAT
The DNA here is from genome assembly GCF_008632895.1 of Mastomys coucha. NCBI lineage: Eukaryota > Metazoa > Chordata > Mammalia > Rodentia > Muridae > Mastomys > Mastomys coucha. The sequence goes on from NW_022196904.1 coordinate 71,289,159, forward strand.
TACTTCTGTCCTCATGAGCCCTGCCTCTTTTCTCCTCTGTCTTTTCTTCCTTCTGACCTCCCCCCCTTTTAAATCTCCCTTCCATTTTTCTCCCTTCTTCTATGTAGCCCAGGTTGGCCTTGAAGCATGGCCCTCTCAAGTGTTGGGATTATAGGTGTGTGCTGCTCTGGTGGTAATAACTTAAATTTTAGAAGGCAATTCACAGATTATTTTTAACCAAAGGCTTTTCTGTATTTATAATCCAGTTTATGGTCATTCACCTCTTTTACAAATATATAGCATTTTAATCCCATTTATTCATTTTCATTTTCCCCTATTGGGCATGTGTGTGTGTGTGTGTGTGTGTGTGTGTGTGTTGTTTAGTGAAATTGAGTGTATGTCAGTAGCATACGCTCATTAAACGGGAGACATTCTCTGGTGCCTGACTGCACTGTGTAGTTCACGTGCCCAGGCTTTGCCAGGGCCTTTGAAGCTGCCCATCATTTCATTGCCCAGCTCTGAGATCTGGACAGTTGGGGCTCCAGCTGTAAGAACATTCACTATTAAAAAGCTGCTTAATTTCTGTACCTAATGAGCAATCTTAAGGAAAGATTAAGGACAGTAAGTTCCAAAGCCCTAGAATGACTTCTCTTTCCTTGCTGTGAGGCAGCAGCTCACATAACTCACATGACAATGTCTAACAGGCAGGAGAGGACACTCATCTTCATCTAACAGGAAAGAAGAAATTGCCTATGAAACCACCCCCACCCAGCAGGTCTCACTGCCTGTGCTGTGTGTTTCAGAGAAGGAATGAGCATGTGCATCTGGGAGTGCCCTGCCATCAAAGGAGGCACAGGGTGAGAGTCTGCTGATAATGGGACACATAGAAGGTATGCAGTGAATTCTCTCAGAGCTCTCCTCCTTCTGGGAAGTTATACAAATATTAGGAAACCGCTCTGGCTCTCTCTGAGTTTGTCCCCTGCTTGGAATGTCTTCAGCTTCTTGAATCTGTGGAGTGGTTTTATCTTGTCTTCATTGACTTAGCCATACTACCTCCCTGTCCCCAGCCAGTCAGTTTCCTTTTGTGGGGGATGAGAATTGTGACTCTCTCTTACGACCCAGATATATCACCTCTGGGCATATACCCAAAAGATGCTCTACCATACCACAAGGACACCTGCTCAACTATGTTTAAAGCAGCTTTATTTGTAATAGCTAGAAACTGGAAACAACCTAGATGTCCCTCAGCTGAAGACTGGATAAAGAAAATGTGGTTGGGGCTGGAGAGATGGCTCAGCGGTTAAGAACACTGACTGCTCTTTCAGAGGTCCTGAATTCAATTCCCAGCAACCACATGGTGGCCCACAACCAACTGTAATGGGATCTGCTGCCCTCTTCTGGTGTGTTTGGAGACAGCTACAGTATACTCATATAAATGAAATAAATAAATCTTTAAGAAAAAAAAAAAGAAAATGTGGTTCATTTATACAATAGAGTACTACTATTCAGGCATTAAAAGCAAGGGCATCATGACATTTGCAGGCAAATGGATGGAAGTAGAAAATATCATCCTGAGTGAGGTAACCCACATATGGAAAGACATGCATGGTATGTACTCACTTATAAATGTTATTAACCATCAACTACAGGATAACCATGCTACAATCCATAGGCTCACATAAGCTAAGTAGCAAGGAAGGCCCAAGGAAGGATGCTTGAATCTCACTCAGAAGGAAAAATAAAATAGACATCAGAGATGGATGGAGGGAGGGAACTGGGCAGGAGAGGTGGTAGGGAGGGGAACAGGAGTGGGGAACAGGTGTGGGGAGGAGCAGGGTGAGGAGAGGGCTGGGAGAAAGAAGGGAAATTGATATGGGGGGCATCTTTGGGATGAGCCAGAAACCTAGACGGGAGTGTAGAAGTTAGGTCTGGTTCTCCCTGCCAGCCCCAGGCTCCCAGAAATAAGACTCAGATTTAAAATATATTTACAAATATCTTGGCCATAGATCATAACTAAAATAACCCATTTATTTTAACCTACATCCTGCCACATGGCTGGTTACCTGTGCTCAGGTACCATGAGTCCATTTCCTCACATCTTCCCAAGCAGATCTCCCACACCTGACTTCCCCAGAATTCTTCCTCCCTCTGGATATACCACTTTCTATTTTACCCTTTCCTATAGAGTATAGGTTTTTAAATTAATATCCATACAATGCACATGATATTCTCTCTACAGGGGAGGCTCCCGAGAGTCTATGGGGGTGATCCTAGCTGAAACTCCTAGCAGTGGCAGGGTGGGAGGGATGGTAGTGGTGGTATGGAGCCTGAAGGGGCCACTTCCTGTAGCCAGACAGAACTACTAGTGGAGGGATGGAGACACCACATATCCACAAAACCTTCAACCCAAAATTTGTCCTGCCTACTTGATGTGCAGGGATAAATATGGAGCAGAGATTGAGGGGGTCACCAACTAACGATTGGCTCAACTTGAGACCCATTCCATGGGAGAGAGCCAACCCCTGACACTATCAATGATGCTCTGCTTTAGGACAGGAGCCTAGCATAACTGTCCTCTCAGAGGCTTCATCCAGCAACTGATGGATGTAAAGACCCACAGCTAAACATCAGGTAGAACTGGGGAGTCTTGTGGAAGAGTGGGGTATTGGATTGAGAGCTGGAGGGACCTACAGAGTCAACTAACCTGGGCCCATGTGGGCTCACAGAGACTGGATCACCAGCCAAAGAGCATGCAGGGACTGGACCTAGGCCTCCTACACATTTGTAGCAGATATGCAACATGGTTTCTATGTGGGTCCCCTAACAAGTGGAGCAGATGTGTGTGTGTGTGGGGGGGGGGAGCGTCTCTGACTCTGTTGCCTGCCTTTGGATCTCTTTCCCTATCCTGGCTGTCTTGTCTGGCCTCAGTGAGATAGGATGTGCCTAGTTCTGCTGGGACTTGATGTGCCAGAGTGGGTTGGTACCCATAGTTGGAGTTTTCCTTTTCAGAGGAGAAGGGGAGGGAGTGTGAGGGTGGGTTGGGAGGAGTGGGTCTGTGATCAGGATGTTAACTGAGTGATGGTGATAGAGAGCCTTGCATGTGAGCCACTGTTGTAGCTTGGTGTTTGCACCTGAGTGCTTGAGTGCTCACCTGGCACTGTTAGCAGGAGACTCTGGTGCACCAGGCCCTCTGTCATCTGGCCCTCTGCAGCCTCATCTCAGCCACCCTTTCCCATTTACTGTTCTTGAACATGCCTAGTTGGTTCGTCCTCTCATATATTTGTACATGTTTTCTCTTTCTAGAATGCTCTTCCTGCTTGGCAGAGCCATACTTTTTCTTCAAGGTCTAGCTCTATAGGCATGCTCTGAAAACTTGCATGTGTGTTGTGTTCCCCAACCCCCACATCTCAGGCAGAGTTAATCAGTCACTTTTTAGTCACACTTTGTACAAGTTCTCGAGGTTAAACATTTACAAAATGTTGTAATTGTCTGTTTGTATTTGTCTAGCCTTCTGTGTTTAGCTTCTGGAAGATAGGGTCCATATTCTTAATTCCATTTTTGTACTCAAGGTTTAACGCATAAAAGGTGCTCTATGAATGTTAGAGGAAGTGAATAAATGAATGATGATTTCACAGGTAACTATGCTAATAACAATTATCTTTATGATAGCAAGTCTGTCTATCAAAGGATTAGAGGTTATAAAACATAGAAGATACTATGTTATTTAAAACTGCGCTTGACAGTCTACACATTTCTTAGTTTGTAGGCTAGATACAACCCAGGCTGTCTGGTCTTCACTCTTCTAGATTTTTGCCTCTTACGACTTGTCTTCATTCTCTGTAACAGTTTGCAGCTAGTATCACTGGTCAGACACTCGCCTCTGCTCTCCTCTGCTGCATGCTTTTGCACATGTGAACCTTTCTCCACATTTATCCTTGCCAGAGCCTTGCCTGCGGTTAGACTCACCTTGATTGTCGCCTCTTCTGACTGCTCCACCCCAAATCACATGCTCCTCTGACTTCCTCTCTTTGCCTTAGCATGTGTAGTAATTCAATATAATAAATAACTGGACTTCTGTCTTGCAAGGCACACAGGCTTAGGTCCAGATTCCATATTCCAGTGAGGAGCCGTGTGATTGATGAGCAAGTAAACTTCTCAGAGTCTCTTTCCAAATCCTTAACTGGGAGTAGAGATACCACTTCTTTTTAGGGTTGGCTAAGGAGTTCTCACAGACAATAAATGCTCAGTAGTACAGACTGTAGTGTTGTTGGTGCCACTGGGTAAGTCATGGTACCTGATTCCTGGCCTACCTTGAGTTCTTGCTGAATGATGGCTATACAGTTTTGTAAGGGGCATGTTTTAAACCTCCAGGTTACCCTCAAATGCTTGTTTGGGTATTTTTGTAAATAACATTCATTTACAGTTTTCCTTGACATACACCAGTCCTTGGTCATCCTGGGGGTTTGTTCTCTTGAGTACGAGATGTCTCTTTGAAAAAGTGTTCCTGAGGTTGGTCTGGTTCTAGCAAGGACAGGATTTTTCCTCTCTCTGCTTCATAGATATGACCAGCTTTGAGCTGGAGTGTTTGTACAGCTCAAAGTCTCTACTAATTAAAGAAATGGATTAGATGAGACCATTTGATGAAAACCTATGGGCAGTAAGTGGTTTACACATTTCTCTTGCTGGACACCATCGTACCAGCTCATCTGTTTATGCTCTCTTCCTGATCAGTAGTACATGGAGATCATCCATCCACAGCAGAAGACTTGGGTCATTTTGCTGCTTGAATTTTATCCATTTTGTAAATGAGAAACCAAGATAATACAGTATGTTTATTATACAAGTAACAAAGGTCTTAGAAACTAACTTTTAAAAAAGAATCCATCATTAGCTAACTTTTAAAGATGTATGCCCATTTTACTTCTAAATACTTCTGGAATAAATCACTTATTTTGTCTGATTTACGGAGAACTAAAAGGTGGGGGGAATTTGATCTTTAAGAGGCATAGTTTATGGTGGTTTTAAGTTTAAACATTTTAGTGTCTCATGATACACTTGGTTAAAGGTAGTTCTCTTGAATGGCATGTAGCTACTAAAATATATAATTTAGATCTATATTCACAAACTTAAAAGATTTTGTTTTATTGTTTTCAATTATGTGTTTGTGTGTGTGTCTATGGATGGGTATGTGTACATGGGTGCAGGTGCCCATTGAGACCTGAAGATGTGAGATCTCCTGCAGCTGAAGTTACAAGGGGCTTTTTGCTGCTTGATGTGGGTGCTAAGAACCAAACTTGGGTCCGCTGCAAGAACAGCCAGTGCTCTCAACTGCTGAGCCATCCAAGGGTCTCTTTTTAAAGGGTAAAAGGTTGATTTCTGTGTACCCGGAAGAAAAAAAAAGGTACAACCTTTAGCACTAAAACATCTAGGTCTTTTAAGTGAGTATGTGTTGATTTATATTAAAAATATCTTAAGGACATTTTGGTTTTGGAATTGAAAAAAGTAGAAAAATATTTGAAAACGGTAAAGCCATCCTTTCTTCACCTCACCAGAGAAATTACCCTAAGTATGAGAAGACAGTGAGAACAAATGAAAACTCTGTTTTTGAAGAAATGAGGAATGTCTGAAATTCCAGGCCAGAAAATAGGCGGTCTTTAAAGGGTTGAATCAGGAGTAGGAAAGAAAGTAGACAAAACACTTGAAGCTACAGGATTCAGGAAAAGAGAAACAATAGAGCAAGATTCCATCTAGTTAAAGGCGTTTTCCATAGTGAAAGGTGTACTCTGGAACTGAAAACCAAAGCTCTTCGTTTGGAATAGTGGAAATGAGCACATGACCCAGTGGCCTGGGCTTCTCAGAGTCCAGCTTCATTCCAAAACACAGAGGTGGCTGGATGGAGTGGGTCTTAGACAGGCTGTGCTGGATGGAGTGGGTCTTAGACAGGCTGTGTTGGATGGAGTGGGTCTTAGACAAGCTGTGTTGGATGGAGTGGGTCTTAGACAGGTTGTATTTAGAAGCCTCGCTGTATAGCAGCAGGAAGAGATGTTGTGCACAGCCCACTGCTATGGAGGGCTTCATCTTGGGAGAGAGAACAGCTCAAGAATACCTCCTACCTGTGTACACACACACACACACACACACACACACACACACACACACACGAAGCCTGAACCAGGGCTGGAGCTCCATGGTTCAGGCTCCTCTCATACACACACACCATAATGGTCAGGTGAGAACTAAAGGAGTAAATTCCCTCATTTCACCATATGGGTCCAGGGGATCAAACTTAGTTTGTCAGCCTTGGTGGCAAGTGACATTACTCACTGTGCCATTTGCTGGCCTATAGATCTTGGAATGTAAACAGGCCATCTTATTAAAGTGTCAAGGAATATTTGGTCTGGAATTATATATATTTTAAAACAGTCTCTGTTTTATCCTTAGAACCTTATTAAATGTTTGATTTCATAGAAATGACACATATGCACACACACATGTGCCCTAGAGATTCTGCTTTAAATCACATGTGCCAACTGCTAAAGCAACCTTGGCAAATTGTTGATTGGATTGAAGTTGAAAACTCAAAATAATAAGATATAGGCTTATGGGATATTCATTAATTGCTGTTGGAAGTATATTGAAAAACATGCTTCACAGCCAGGCAGTGGTGGCACATGCTCATCCCAGCACTGAGGAGGCAGAGGCAGCAGATCTCGGAGTTTGAGGTCAGCCTGATCAACAGAGTTCCCAGTTAGCCAGGGCTACACTGAGAAACCCTGTCTAAAAACAAACAACAATGAGGTGAGGGGGAGAGGAAAGAAAAAAGAAAAAGAAAAAGAAAAGAAAAGCTTATATTAGTTAAAGAAAAGCATATTTTACAGCAGGACCATCACCTGACCACACAGAAGGAGACAGACAGGTTTGTCTATTACCTCCTTTTGTTGTATGCCCTGGTAAACCCTGGGAGCCCTTTGAGTGTTTTTGCTTATGTAAGTGGTACTTTCAACAGCAGTCAGATACTGCATTCCTTTTCCTCTCCCTTTATATCCTATTGCTTCATATATTATTTCCATTCAAAGACTCCAGCTCTCAGTATACACTGAAGCAGTGATTGGAGTTGCTTTCTTAGCTGTCGTCCCTAAAAATGGAGAATAAACTGGAAGCATCCCGGTTAGTAGGCTATGTCAGAGATATTGAAGAACAAAGTACTCAAGTCAGGCAGGCACAGACACTTTACCCTAGAGCTCATGGACTCAAACCTGTGTTGGTCAACATCCTGCGCGCACGCATGCACGCACACACGCACACACACACACACACACACACACTCACACACACACACACACACACACACACACACCAAATAAGCCAGTTCTCAGAGCAAGGCTGTGAGCACACACCCTTGGCTCTGAGCATGTGCTGAATCTAGACAGGTTGTTAAGCTGGGGCTGTTCTCAACAAGCTCTGCCCAGGATTTTAGCCTACAAAGTTGAGTAGACTCCAGAACCAAAGATGACGTGGTCTGTATACTTTGGTAAGAAATGGAGAGTAAGTTGGGAAATGCCAGATAAAAGAGAGATTTTGCTCATCTGATGAGAGTTGTAGAAGAAGGGACACGAGAATCTCCAGAGAAACCACAAAAATGTATCCCATAAGACAAGTTTTTAAAATCTGTCAGGCTCCAAGAATGCAAATCTACTTGTACTGGTCAAGAAACTTCCCTGGCCTCTCCTGTCCTCCCTGGCCCAGAATCAGCCTGAGTGTATAGAAGTGAGGCAGGAGGGACTCTGGCCCCACCCCTTCCCCTGAGGGCAGACTGCCTATCCCTGGGGCCCTGCCTGCAGGGAGAGAAGTCTTTTCTATCAGTGAAACTGAAATGCTGGCAAGATTGAACTGGTCATTTTTGCTTAAAGGTGAACTTTGTTTTTTGAAAGTTTAATTTGTAACAACTGCTATATAACTCATTAATTAGTACAAATTAACGAATTATCAAAATGTGGCTATCACCCAGGTCAAGAAATAGAGTATTCTTGGCCTTCCTATTCTTACAGTATCTTCTTTTATTAGCTCTTCTTGATTTGAACCCAATTTAAATGAACTGATCCCTTTTAGCTATTTGAATTGGGTTGACTCTATGATCTGATGGCTATAGTAAGGACCTCCCTTCAAGCTCATTTCCACTAAAACTCAGAGTGCATTCTTACTTGGAAATTGGGCCTTTGCCAATAATTAAGATGAAGTCATATTGGATTAGGGTGGGCCCTAAGTGGGATGACTAGTGGAAGACAGTGTGATGACAGTGGCAGAGGCTGGAGTGACGCAGCCACAGCCAAGGAAACTAAAGCTAGGACAGGTGCGTGAAGTAGGTCCATCTCAGAGCCTCCAGAAGACACCAACCCTATCCATGCTTTGATTTGATTTGAATTTTTTGAGTCAACATGCAGTAGGCATTTATTTCACACCTAGAAACTAACATGATTATACCAAAGGTCCATATGAGTCATATCACCACAAAGACCACTGTGTGCTTCCATTATGATTCATGGCATTATGGACATTGCCTGTGATGCCCGTCATGATAACTATGATCACTTTACTTTTGGCAGTTCTGCGTTGCCACCTGGGCCCTGCTACTTGAGACCCAATTAAACCTATTGACTTGAATTGATTCAACTGAGCAGCAGCATCTTGGACCCTAAGGTCTGGACAAGGAAAAGAACCATAACAAAGCTCTTCAAATGTGCTGCCGCCCCTCTCACCATTTTGTGTCTTAGGGTTAGTGAAGGGCATGTCTTCTGGGCCTTCCCATTGTGGAGGATTAGCTTCACAGCATACTCATTCTAGCATTGCTATTTCCCTGAACCTTAAAATTCCTTCATCAACTAAGCCAAAGGATATCAGGCATCTCTAATCCTTTTAATAGGCCATCTTTTGACAAATGCTTTAGCTAACCAAACTTTTGACATCTTTTTAACTGCGAGCTGCAGGCCCATGTCAGCATATTCAGCTAGATCCAGTTTCAGGTTCTGCCCACCATTATCTCACACCTTTAAATCCATTCTGGGTGCTGGAATTAAAGGCATATACCACCAATACCCAGTTATACTTTGATTCTTAGATATTTAGGTCTTTTGAAGTGCAAGAGAATAATTTTCCTTTTTAAAAGCCACACAGCTTATACTAACTTAGATATCAGTCCTAGGAAATGACTACAACACAATTGTAGGAGACTATTAGAAAGACCAGTGAGATGTGAGGTGTGGTGGCTCATACCTGTAATATCAGCGTTCAGGTTTTGGGCTAGTCTTGATTGCATAGCCAAACCCTTCTTATTAAGCAAGAAATGGGGATGCAGTCCAATAGTAGAGTTCTTGCCTAGTGTGTACAAGGCCCTGGGTTCCATACCCAGCACAGAAAAATTCTAAGACTTTTTCAGATTTTGAAAGTAGAGGAAGCACCAGTCCTACTAAGCAGGTTTTTAAAATCTTTTTAAAGATTTATTATTTTTATATTATGTCTATGGGTGTTTTTCCTACCCATGTCTGTGTACCACATGCTTGAAGTACCAAGGACAGGAGAAAATATAGGATATCCCAGAACTGGAGTTACAGACAGTTGTGAGCCACTGTATGGGTGCTGGGAATCAAATCCAGATCTTCTGGAAGAGCAGACACTGCTATTAACTGCTGAGCCATCTCCCCAGTGCCCTGAATGGGTTTGAAGTAGTAAAATCACTTAAAATTAATTTTCAAACCCTTCAAGGTCTTTGTTTATCCAGTCCACCAATTATAGAGGCAAAATGTTGACTAACTTTAATATGGCATTCTGAATGTTTACTCTCCAGAGGGGCAGTGGATATAAAGCCTTCTCCAGATTTATTTTGTCTATTGCTGTTTACTGCTCAGCTCTTGTCTTCTTCTTCTTCTTCTTCTTCTTCTTCTTCTTCTTCTTCTTCTTCTTCTTCTTCTTCTTCTTCTTCTTCTTCTTCTTCTTCTCCTTCTCCTTCTCCTTCTCCTTCTCCTTCTCCTTCTCCTTCTCCTTCTCCTTCTCCTTCTCCTTCTCCTTCTCCTTCTCCTTCTCCTTCTCCTTCTCCTTCTCCTTCTCCTTCTCCTTCTTCTTCTTCTTCTTCTTCTTCTTCTTCTTCTTTTTTCTCTTTCATTGAGTCAAAGTACATTTACCTCTGAAGTAGGGAAGTTCTCTGCCCTTACACCCACTGAAGCTCAAAGCTGCCAAGTGATTGCTTTGCCTTGGAGCAGTAGGGCAAGTCAAAGTTAAAAGGTTATAAAAAATGAATGCACACATCTAAACTTCTTCTCCTGAGTTGACAGTCTTTTTTCCCAGATCTCCTCTGATAAAGGGAATAATTCAGCCTTGTGTGCTTACCTTAGTTTCAGAGTCCTTCCATGGAGGAGAGCAGGGAATCCATGCACTTCCTCATTTCCCTCAGCCACAATTTACAGAAAACTTCTTAGCAAAAATTAACATGTAGTAAGTAAAAACAGTTTCTGCACAGATGGTCTGCCTCATTGTACTTTCTGAGGACAATTTAAAGGTTTATTACACATTTCTACCATCTATGTTCAATCCTTTATTTATTTTAAGATTGATTGATTGATTGATTGATTGATTATGAGTACACTGTCACTCTTTTCAGACACATCAGAAGAGGGCATCTGATCCTATTACAGATGGTTGTGAGCCACCATGTCGTTTCTGGGAATTGAACTCAGGACCTACTTAGAAGAGCAGTCAGTCGGGGGCTGGAGAGATGGTTCAGTGGTTAAGAGCACTGACTGCTCTTCTAGAGGTTCTGAGTTCAATTCCCAGGAACCACATGGTGGCTCACAACCATCTGTAATGGGATCTGATGCCTTCTTCTGGTGTCTGAGGACAGCTACAGTGTACTCATATACATAAATGCCCCCCAAATATTAAAATATATATATATAATTTACTTAAAAAAAAAAAAGAGCAGTCAGTGCTCTTAACCACTGAACCATCTCTCTACCCCCAATCCTTTATTTTTATTTTTTTTAAAGATCTTTTCCCAATCTGTTGGTTGCCATTTTGTGTTATTTTTTTTAAGATTTATTTATTTATTTTATGTGTATGAGTACACTGTAGCTGTACAGATGGCTGTGAGCCATCATGTGACTGCTGGAAATTGAACTCAGGATGGCCGGCCCCACTCACTCCAGTGTAATACACTGTAGCTGTCTTCAGATGCACCAGAAAAGGGCGTCAGATGACATTATGGGTGGTTGTGAGCCACCATGTGGTTGCTGGGATTTGAACTCAGGACCTTCAGAAGAGCAGTCAGTGCTCTTACCCGCTGAGCCATCTCACCAGCCCAATCCTTTATTTTTAATAAGTCCTAAATGGGAACATTTCTGATGGCTATTTAATCAGCATCATAAAATTAAAATTATGTTGTAGCTTGATGTATTGTAAAAATAATTTTAAAGAAAATGTGTATGAGTGTGTGTGGTATGTGTGAGTCTGAGTCTGGGTACATACATACTCATGGTGTGTATTTGGAGGTCGGGACAACTTGGGGAGTTTGTTCTTGCCTTCTTTGTTGAAGCAGGGTCTCCTGTTGTTTCTCCTGCTGCACTGTGGATGTATTTCACACTGGGCTGGCCTGGGAGCGTCTAGGTGATCTTGCCTCTACCTTCTGTGTTACCGCAGGAGTGCTGGAATTACAGATCTGGCTTTCTGCATAGGTCCCCGGGATTGAACTCTGGCAGTCAGGCTTATGCAACTAATACTTTTCCCCACTGAGATGTCTCCCCAGCCTCAGGCCCTGTCTTTTAAAGATATCTTAAGTGTATGTACAATGTGCATTCATACTTTATTATTATTTTGTTTGTTTGTTTGTTTGTTTGTTTGTTTTCGAGACAGGGTTTCTCTGTGTAGCCCTGGCTATCCTGGAACTCACTCTGTAGACCAGGCTGGCCTCGAACTCAGAAATCTGCCTGTCTCTGCCTCCCAAGTGCTGGGATTAAAAAGCGTGCACCACCACTTTATGCCAGTTTATTGAACTGGAGGACTGAATTTCTATATTGTCTTGGTTTTATCTTTCCAATCATGTATGTTCAAAACCAATACTGTCTTTCACTTACAGGTTATAATTTAAATGGAAAACAGACTTCAAAAAGGAATCGAAACACTTTCTGTTCTCTGCCTAAAAGTCGGTTGAAAATAACAGTTGATATGGAAAGCTAAAATGCCCAAAGTTGCAACAAAATAAAAAACTAATCAAGTAAACCTTGAATATTAAGGAAAATCAAGGCTAGGTCAAGGAAATACTCAACTGAAACAAAAATGAAGAGATTATATCATTTCCTTATAGAGTATCTGTTCAGCTAGAAGTAGTTCATAATGAAATTAGAAATGGAGTAGAATGATTTATAGTAGCCTATCATCAGCACATTGTGTGTGCTGGCTAGAGGATGACTTGCAAATCGGTGTGTGTTCTACTGGGGGATCCGGGAATCAAGCAGGTCTTCAGGTTTGCATAGCTATCAGCTTTGTCTATGGAGCCACCTCATTGGCCCTGTGTTCCCCACCTCCCCCAGACATTAACTTTAAAGGGCAGGCGAGAGGGCTCATAAGTAAAGGCACTTGCTGTCAAGTGATGAGCTGAGTAATCTGATCCCCAGGAACCACAACGTAAAAGGAGAAACTTGACTCCAATTTGTCCTCTAATGTGTACACACCTGCGCGCGCGCGTGCACACACACACACACACACACACACTGAATAAATGTAAACATTTTCAAAGCATGGGAAAATGTTAGGGACTTCATTTATTCAAGAATTGATTGATTCTGTCAGTAGTAGCAAGTGTGGGACACACCTCCAAGCTGGTGGCAGCAGCACTCTGAGAAGGTCTCCTCAGGATATTTACTCAGGAGAGCCAGGAAAGAATTTCAGGGTATAAGCCAGAGTTAGAGTTTACTAAGAAGACATTTTAAACATAGATTAATGTGGGAATTAACAAAAAAAGGAAAAAGAGGCTTATGTTTTTTTAATTTTCTATGAACTGAAGTTTATTAGAGTTTTCACTTATGTATTCATTCGATTTACATCCTGGTCGCAGCTCCCTCTTCTCTGTTCCCAGTACCACCCTCACAATCCCCTCCCCCATTATAAGTGAGTACATACTATTTGTGTCTTTCTAGTTTGGGGTTACCTCACTCAGGATATTTGGTAGTTCCATCCATGTCTGCAAATTTCATGATGCTCTTGTTTTTTGTAGCTGTATAAATGTGCCACATTTTCTTTATCATTCTTTGGTTGAGAGACATCTAGGTTGTTTCCAGTTTTTGACTATTGTGAATAAAACTGCTATGAACATAGTTGAGCAAGGTCCTTGTGGTATGGTGGAATATCTTTTGGTTATATACCTAGGAGTGGTATAGCTAGGTCTTGAGATAGAACTATTCCAAATTTTCTGAGGGTCTGCCAAATTGATTTCCAAAATGGTTGTACAAGTTTGCACTCCCACCAGTAATAGAGGAAAAGAGAAAGCATCTTCAACAAATGGTGGTAGTCAGCTGTCTGCATGTAGAAGACTACAAATAGATCCATATTTATCACCCTGTACAAAACTCAAGTCCAAATGGATCAAAGACCTTAATATAAAAACAGATATACTAAATCTAATAGGAAAGAAAGTGGAGGACTGTCTTGAATGCATTGGTACAGGAGACAACTTCCTGAACAGAACACCAACAACTCATGCTCCAAGATCAACAGTTGATAAATGGGACATCATGAGTCTGAAAAGCTTCTGTAAGGCAAAGGACAAAATAGCAGCCTACAGAATGAGAAAAGATCTTTACCATTGCTACATCTGACAGAGGGCTAATATCCAAAATATATTCCAAGAACTCAAGAAATTAGACACCAACAAATCAAATAACCCAATTAAAAAATGGGGTACAGAGCTGAACAGAATTCTCATGAGAAGAATCTCTAATGGCTGAGAAACACTTAAAGAAATGTTCAATGTCCTTAGTCACCAGGGAAACGCAAATCAAAATGACCCTGAGGTTCCATCTTACACTCGTCAGAATGGACATGATAAACTCCAGTGAAAGCACTTGCTGGCGAGGATGAGAGCATGTATGATTTTAATGGCTACTGAAGTTACATCTCAAAGGGTTGCTAAGGAATTTTTTCAGTAAATGAGATCATAGGGTGTTTTCTGATGTACGCTGGGTAGGATTACAGCTGGTAAGGTAAAACCATAGCTTGAAAGTTTGTGGGAATTTAAGATGTTTTTACTGTAAACAAAAGTTTACTTTGAAGGTGTTGTCATGCAGTATCAAATATTCAACCAAGATCTAATTCTTCATCTAAAAATAAATAGGCACATGTATGTCAGAAAAACAAACAAAAGACATGTTTATCTTCTTGTTGGTTGGATTCCCAGTCAGTCTCAGGTTTCATTTAGGCAAGGCAAGGAGAGAGGCTGGGAACACTTAACTGTAAGAATGGATCACTGCTATTTAATGTCCTTATCTGAAACACTTTCATAGCACTTCTAAAATTTTTGACTCAAGGGTCTCCTTTTCCTTCCCATGTCCCCTTAGCTTCCCCTGACTTTCTATCCTTCCTCAGCTCAACAGATAGCTAGTGAGCACAGTCCTTTGAGTTCTGGTTTTGTGCAAGAGAATAAGACAGAAGCCTGATTTGGTAGGAGAAAAAGCCAATGAGAATCCCACAGCAATGAAGACCAATCTGGGAACACATAGTGGGGACCACAGGCATAGGAGGTCTCTCCTTCACATAAGACCTGAAGGTTGAGAAGAAATTTGGGGGGAAGAGGAAGAAAACAGGAGTTTGCCAGGCCTATGGTACTGTAGTAAGACAACAGGGCCTTCAAGGAAGTTTCTAAGTCATTTGGCGAAGGTGAAATTCAAGCTTCAAGGAGTCCTGAGCTTTAAATGCCACATCCAGTCATCTGGGTTTAACTAGGGCAGTATGGAGTCTCTGAGGGAGTTACCCATGTAGCATTTCTGAATCGTAGCATTCTGATGTGTGTGCTCTGTGCTAACCCCCGTCTTCTGTTGGGCCCAGGTGCTAATGATGACAAACCAGCTGGGACCAGCTTGTCTTGCTCTCAGGTTCTAAAGAATGCTTACGTGTAAGAGGTGAAATAAGCACGGGCATGGAGAGATTGCACTATCCTGTGTTTGCTGGTTTGGTCAGTATTTTTGGACATCCTGTAGAAATATGTCATTCGCTGTATTTTCAGGCACTTGTGAGACTGGGGAGTATAAATTTCCTTTTAGAGCATGTGTAGATGTATTATTTCTAACTGTTACTGAAGTAGAGGAAATGATGTCACCAGATGTACGGAGCGTTTATTCACACTGAACACACTCACTGTTCATTTAAACAAAAAGATCATTTCTCAATTCAAATCGGAATATTCTAATTTAAGGCCTAAATCAGTTGTGTCATAATCTCTATGGAAACAAAGCATTCCACTGTGTAGTAGTTGCATAAGTAATTCATTTCTCTTTGTACATGACAAATTGTGGATATGAATACTTTTCCCATTTTTCTCTTAAGAACTGTCTTTAAAATAGAGGCTTTAGTCAGTGGCACTTGCTTAATATGTCTTAATGAAATTTAAGATTTCCATTCAACCCACTGTCTTTGCCCAGTTTAGTTCAGGTGAAGAATACATTATCTGGTTCAGTTCATATAGAGCTACTGACTCTGTCTGAGGCACTCTCAAGGCACTTCCTTCCTTCCTTTCTTTCCTTCTTCCTTCCTTCCTTCCTTCCTTCCTTCCTTCCTTCCTTCCTTTCTTTCTTTCTTTCTTTCTTTCTTTCTTTCTTTCTCTCTCTCTCTCTCTCTCTCTCTCTCTCTCTCTCTCTTTCTTTCTCCCTTCCTCCCTTCCTTTCTCTCTCTCTCTCTTTCTCTCTCTCTCTCTCTCTCTCTCTCTCTCTCTCTTCCTTCTTTCCTTTCTTTCTTTCTTCCTTTCTTTCTTTCTTTCTTTCTTTTGTGGGATTGTTTCTTATTGATCTTTGAGGGCCCTTTATATATGAATCTTTTGTCAGTTTCGCAGATATTAGTCTGTTTTTCAGATTGTCTTCTTCACATTTGGGGTTTACCACCTCTTCTGTACTGGGTCTTTTGATGAATGAAATCCTTAATTTAAAGTCTAATTGTCAGTCCTTCCCTTTAGTGCTTGCTTGTTTATACCTGGTTATGTATCCTTTACAATGAAAGTAGAAATATGCACAAATGATTTTGCATTAAATAAAGTATTCATCATAGCAAAGAACAAGTGAAGAGACTGTGCAGCAAGCCCCTGGGATCCTCCGGGATCGTCTTCCCAGTCCTAGGTGTGTGCACCACACACGTTGTTTATAGGACTGCTGAGGATCCAAACTTGGTTCCTCCGGCTTGCACAGCGTTTCACTGACTGAGCCTTTTCCCCAGGACAGTGCTTACATATTGTTAATTTATTAGATGATATTGTATTACTAATCTCATTGTTTTTCATCTTTTCACATGGCAGTTGTTTTAAGATCCGAGTGCCCCCATGCCTCCACCCCCAGATGACTAGATTTCAAATGCCACAACTTGTTGCTGCACCTATAAGCCTGGGCAGACATTTTTGCATGTTCCCTTTGTGAATAGGCACAGGCTTACTACTTCTGGGTTGTGGTTTGGTAATACAGCTACAAGCAGTGTGTGTGTGTGTGTATGTGTGTGTTCTTTTGTAATTGGTCTTAAATATTTTCTTATTGAAATTTTCAACCAGGAAATTTCTTATCTTCTTAAAAAAACCTTTTCATTGGTTCCTTGTGAATTTTGAATCATGCACCCCAATCCCATTCATTTCTCCCTCCCATTGTACCTGCTTTCCACCCTTGCACCCTCCCTCCCACAGCAGAGAAAAAGCATCTCGTAGTGGAAGCTGCAGTGTGTCACAGTGTGTCCCACAGTGTACCCTTTGTCCATACTTCTTTGCTTGCAGATGTTCATTGCAATGACCTTGTTGGTCTGGTAGGAGGCCTCTGGCTTCTGTTACTCTATTAAAACTGGAACCTCACTGGGACTCTTGTTGGGTAGCCTGTTGCCATCCTATGTCATGGATATCCTGTAGTTTTGGATCTGTGGGATCAGACCCTTCATGTACTTCAGCAGTTCATCTAGCACAGAAGACACGAGACTTTGGGGTGAGCCAATTCAAAGCCCTGAATTTAGGCCTGAGAGGAATCTGAGCTAGTCAGCCCAACTTGGGATGGTTCACTGGCAACGTGCCCCCACCCCCCAACACACACACTTCCACCCCCACCCCCTGCAGTCAGGACCAGCTCCATCCTGCTGCCCAGGCAAGGTGCAGGGTCCACTCTACCGAGTGTTACCACTGGTGAGGGACGTGGCCAGTTCTCCCACTCTCATGGGCCAAGTCTCCCAACTGCCATAAGTGGCAAGGGATGAGGTTAGGGAGGAGGGCATCTGTGCCACTGCCACAGCACAGAAGACACGAGAGCCAAGGCCTGCTCACTTATAATATCCGCATCCATGGCCAGCTCTGCTGTGCTGCTCAGGTGAGGTGCAGGGCCCACTCTCCTGAGTACTGCTGTAGATGAGCTCTTATGACCCCAGGGCCAGCTCTTCTGCCTGTCTATTTTACCCTATTTTCTACAGCAGAATAAGACTGCATAAATAGAATGTTAGAATCTAAAATGCTATTTACAACATGTCCATTAACAAATGTTTTCTTTGAATACACTGAGGGAAGTTTGCCTGCTGCCTCAGGACCTGCCCAGGTGGGCAGAGTGCCCTGGAGAATGGTTGTGGGTGCCCCTGTGGTATGAGATGCATACCTCTTTCAACAGTCCGTGCTTTTCAGACTCTTCATCCAGTTATGAGTACTGTGCTCTGCAAGTGAGGATATTTGAGTTGGTATTTGAGACTTCCTGCCTGTTCTGTTAAATATGTATTGAGTTTTAGAGACTATAAATATTCATTTTCCCATGTATAAACACTAGACAGTATTTGACCAAGGGGGAAAAAATGGCCCTGGGAAGACCTATCTCCCGTAAGGAGAGTTTTAGGTTCCTTATGCATGGAACCCAGGCTACACTGATCTTTCTAACAAGGAGCTGCGGACAGGGCTAATGCCAGGCCAGGCTTGCATTATCCACCTTGCTCCTACCTCCTTCTATCCATGTGCATAGGTCTACATTGCTCCAGGGCTTCTTACATTCTCTGCTGATGTTAGATTTTTGTATACATCCCCATTCCCTCTTTCTTTTTTTTCTTTTTCTTTCTTTCTTTCTTTTTTTTTTTTTTTTTTTT
>NW_022196904.1:71307680-71308962 GCF_008632895.1 Mastomys coucha
TTTTTCTTGTATTTTTTTTTTTTTCTATCTAAAACTCAAAGTTCCAGCCTAACATAAGCAAATGGTTTCTTCCTTGATGTTGCTATGAAAAATTGAAGTTTAGAACTAGACAAAATAGTAGTAGGAACAGTATAAAAGTAAACTTTAAAGAGAAACCAATATTGTTCTTTAGAGGCAGCATAGGCCAATTGCTGAGGAACTTTGTGTAGCTCTCCTAAGGGAAAACTGAGGGCTGGGGCTGCATTCAGGTTGGACGGTTTATGAGGAAGGAATTGGACTGAGCATTTGTAAGACTCTCAAATAGCATTCAGTCTGAAAACTGACTCAAACTCTTGTTATTACATGGATTTAGTTGTGTGTGTATGTGGGTGGGTGGGTGTGCACATGCCATGGTGAATGTGTGGAGGTCAGAGGACAATATTTAGGAATCTGTTCACTCCATCCATCACATGGGTCTGGGGATTGGGCTCAGGTGGGCAGACCTGGCAACGAATACTTTTACCTACTGAGCCGTCTTGTAGGCCCTGAGCACTTTTTACTAGAAGGTATAATTATATAGAGTATTCCACTTGTTGTAGCAGTTAACTTCAATTGTCAGTTTAGGATCTAGAATCACTTGGTAGACCACATTGTGCTAATTGAGGGGGGAGCACCATTCCCTGTCTCCGTCTCTGTACTGCATAAATGGAGAAAGGCAGCTTGAGCAGCAGCACATTGTCATCTGCTTCCAGATGTGGATGTGTTGCATCCTGCTTTGCTTGTTTGTCAGCTTGGCACAGGCTAGGGTCATCTAAGAAGAGGGCACCTCAGCTGACAAAATGACACTTTCCTAAGTGTCATTCCCTAAGACACTTTCCTGATTGTTGTCTGATGTGGAGGGGCTCAGCCTTCTGTGGGTGGTGCTGTCCCTGAGTGGGTGGTTCTGAGGTTTATAAGAGAGCAAGTTGAGAAGGAGCAAATCAGTAAGCAGCATTTCCCAGTGGCTTCTGCTTCAGTTCCTGCTCCCAGGTTCCTACATTGAGCTCCTCTCCTGATTTTCCTCAATGATGGAGTATAACCTGAGAGTTGTAAGGTAAAATAAACCCTTTTCTCTTCAAGTTACTTTTGCTAATGGCATTTATCACAGCAATAGAAATGGCAACTAAGACATGGTGTGACCAACTGCTTCAAGCCCCTGCCACTCCGACCTCCCCACCATCCTGGACGGTTACTGTGAACCGTGAACTAAAATAAGCCCTTTCTCCCTTAAATTGCTTTTGTCATGGTATTTTACTATAGTAAC
>NW_022196904.1:71308972-71314079 GCF_008632895.1 Mastomys coucha
AAAAACCACCTCCACTGTTCAAGGATTTCTTCTTTCTTCTAGAGCCAAAGTGGGGATGTAAAAAGGACAGCTTGCATCCCCTTCCACTAATAGTGGCTGACATGACAGAGAACTGGACTGAGTACTGTTGATCACTCAGTCTGCCAGCTCACTTCTTCAAAACCACTGAACACTGAATAAAGAAACGATTGCCTAAAAGTAATACATTTTATCAGGCAGTAGGTTCAGAATTGAAACACCTGTCTATTCAACCTTCCCGGTTCTGATTGTGGAAACTGTGGGGTGAGTACAGATGATCCTGTTGTGGGGATCGCCACTCTCAGTGTAATCTGCTTTGTATCTCCTGAGTCTTATCAGCTAGCCTAGAAAAATGCAGGCTTCCCTCTGCTGTCAGGATGCTAGTGGTGGTCAGGTGGGCAGCTCGCCACTGTAGGACATTGTGAATGAGATAAGCTCACTGCTGTTGTAGGATGACCAGATCCCCTGACAGTAAGACTTGAGAACCCTTGATCCAGCAGATTCATATACATGACTGACAAGTGGAAATGTGCCAGGATCAGATTCATTCTTGAGAGAGCTAGAGAATGTTTTTTGTTTTTATTGTTATCATTCTTTATCTTGTCCTTGAAAGCACTGTGTATCTCAGGTTGGCCTTGAATCCTCCCGTCTCAGCTGCACACACTTGCACCATCACATCTGTTGCTGATTTGTTAATTGACGATTGGGAGTATGCTCCTTCAATATCCAGACCGTCTGTTTTTGCTGTGTTCTGTTTCCCTTGGTGAGAAATCCATAAATAGCAGGATCTTCCATCTCTGGGGGGACCTGTAAATTCTCCTTTTTGGTCTGACAAGTCCATGAGCCAGTGACCTGCACTTTTTTAGGGGCCATGGGTAGCTTCTAGGCTGCACTTGAGGGCATTGCATCTCAGATTTCCACTGCTGGATCTGAGGGTTCTCAGCTCTTACTGTCATGGGATTTGGTTATCCTACAATAGACTTGCCATTTTTTGTTGTATGTGTGTTTTTAAAGATTTGTTTATTTTATGTGTATAGGTGCTTTGCCTGTCTGGATATGTGTGCCTGGTGTCTATGAGGCTGGGGGATGGCATTGGAGGCCCTAGAATTAAGAGTTACAAATGGTGTGAGTCATTGTATAGTTTTCTGAGATCTGAACATGAGTCCTCTGCAAGGCGATAATTGCTCTTAACTGCTATGCCGACTTTGTAGCCCTGCTCCCATTTTTATTAATGGGTTCATTCTTATTAGAAAAATTTACTCTCAAAGCTGATTTTACTTTAATATTTCTGGAAAGCCTTTAGTTGTCCCCAATAACAAACACATTAACATATCTTAGGATGAGATTCCATTTTGTGTGATATTCTACATTATGAACTTGATGGCTTTTATTAGAAGTTATTGCCTTAGTGTTATAAAAGAACTATCTCTAGGAAATACTGTTTATAAAATGCCTTATAATGTGTTTGCATAAAGAATGATATTCCATAACCAAACTCTCTTAGAATGTCTTTGCTGTAAATATTCAGTTACTCATTATCAGGCACTGAATTGAGCACCTGAAATAACTCATTTAATCCAGACACTCTTGTTTGCTCAACACCGAGGGGAAGGACCTGAATGACTTCACTCTAGCATGAAGTTCTTTGAATTTGAATTTGAATGATATGACACAAAAGGCTTGCAGTAATTTGCCACTAATCTTGACTGAGGGGGAAAGTGGCAACAGGTAAATGGAGAAAAAAGGAATTTGGGGGATGGGTCTGGCTGTCAAGTATGGAGAAGGTCCTGAGAAAGCCTCTAAGATTTGCCTCAGGATAGTTCTTATGCTATCTTGTGGGTAACCTGGCAAGGACTAAAGAAACTCAGACTAGGATGCCCCGCAGAATTGCAGATCTCCCATGGCCTGTTCTCCATAGACAACCAAAGGGGCTTTTATTTTATTTTGTTTAAGTCAGACTATACCATGGAAGGACAAAGAATATGATCAATATATTGCATGAAAAGTTAATAATAAATAGATCAGACTGTACCGCTGCTTTAAAATAATATCCTGTAGCTTTTCATGAAATTTAGAGTAAAATGAAGATTTCTTGACTTACAGAGCTCTGTTTAATATGGCCTCTGCTTACATAGGGCCTCATCTCGCGATCCTCTTCCCTTGTTTCTTCTAGTGCCCCACCGTAAGTCCTCTCCCTGGAACTCTTCACAGGCTGATGGTTGGTCTTTCAGATCCCACTCCACAGCACTATCCCAGGGAGGCCTTCCTCAGCCTCTCATTCATTATAGCGCCAAGTTCTCTGAACCACAGCTCTTACGCTTGTAGAGGTATTATCTGTCCGCCATGTTCTCTGTTGATCTCCAAAGCCTAGGAAAAACCCTTGGCAATTTGTCAAGTAGGTAAGGACTGTTAGCCAGCTTCTTGATCTTATTTCACCTGGATATAGATTAGGTGAGTTAGTCCTTGCCCCATAGAGCATGAAAGAGCTATAGAAATTAAATGCAGACAGAATTAAGTTTTGTTCCTGCAATTGTTGCTTTCCAGTTATTTGCTTGTTCTGTTCTAAACTTAAGTTTCTTTGTTGCTAAAGTGGAGTTAATGAACTTAACTTACAAAGTAAGAGTTTGGGGACGGGTTGTACTTCCCTAACATGCACAAAAGCCTCTGTCTGCCTGTAACATTGGTAATCTGCGAATTGGGATGTTGAAGCCTTTGAATCCTGAAGAAGCTCAGGGTTACCCTTGGCTCCATACCATGTTAGAAGCATAGTAAATTCACACTGTCTCAATGGTGACTGGGAGGGAGCTAAGAAGGAAAAATAAAAGCAGGCAAAGGATAGGAGAGAAAGTTGCAGGAGTAGACATTTCTAATGCATTGGAATTACTTATATCCTTTGTCTTCCCTCCCTCTCTCCTCTTCTCTCCTCTCTCTCTCTTCCTTTCTCCCTCCCCCTTCCCTTCTCCTTCCCCAGGATCTTGCTATGTAGTCCACTCTGGCTTCAGACTTGAGGCAATTCTCCGAAGCCTCCCAAGTGTTGGGATTACAGGTGTGTGCCATATGCCTAGTGAGTAGCTTTCCCTTTTTACCTCTAGTCCTCAACTCATGACAGAGTAACTTTGCCTCATAGTGTCACATATAACCAGTATTAAGTCAGTCAAATAATCAAAAAAAAATCTGATATGATTCATCAAAACTAATAATAATTTTTGTCATTTTTAAAAAAAGTTTTATTTATGTATATGAGCACTCCATTTGCATTTATGCCTGAATGACAGAAGAGAGGATCAGACAGAAAAGGCATTGGATCTTATTACAGATGGTTGTGAGCCACCATGTGGTTGCTGGGAATTGAACTTAGGACCTCTGGACAAGCAGCCAGCGCTCTTAACTGCTAAGACATCTCTCTAGTCCAATCTTTGTCATTTCTAATCAGTCATATTTGTCAAAAAATATTTTAAATTGTTAGGATACAAATATCTGTCTTTGTTTTCTGACACTCTAATGTTACTGTGTGTGTGTGTGTATTTAGAAATGGCCTCATTATATGGCCCTGGCTGTCTTGGAACTCACAGAGATCTGCCTGCTGCCTCCCAAGTGCTGGGGTTAAAGGCATATGCCACCACATATTCTTAAATTGTAATTGTGTGTATTTGTTTATGTGTTATGTCATCCATGTGGATGTCAAAGGACAAATTGTAGATTCAGTTTTCTCTTTCTACTTTTACCTGGTCCTGAGGGTTAAGCTCAGGTCATCAGGCTTTCAGGTTATGCTTTTGACCTATGCAGCCATCTTGCCGCCCTGAATCTTACAGTCTTTAAAAACAAATTTTTGGGACCAGCAAGATGGCTCAGCAGGTAAGGATGCTTGCCTCCAAACCTGACAACCTGAGTTCAAATCCCAGGATCCACATGGGTGGAAAGAGAGCAACTCCGGTAAGTTGTCCTCTGACCTCCATACAGACACCACAGTATGTGTGCATGATAAATAAATAAAGTGTAATTTAAAAAAAAAAAAACAAAATTTTTTAATTAATTAATTAATTTACTTTATATCCTGATCACAGCTTCCTGTCCCTCTACTCCATCAAATCCCCTCCTTTCCCCTCCCCACCTTTCTCCTCAGGAGGGGGGTCGTCTGTGGATGTCAGTCCACCTTGGTATATCAAGTTGCAGTAGGATTAGGCACATCTTCTCCTATTGAGGCTAGACAAGGCAGTCCAGTTAGGGGAAAGGGATCCACAGGCAGGCCACAGTCAGAGACAGATCCTGCTCCTGTTGAAAACAATAAATCTTTTCTTTTCTCTTCTTCTTTTTTCTTTTTTTTTTAAGAATTATTTATTTTATATATGTGAGTACACTGTCACTGTCTTCAGACACACCAGAAGAGGACAACAGATCCCATTACAGATGGTTGTGAGCCACCATGTGGTTGCTTGGAATTGAACTCAGGACCTCTGGAAGAGCAGTCAGTGCTCTTAACCACTGAGCCATCTCTCCAGCCCTGAAAACAATAAATTAAAAAAATACTTAAAATCTAAAAGACTAAACTCAAAAATCTGATTTTGTTTTGTTTTCAGACAAGGATTCATGTAGCCTAGGCTGGCCTCAAACTCACTATGTAATCAAGGCTGGTTTTGAACTCTTCATCCTCCTACTTCCTGAATGCTTCAGGTTACATGTGTACCACCACACTTGTCTTCAGTAACTATTAATTTGTGACTAATATTTTGTCAGCTTGACACAAACAAGGAAGTTTGTGTCTGGGAAGAGGAAAATGCCACTATAACACTGGCCTGTAAGCAAATCTGTTAGCCATTTTCTTGGCTGATGGTTAATGTGGGAGGGCCTAGCCCACTGGGTGGCTACCCCTGAGCAGATGGTCCTTCATTGTATGATAAAGTAAGCTGAGCTAGCCATGGAGAGCAAGCCAGTCAGTAGCATCCCTCCCTCTACAGTCTCTGCTTTAGCTCCTGCCTTGAGCTCCTACCCTGATTTTTCATCAAGACAACGGCAAACTGCAAGGGGAACTAAACCCTTTCTCCACAAAGTACTTTGGTCATGATTTTTGGTTTGTTTTTTTTTTTTTTTT
>NW_022196904.1:71314089-71351765 GCF_008632895.1 Mastomys coucha
TTGAGACAAGGTTTCTCTGTGTAGCCCTGACTGTCCTGAACTCACTCTGTAGATCAGACTGGCCTCGAACTTACCCGCCTCTGCCTCCCAAGTGCTGCTGGGGTTAAACGGGTGTGCTGCCACCATCACACCTGGCATGTTTATAGTTTGGGTCAGAGTAATAAAAAACAAATTAGGACACAACTCTTTATTGTTGTTAGTAGTGTTTTTTAGAGAGAGTTTCTCTGTGTTGCCCAGGCTGGCCTGGAACTGGTTTCATAGATCAGGCTGGCCTTGAACTCAGAGATCTGCCTCCCTCTTGATCTCTGCTACAGTGATTAGAGTCATGCACCACCATGCCCAACAAGACACAACTCTTGAACATACTGTTGTTTTTTTATTATCTAAAACAATCTAAAAATGTCAGCTACATTTGAAGCTGAAAGATAAAATTAAAGCTATGTTATTAAAATTGATTTGAAAAATGACAATTTTATTATAAATAGTAATATAATACCTAGAGTAAAGGGGCTGTGACCTGAAGTACTAGGTCAGTTTGATTTTGATTTTGAGGCGTGAGAAAAGGATGGATGCAGGAAGTCCAGTGGCCCCTCCCTTTTCTGGAGCAGACAGGAAGGTATTTACTCTGAGGACCTGTGGCTTACATCTGCTCACTGAGTGATGTCATCAGATTTCCTGGTGGGGGTAATTTTTTTGCTAGGTGGTAATGGTGGGGAAGGAGGTGGGTGCAGGGGTCAGTGCTGTCTGATTGTCCGGCTGGACTGATACTTTGCTCCACAGAGGTCCTAAGATCCGGATATTCCCTGTGGACAGGATGTAAGGCTAAATGCAGACTAGTTATAAGTAAATAAAATGTCCAGTGGTCAAATAGATTTGCTGAAACATGGATCTTGTACAGTGATACTGCTAAAACTTTACAGTGTATGAAATTTGGTCTTAAATCTTTTAAAGAATGAACATATCATTTTCTTTATTTTTCAAAGTTACTTTACTAAATGGGTTAGGTTAGTTTTATGAGTTGAGATCATATAGTTATGGCTTCTTTCCTAAAAGTTATCTCACCAACTTTTTCAAAGATTTAAAAAAAAAAGTATGTTTATATATGTGAGCTTGTGTACTACATTTATGTAGGAGGCTACAGAGGCAGGAAGATGGTGTCACATCCTCTGAAATTGGAGCTAAAGGCAGTTGTGAGCCACGCTGTGCTAGGAACCAAATCTAAGTCCCCGACAAGAGCAGTGAGCACTGAGCACTCTAAACCACCGAGCCTTCCTCTCCAGCCTGTCTCACCAACTTCTCATTTGTTTGCTTTATTTTTGGAGACAAGGTTTCTCTGTATAGCCCTGGTTTTCCTGAACTTGCTTGTAGATCAGAGGGCCTGGACCTCAGGGACCTCTCTGTCTGTCCCATTGCTCCTCACCAGCGTCTGGAGCAGGTCGTGTGCTTTGTGTCGCGTGCTTTGTGTCGCGTGCTCGGTGTTATTTGCCTCCATGCTCTATCTTGTCCCTCAGCTTGACCTAACAATGCAAATTTATTTTATTTTGTGTATTTTTTTTCCTGAGACAGGATCTTACAATATATATATATGTATATATATATATATACACAAAATAAAATGAAGTAACCCCTGGGTGGCTACTGTGAACTCTTAGCTGAAAGTCACATGACTTTTCTCACCCAGAAATGTTTTCTTTAAACATTTCTGCTTAGTGACAATGTTTCCACACTGATTCTAGTAATTCATTTCATTCTAAGAAAATCATGTCTTTCCTGCATATGGGGCCTTGTACTGCTTCCTACAAATTGTAATTCTCCAATTTCAATAGCTTTTTATCTGCCTTAGAGTGTCCAGTTTCCCTGTCATCATTTGTTGAAAAGACTACCTTCTTCCCCGGTGAGCTTTCCTGGCATCTTTGTTAAAGATTATATGAGAATATGTGCTAAATCTCTCTAGTCTCTCTGTTCATTTCATTACCTATCTATACCAGTACCATGTGACTTTGATTGCTATGGTTTTGAAATTAGGAAGTGTTGGTCTTGCAGGTCATTCATACATTTGCAAGATTGTTCTGTTAGGGATCACCGAGCTGAGTTTCCATATGAGTTCTAGAATATATGTCTCTTTTTCTGCCAAAAAGAAAAGAAAGGAAAATCATTGGGATTTTAATGAGGGCCCTGGTGACTGTGTAGACTGCTCAGGTAGCATTGGCATCTTAGTAAGACTTGTCTCAATCTATAAACATGTGCCTCCATTTAGTGAAAAGTTTTTGGTGTGTATGTGGCATGTGTGCATGGTGTGTATGTGTGTGTGCATGTGTGTGTATTAACACAGGAGGTCTCAGTACTGCCTCTGTCACCTTCCTCCTCTTCTTCCTCTTCTTCCTCCTCCTCCTCCTCCTCTTCCTCTTCTTCTTTCTACTTTTCTTCTTCATTATTGTGGTTTTTTTGAGACAGTCTCACTGTATAGCCCTGGCTGGCATGGAACTCACTGTGTAGACCAGGTGGGTCTACACATAAAGATTCAAACTCATAATGATTCATTCAACTGCCCTTGACTCCGGAATCCTGGGATTGATTAAAGGTGTGTGCTGACACACTCAGCCTTTCTCTCACTCTCTCTCTTTCTTTTTAAGTACCAGAGACCTGGGAGGTGAGAGACTCTCAGGACTCAAAGGGAGGGACCTTAGATGAAATGCTCAAGAGTGGGGAGAGGGAACTCGTAGAGTCCACCTCCAGTAGAAAGACAGGGCATCAAGGGGAGGGATGGGGTTGCATCCCACTTGTTCCTGCTTAAAAGAACTGCAGGGACAGAAAAGGAGAAGAGACTGAGGGAAAGGAGGTTCAATGACCCACCCAACTTGGGATTCATCTCAAGGGAAGGTCCCAAGGCCTGACACTATTACTGCTATAGATGTGCTTACAGACAGGAGCCTCTCATGTCCTCTCAGAGGTGCAACAAGCAACTGAAAGTCAGATGCAGATATACCCAACCATTGGACTGAAGTTGGGGACCTCTGTGGTTGAATTAGGGAAAGGCTGGAAGAAGCTGAGGAGGAGGGTGACCCCATAGAAAGACCCGCAGTCTCAACTAACCCGGACCCCTGAGATCTCTCAGACACTGAGCCACCAACCAGGCAGCATATACTAGCTGGTCTCAGGCCTGACACATATACAGAAGATGACTGCCTGATCCCGCCTCAGTGGGATCTAACCCTGAGTGAGGCCTCAGGGAGTGGGGAGTCCCGGCTTAGGAGCGGGCATAAAAGTAATTAAAAAACAACATAAAGATGCTGTCTCCCTGGCCCTGGAGCTTACTGTTTCAGTTAAACTGGTTGGCAAGTGAGCCCCTGGGATTCACTTGTGTCTCTGTCCCTGCCCAGTACTTGGGTTATCGATGCCTACCACTTGCCTGACTGTGCCACAGATCCAAGCTGGCACAGAAAGCATTTGCCAACCAAGCCATCTCCCCAGCTGAATAGTTTTTTTTCACCTCTCTATCAAGTGCATCTTTTCCACATTCCTTTCAGGTCCCTAAGTCTAGTAATGTATCTGGGTTTTATAGTTTGCATGCTGCTGAATTCATTTACTAGTCCTAGCAGTTTTCTTATGAGACCCTTGGGTTTTCTCTATTTAAGGTTGTATGTCCACGAGTAAAGATACCTTTCTCCCTTTGCGTTTGAATGGCTCATTGTTTTTCCTGGCCTGTTTTGTCTAGAGCTTCAGCGACTGTTGAACGGCAGTGGAGAAGCTGGCTTCTCTCCTGTTCCCAATTTTGGAGGAACTGCTTGCTTGCTTTTCCTGCTGGCTGTGCTTGCTGTGGGTTTGTTATGGCTAGCAGTTCTCTTCTCCTAGTTAACCATTGTTGTCATGAAAAGATGCTTATTTAGAATTTTGTCAGATGCTTTTCCTGCATCAGTTGAGATTATCATATGGTATTTTCCCTCCACTCCGTTAGTACATTATATTTGCTGATTTTCATACAGTAGATCATCCTGATATCCCAATAATAACTCTCATTCAGTGAATAGTATATCATCATTGGTGTGTGTGTGTGTGTGTGTGTGTGTGTGTGTGTGGTGTATACATGTATATGTGTGAGCATCCATGTGGAAGCCAGAGGTCAGTCTCATTGTTTTTCTTCAGGAGCTGTTCAACTTGGGGTTTTGTTTGTTTGTTTTGTTTTTTGTTATACTTTTTATTTGCTATTTGGGCATGGGCATGAGCACATGGGCAAAGGCAGGCATGCCTCAGAACTACTTCATAGAGCAGGTCAGCAGATCTTATTTCTGAGCGTCACCTTTATGTGGATTCTGATTCTCAAACTCAGGTCACTGACTTGTGTGGTAACATCTCACCTTATGAGATAGGACCTGTCACTGGCCTAGAGCTCATCAGTTTTCTAGACCAGTGAGTGCCAAGGATTCACCTGTCTTTGCCTCTGCAGGGTTGGTTTTTTGGGTTTTTTGTTTGTTTGTTTGTTTTTGTTTTTTAAGGAGGATGCTCAGTATCAAACACAGGTTTTCATGCCTGTGCAGCTACCACTTCACCCAGGTATAACCAGGTAACCAGACTTTGGGCTATTGTGTACGTTCCTTGTCTACCACCTTTCTCTACCCCTATTCCACCTTTCCAACACCCCAAGACTAGGTAGGAGAAAAAGAAGGCTAGCAGGGAAAGGGGGTGTTGATATCATTAGACTACTTTTCTGATTAGGGGCATTGAGTTCCTTGGGGCAAAGTTTGATATTTTCTGTCAAGATATCCAATTTCTTCTTCTCATCTCTTTGTACATGACTATTAACAGACCACAACAATAGCAATCAGCAGCCGCTACTGCTGCACCCGTCTCAGGGCTCTAGCCCTTGTATGACCCTCTCAAGAGCCCCCAGAATTTTAGATGTCATACACTTGCAGAAACTGTCTGGTGAAATCATACCCCTGCTAGAACATGAAGCAAATCATAGTCAGCTGTTGTGGGCAATCTAAGGCGGCCCCGTACCCCACACCTGGGATGAAAATGAAAAACACATTGTTGTAGCATTTCTGTGTTTTTAAAGAAACCAAAATTCTCACTACATAACCATTTTAATATGTTACCGAGTTGAGTTTGCTAATTGTTGAGGATTTTTATATCCAGTTCCTATGGGATACTGGTGTATAGCTTTCTTGTATCTCTGTCTAGTTTGGGTGTCAGGGTAATACTACATTTATAGAATGACTTGAGAAGTATTTCCATCTCTTCAGTTGTTTGGGAAACTTTGAAGAAGATTGATATTAATTCTTTAAATGGTAGAATTCATCTATGAAGCTATCAATCCTAGGATTTTTCTCTATTCAGATTTTCTGTATTGATGGGATTTAATCTCAGTAGGTTTTGTGTTTCTAAAAAATGTGTCTGTTATACAGAGAAACCCTATCTCAAAAACAAACAAAAAAATGTGTCTTTTAGATCCAGGTTTTCCATAATTTAAAAAAGGTACATACTTGTTCATTGTATTTCTATAATCTTTTTTATTGCCAGATAATTTGAAGTGGTATCTCCACTTTCATTTGCGATTTAGTAATTTGAGTCTTTTCTTTTTTCCCTTTGTCTATCTAACTGAAGGTTCCTCAATGTGTTTTTTTCCCTAATAATCACATTTTGACTTTATTGGTTTCTTCTATCATCTATTCTTTATTTCACTTTATCCCTACACTAATCTTTATTATTTCCTTTCTCCTGAAAGCTTTGGTAATGTATTATTTTTTTAGTTCCTTAAAATATAAAAGTAGTTTGGTAATTTGAGATCTACTGTGATACTTAAGTTTTAAAAAATTGTGTACATGTATGCTTGTGTAAGTGCAGGTGCCCGTGGAGGCCAGGGGCAGCAGGTCCTCTGGAGCTGGAGCCACAGCAGTTGTGGGCTGCCTGATACAGATGTGGGGACCAAAACTCTAGTCCTCTTCGGAACACTATGTGCTCTTGAGTGCTGAGCCATTTCTTCAGCCCCCTGGGACTCGTAATGTAAATGTATCTAGATAAAAATTTGCCCATAACACTGTTTTTACTGCTACCTGGTTGGTCAGAGGTCAGTGATCACAACACATATCCCAGACATGGTTTGCCAGAGCCATTGCTTAGGTAAAAGCTCCTGCTGTTTCTCCCATTGCCATCTTCCCCTAGTCTGTCATTAGACTGTCCTCCTGCTTCTCACACTGCCATCTTCCCTAGTCTGTCATTAGACTGTCCTGGACCATATTCTCAAACAGTCCTGGTTTTAGCATTCATTTGTGCCCGTTGTTCCCATGGTATCCCATGGTGACATGTCCCAGGACTATAAATGGCTCCTCCTGCATCCGGGCTCCTTACCTTTCAATTTTCCAGAAGGCTCTCCATTCTTCAGTCTTAGATCTGCAATGGTGATCTTCGTTCCTCCAATTCCTTTTGAGAAGCAAAATTATCACAAGGTAAATCAGGAACTTAATCAGTGGTTCATAATTAGTGAGTATTGGTGTCCTACTTAGTGTTTCTACCACTGTGATAGGCACCATGCCCAAAAGTAACTTGGGGGGGAAAGGGCTTATTTTACTTTACAGCTTACAAGCTCGTCATTCAGGGAAGTCAGGGCAGGAACTGATGCAGAAGACATGGAAGAGCACTGCTTATTGGCTTGCTCACTTGTGGCCTGCTTAGCTTGCTTGCTTATAGCACCAAGAACTACCAGGCCAGAGGTGGTACCACTCACAATGGGCTGGGCCTTCTCACATCAGTCACTAATTTAGACTTGCTGCCTACAGAAGGCATTTTCTCAATTGAATGTCTCTTCTTAAATGATCTGGCTTATTAAAAAATGAACATAAAACTAGCCAGGACGATCAGCTTTTCATAGTTAAAATTATCTGTGGTTACTTAAGCATGTTTTGTCATATTTTTTGTACTTGGTTTATGGCTTGAGAAGAGTCTTTGGAGGAGATACTTTATAGGAAGTATCTAGTTCTTGAGTGGTTGTTCTAAATATGGAATCACAGCATCCATCACCCAGGGTTAGGCTTAGGGGAGGGATCTCTTCAGCACAGAGAACCTCAGATTAGATTCTA
The DNA here is from genome assembly GCF_008632895.1 of Mastomys coucha. Lineage (NCBI taxonomy): Eukaryota > Metazoa > Chordata > Mammalia > Rodentia > Muridae > Mastomys > Mastomys coucha. Next base: position 71,321,166 of record NW_022196904.1, read on the forward strand.
AAGTTTGTCTCTTCCTCTAGGCCAGGCTTTGTCTCTTTCTGGACAGAAGTCTAGGGTAGAATATGTGTTAGTGTGTGTGTGTGTGTGTGTGTGTGTATGTGTGTGTATTTGCATATGCATGCATATATATATATATATGTATATATATTCTAGAAGACTTGTGCAGTATATATGTGTTTGTGTGTGTGTGTGTGTGTTTCAGCCCCAACTTCTCCCACTCTTAGTTTTTCTTGTGAAAAGCATGGACGACACAAACCTTTCAGTGGCTCTGAGTTTACATCTGGGGATCTGGAGCTAAACAGAGGATGGGTAATGCAAGCATGCATGCCACATCCTAGCCTTGTGGCCTTAAGCAAAGGACTTAGTACCTGTTTCCTGCTGTATGCATAATGAGTAACTACCCCCACCCCCCACCCCAACACACACACACATCTCACTTGGCCTTTGGGTTTTTTGGTTTTTGGTTTTGTTTTTGAGACATCGTTTCTCTGTATAGCTCTGGCTGTCCTGGAACTCACTCTGTAGACCAGGCTGGCCTCCAACTCAGAAATCTGCCTGCCTCTGCCTCCAAGTGCTGGAATTAAAGGCCTGTGCCACCAATGGTTGGTAATTAAGTGTCTTAAAGTTGTAGCAATCTAGCAAAAGACAGATATCAGATATAATTTCTTTCTCCTTTCCTATTTTTTCATAATCTACAACTTCCAAAGTATCCTGTGTGTTTGTGGGGGACAGATACATATCACATCTGTAGAAATGAGAGGACAACCCTGTGAAGCTAGAGTTCTCTTCATATTTACATGGGGTCAGGGATCAAATTCAGTTTGCCAGGCTTATATGGCAAGTGCCACCACTTGCTGACCCATCTCACAGTCCTCCACCTTACTTTTTTGAAGCAAATCTTTTTTTTTTTTTTTTTTTTTTTTGGTTTTTTGAGACAGGGTTTCTCTGTGTACCCCTGGCTGTCTGTTCTGGAACTCACTGTGTAGATCAGGCTGGCCTAAAACTCAGAAATCCGCCTGTCTCTGCCTCCCAAGTGCTGGGATTAAAGGCGTGCGCCACCACCACCCTGCTGAAGCAATAGTTCTTAATGAACCTAGAGCACATTGATTCTTACTGGCTGGCCAGCCAGTGAGCCCCAGGATTTGCTTGTTGCCATCTCCCTGGTATTACAGACACATCCAGATTTTTATGTAGTTGCTGAGGCTCTCAGGTCCTCTTTCTCTTCCAGCAAGCACTTTGCTAACTGAACTAACTTCCCAGGCCTGATGCTGTGTGTATTAGGTGTCTGGTGTTTAATGTCAGCCTCTCCACAGTTTAGAATGGACTAACCAAGGCTGTTATGCTTCTCTGTAAAAGAAGAGTCAACTATTTCTCAGAGAAGCTTCTTTGAATGACATCCATTGTTCTGACTAGTAGATTGCATTATTCATGTGCCACTTTGCATGTAAGATTTCATTATCCTCCAGGAAAAGGTGGGTATGGTCTATAGGGACTATCAGTGTTTATTTAGTATCTATTCTTGTATTATAATCTTATTTGATCTTTGTAACAAATGAGAAACTGTGGTTGAGTAATTGGAAGTTACTGGGCCAGGAGACAGCCACCCTGAGATCAGATACATTTTCATTCTGCTTTCCCTGTTTTCATTTCTCCAGGGCGTTTTCAAGTGTGGTTGCAGTTCCTCTTACTTAGCTAATATTTGTATAAATTTTAGAGTAGATATTTTACTTTTGTCTGTGACATTGAGTTGAGAGAGAATACTATAAGCAAGTCTCTTTCTTACAGGTATCAGTAGCTGATGTGCAATTTGGCCCGATGAGATTTCATCAAGATCAACTTCAGGTATTATGCTGTAATGACCACATTTCAATTTTCTTTAATGAGGAGGGTATTTAAAATGATCCATTTAAGATAATTTGTTTTTCTATTTAGATACTACCATTGGGTCATGGTTAAATTTCTTGGGCTTGGAAACAATGTTATCATCCTTTCCTTAGTAGTACACAGTGAGGTTAAAATTTAGGGTTGCAATAAAGAGGGAAGTATATAATTGTGCATGCACTCACATGTGTGATACATTGAGAGGAAGGAAAACCAAAGTGGCAAAAGGCCAAGGGCTGATTAATCTAGAGGAAGAATATTTAAGTCATTGTCATCCATAACTTCTCTGTAAGTTTGAATTTTTCCAAAATAAAAAGTTAAAACATATCCTCTTCCATTACACAAAATTTATTGTTTTGGGGACAAGGCCTTATGTAGCCCATGTTGGCATCAGGGGACTGGAGAGATAGCTTAGTGGTTAAGAGCACTTACTGCTTTAGCAGAGGACCTAGGTTCAGTTCTAAGTGCACACAGAGTTGATTTCAACTGTCTATAACTCCAGTGCTAAGGGATCTGACTTTCTTCTAGGAATCTGTGGGCACTTTTACACATGTGGTGTAATATGTACATGCAGGCAAAACTCCTGTACCCATAAAACAAAAATAAAGAAATCTTTAAGAAGGGATAAAATGCAGCTCTGATATTTGAAGCTTCCTGCACGTGAACCGTCTGCTGTTGTGTTTTAGCCTCGTGAAGGAAGCTGACTGAGGCGTGCTCTTGGTTCCTTGCATCTGTGCTATTTGAACAGTTGGGCAAACTTCCAAGGAAGTAAAAGATATCTTCCAGTTTTGTGGGCAACCTGTGCCTGCAAGGCTGCTCCATCAACACACAGCTATGGGGTCTAGCCCTGAGGGGATGAAGCGGAGATGCTTTGAACCTGGTTTGTCTGGGAGGTCTGGTTGAATAGGGGAGAGGCAACAGATCCAGGCTTTCCATGGTGTAGGCCAGGCACCAAGACAAGAAGTTGCCAGCCTAACATTGGCACAGATGGTACTCGGGTGCCTGGGCTCTGTGTCCAGGTCACCTGTAACATTGTAGTGTTCAAATCTGCTCTCATATTCAGAATGATTTTTCAACATGGAGGCATTGCATAACATTTGAGTCAAAACATGTTAAGTACATCATTTAAGGATGATGTGTCCCAACATTATTTCACTAAAATACTTGCATTTACCATCTGAGGCATTTCACTAGAATACCATCCTTGTTATACTTAGTTAACATTCTGTTTGCTAACATAAATATTTGTGTTTTGCTTCAATTTTAAAATAAAAATATTCTGACAAGTCTTTATTGACTCCTATCAATGGCATTATCAGCAAAAGAAGTAAGTGTATGTTCCAAGCACTTGGACTTCCAGCCTAGACATTTTAGCATTGACTGGTCAATGAATGCTAATGTCCCTGAGTTATATGTAAGAAAAGAATGTGGGCCGGATGGTGGTGGTGCACGCCTTTAATTCCAGCACTTGGGAGGCAAAGGCAGGCGGATTTCTGAGTTCGAGGCCAGCCTGGTCTACAGAGTGAGTTCCAGGACAGCCAGGGTGATCCAAAAAAACCCTGTTTCGAAAAACAAAAACAAAAAATAAATAAATAAATAAATAAATAAATAAATAAATAGAAAAGAATGTATATTTATAGATGTTATGTTCATAACTTGTGTCCTAAAGATTTAAGAATTTTCTGTCGCTTCTTTAAAAATGACAATTGTAACAAGATTTTTAAAAATGTGTTTGTGTTCTTCTGATCCAGGTACTTTTAGTGTTTACCAAAGAAGATAACCAGTGTAATGGATTCCACAGGGCATGTGAAAAAGCTGGGTTTAAGTGCACAGTCACCAAGGAGGTGCAGACTGTCCTTACCTGTTTCCAGGACAAACTCCATGACATCATCATCATAGACCACAGAAATCCCCGACAGATGGATGCAGAGGCACTGTGCAGGTAAGCCAGCAGTCCAGCGAGAGTCCCATGGTCCTTATGACAGTAGATGCAGCCTGCCACACACTAAGTTAAACTCACTCTTCCTTCCCTTGTATGCAACATAAGCAAGGCACTATAACTTCATTATTTCTAGGTCTAATCTTTATTTCTTAATTGTCTTGCTTGTTCTATTTAAAACAGTAAGAAATTGTCTTGCATGCACAAAGGCCTGGGCTTGTTTCCCAACTTTATAAAAAAAAAAAATCAAAATAACAATAAAAAACAATAGTAAGAAAATGTAAATGACAACAATTAGGGTTAAGATAAAACCAACATTTATTTAATCCAAACTACTATTTTAATATTACTTTAAAAAGGAATGATTATAACTTTCTAGACTATTTTAAAATACTCTTTTTGTGTGGTATATATGTGTGTGCTCATGTGAAAATATATATGTAGAAGCCTCAGGTTAACACAGATGTCTTCTTGCATTTGCCACTTGTTTTTGTTATTGAGACAGGATCTCTCACTAGACCTTAGTTTCCTCTTCTCAGCTAGGTTGGCGGGCCATAAGTTGTAGGGATCTGCCTCTTTCCACCTTCCCCAAGCCCTGAGCTTATAGATGCATGCTGCCGTACCAGGTTTTTACTTGGGTAGTGGGGGTTTAAACTTGGGTCCTCATGATTATATGACAAGCCCTCTAAAAACTGACACTCTTCCTAACTGGTAGCTCTTGGGTAACTCTAGAGCTGAGCAGCACACAGTGGGCTTGACTGGCCAGGGAAGAGCAGGCCTTTAAAAGTATGATCCCTGATCGTATTCTTTTCCTGATAGGCCCAGGCCAAGAATCTTGGGTCTTCTTGTTAGCTTTCTACCATTTGATCTTGTGGGATGAGAGTGATGATTTGTGTCATCTCTAGTGAGTTTCCTAGAGGCAAGAGCAGGCCCTGATGGTTTTACAAGCCAGCTTCATCTTGGTTTCCACATCTATCTGGCTTGTCTCTCTTAAGATCATCTTTGCAAAGGCACCTGCCTAGAATGAACTGTTTCATCAAGAAATTTCTCCGGAATCTCATTCCTCAACTAACCTTCCTTGCTTTCAGCAGACCTTCAAAGCCCATGAGACCTTAGCCTGACAGAGCTCTGTTCTTCCTTTATCCTCCATTTGGGAGTACTTACACAGTACCAGCTTGTGAAAAGTATTTCATCAGTGGCTGACCTGTCCAAATTATCATTCGCCTGTAGCTTTCTACTGTGTGTTTGGAACTCCTTGCACTCCTGTGCAGTACCTTCTTGAAGGCCAGATACTTTTGTCAGTTGCATTTTCCTTTTTTAAAAATCTTTTTTATTGGATATTTTATTTCTTTACATTTCAAATGCTATCTCCTTTCCTGGTTTCTGCTCTGGAACCCCCCTGTCTTAGTCAGGGTTTCCATTCCTGCACAAACATCATGACCAAGAAGCAAGTTGGGGAGGAAAGGGTTTATTTAGCTTACTTCCACATTGCTGTTGATCACCAAAGGAAGTCAGGACTGGAACTCAAGCAGGTCAGGAAGCAGGAGCTGACGCAGAGGCCATGGAGAGATGTTCCTTATTGGTTTGCTTCTCTTGGCTTGCTCAGCCTGCTCTCTTATAGAACCCAAGACTTCCAGCCCAGGGATGGCACCACCCACAAGGGGCCCTACCCCCTTCGTCACTAATTGAGAAAATGCTCCACAGCTGGATCTCATGGAGGCACTTCCCCAACTGAAGCTCCCTTCTCTGTGATAACTCCAGCCTGTATCAAGTTGACACACAGAACCAGCCAGTACACCCCCTATCCCATCCTCCCTCCCCCTGCTTCTATGAGGGTGCTCCTCCACTCACCCACCAACTCCCACTTCCCCACCCTGGCATTCCCCTAAACTGGGGCATAGATCCTTCACAGGACCAAGGGCCTCTCTTCCCATTGATGCCTGACAAGGCCATCCTCTGCTACATATGCTGCTGGAGCCATGAGTTCCACCATGTGTACTCTGTGGTTGGTGCTTTAGTCCCTGGGAGCACTGGGGGTACTGGTTGGTTGATATTGTTGTTCTTCCTATGGGGTTGCAAACCCTTCAGCTCCTTCAGGCCTTTCTCTAGCTCCTCCATTGGGGACACCATGCATTTTCAGATCCTGTTTCAGAGCCTTACTTTTCGAGTCTTGGTTTGGGCACTACATGTGGTACTATAGCCATGTGGATGAACAAAGCATGTATCTTGCTTCTGAGGGAGTGATGATCTAGTTGTAGAGATAAATTTCAGACTGTCAAACTGTCCACCCAACCTGATTAAGGCATGCTGAAGGCATTAGTAAGAGACCTTTGTGAATGTCTGTGTGGGCATTTCCAAAAAGGATTAATTAAGAGGCATAAGGCACACTTTGAGTGTGGGTAGTCCCATGCCATGGGTTGGAGTCCTGGAGTAAGTACAAAGGGAAAAGGAGAGAGCCACTGAGCTCCAGAATTCCTCCTCTCTGCTCCTGATTTGTAAGATGTAAGTTCCCTTTGCCACAGCTTGAGTGCTCCTGCCACAGAGCCTCATGGTGAGGCCTTTCTCACTGTGGTGGACCATATCTTCCGAACCACCAATAAAACGAACCACTTTGCCCTTACGTTGTTTCTTGTAAGGTAGTTCGTAGAATATCTTTTGTTTCATGTGACTATAACATAAAGCTTGAGATTAGATAATTGATATAGAACAGAAATTAGGCAGCTGGAAAGATGGCTCAGTGGCTAAGAGTACCTGTTGCATTTCCAGAATACCTGAATCCAAGACTCTGAACCCAGGTCAGGTGGCTCACAACTGCCCACAAAGCTTCCCTCACACCTGCCCCACCAGAGACAAGCTCTCACTATGTAGCCCTGAGTGTCCTGGAACTCACTCTGCAGACCAGGCTGGCCTTAAACTCCCAGAGATCTGCTTATCTCTGCCTCCTAAGTGCTGGGATTAAAGGTGTGTGTCGCCACACTCCACTGACTGCCTGAACTTTAGCTGGAGGATAGAATAGGGGAATCTTTGACTCCATTGTCCCCTATACATGCATGGCACACACTCACAAGATACACACACATACATATAAATAATAAAATAAAGACAAGTATTAATAACAACCACAGCACAGAACAAAAATTATTATTTTTCATAGTTCTCAAGACTGAGAAAACCAGACTAAAGGTACTAGTAGGTTCAGTTGTCTGGCTGCATCCTCTAGCTGTGTGAAATTTCCTTTATAAGGTCCTTAATCTCATTCACTGGGGAGCAACCTGAATGGCTGGAGTTCTTAAGGCCCTGGTTTTGACACTATTACGTAGATGTGAAGCCATACAGAGAGAGGCAGGTGAGTTCACAGAAGAGGGAAGGGGGCTTGAGAGATGTTTGAGTTGAATAGTGAGGGTGGGCAGGAGTCTTGAAAAGAATGGTGTTGGAGGAAGGGCATCCTAAGGAGGAAGGGCAGGGTTCCTGGGCCCCTCTGCAGGTGCTCACTGCGCTGCTCAGATAACTGTAGAGGTCTGGGCCACAGACAAGAGCCAGATGCAAAGGCCTAGTGTGCTGAGCCAGTCTTTGGACTCTACTCTTGGTAGTTAAGACACTGACACTCTGGGCATGGTAGCACATGCTTCCCTCTAATCCTCCATGTGGGAGGTAGAGGCAGACATTCAGAATTTTGAACCCAGTCTAAGCTATACAGTGTGCCTCTGTTTCTGCCACATTGTAGAGACCAATCAGGAACAGTCTGCACTGTGCCCAGCAGGCACCAGTCTGCAGCTAAAGTACCAGTGAAGGAAGGCGGTGAGAAGGAGCATTTCTTCTCTCCTGCTGTCTCTGCTGTACCTCAGATGCTGAGTTGTAGTCATCATAGAAACACGGTGTGGCCCTTAGGAGGGGCACAGATTCTGTGAGCTTGTCGGGAGGCATGTGCTCCAATTCCTGACGCCTTGTCAAGACAGGCTGGCCAGCTGTGGTTTCCCAACCATTCTGGAAGTGGGGACAGGGTGAAAACAGTGCTCACACTGTGCAGTTGCAGGGCAGTAGGCCATGATTCTAGGTGTGGTTTGAGAGCTGGAGAGAGCAGGCCAGGCACCCTCGTCAGCACACACACACTGTGCACACAGTGCATTCCAAGCCTGTTGATGAGAGGAAGGTGGCTCTGACACCTGGGATTCAGTGAAGTGAGCTAAGAAAACTGATGGCTGTCTGTCAGCAGCCTGGATAAAAGTCACTTCCATTCAAGGGTGACTGACAGGGTAAAGAAGGGGTGGGGTGTAAAAGCTGGATCAACACAATGGCACAGAAAGAATAGCACTAAAGACTCTGTGTGTGTGTGTGTGTGTGTGCGTGTGTGCGCTCGCGTGTGCACATGTACGCAGTACATGGATGTATTTATGTGTGGGAGGGTAGTAAAATTACAGTTATGAAGTAGCTCAGGGGGTAAGAGCACTGACTGTTCTTCCAAAGGTCCTGAGTTCAAATCCCAGCAACCACATGGTAGCTCACAACCATCCATAATGAGATCTGATGTCCTCTTCTGGGTGTCTGAAGATAGCTACAGTGTACTTACATATAATAAATAGATAAATCTTTAAAAAAAAAAGTTTTAAAGGTCATGCCAGGTTCTGTGCCTGCCATTCCTACTTGTAGCCAGTTGTTTGTTTTCACTAGAGGAAATGAAGTGTTTACTTCTATGGGCTTGTGGCTGGGGAGACATGCTCCCTCATCTGCTTCTTCCTTGACACAGACCCCCATGTCTGTTTCTTGCAGTGGTGGGCAGGTTGTCCAGAGCTCCTTCCTCATATATTATGTGCATGGTTGCCTACTTGCCACTATATTACCATGACTATTTCCTCTACTAAAATGCTGAGAGTGCATTGAAGTAGCTTACTGGAAACGTAAGTCTCTCCCTCTCCATCGCTGTTATGATGAAGGACATGATGGAAACTTATAAGAACAGATGCTGTGTCCCTAGAGTCACAGAAACAGCATGCCTGAGTCTGTGCTCTTTCTGCACCACTAGAGATTAGAGTCACAAGGGTTTTGTTACCAGTGCACCAGCTTCGTACAAATGAGGGCCTGCTGCACCAGTGACCCTTCTGGACCTGGGAGACCCTCCTCTAGCCTTTCTCTCCAGAAACTGAGTCTGGTCTTCTCCAGACAGGTAGACCAGGGTTGGATGCCTAGCCTGCAAGCCCTACAGTCCCCTATGTGTAAAGTCTTTTCCAGTAGAGCTCTCCAGTGTGCTTTAGGTTGGCCCCTGTGGGGAAGAATGACAGAAGAGAGCTACTGGAGTCCAGTGGACACTTAGGAAACACAGAAATGTTGAAAAAAGTGGTGAGAGCTGTGTGCCCATGAGAGATTAGGTGGGCTCTAGAGTTGTTTTTCATTTTGAGCAGCTCCCACTGAGAACTAGTAACCCACAGCCTCAGACCCCCAGAAAACTGCAGTCTGTATGCCCCACAGGAAGAGTGAGCAAAGGATAAAGGCTTTGCCTATTCTATGATCACATTCCTGCTCCAAGTGTAGGGTATTGTTTTAGTTTTATTTCTGTTGCTATGATAAAATATCCTGACAATAGTAATTTAGTGGAGAAAGGGTTTATTTTAGCTCACAGTTCCATGTTATGGTCCATCACTGTAGTGACATCAAGGTGACAGGAACTCAAAACAGCTAAATATATTATACCCACAGTCAGAAGCAGAGAAAAATGGATGCACACTGGCATACTCGTTTGCATACAAGCAAACTTTGTGCTCAGCACTTAAGATAATCCCCTGCAGACAAATCTGTAGGTCAGCAGAGTGCAGATGATCTCTTATTGATAAATTCTCTTTCCAGGACATTGTGGGTTGTGTTGAGTTGACAAAGCTAATAGTCACTGGTAGTTAATTGGGACAAAATACACACAGATACATAAAGCCTGCAAATCTTAAAATAGTTACTCTCTGGCAGGAAAGTTTGTAAGGATCAACACACTTCCTGTATATGATAATTTCCTCACAGACATCTAGAGTAGTTGTGTTATGTACCATCTTTGGAGAAATTGGGAAGTAGCCACTCAAATAATTTTTTTGTGTTCTGTGATTCAGAAGTGGCTCAGCCTTTTTTTTTTTTTTTTTTAACTGAAGTCACGTAGTCAGTTTCTGTCCCATCCTGAACACATTGTCCTCCAAGAGGCCCGTGTGATTCTCTCTTAGTTAGAATAGTCTGAATATGGCACTCTTTACCACTGCCATCCAAGATCCCTCTTCTTCCTGCAAGGGGTGGTTCTTCTTCTTAGATAACTCCACCTTCTTCTCAGTGAGAGACAGTTCAAAGCTGTGGTATGCCTCCAGCAGAGTGTTCCTTTCCTTTTGCTACTCCTCTGCTTTTCATATATGCCTTCCCTCTGATCTCTTGGCTAGATTGTCATCACTCATGGTCTATGTAACTGCTTCCCCTAAAGGGTTGGGTGGAGAGCCTCGTTCTCCTTGGGTGATGTCAATGGAGCAAACCTCCATCTTAACCTTTACTCACAGGTGGTGACTCGCTCCATTGTGACTGACAACAGTATCTTGTATTTCGTGTTCTTAGTTTTGTGGTGGCGTGATTTTTGCCTCCAGATTACCTTAGAATTCTTCATTCTTGTTTGGGGACCCACATGGAGACATCTGCCACATTGTCCAGCCCATGCATGCTCTTTGATTGATGGTTTAATCACTGTGAGCTCCCATGGGCCCAGGTTAGTTGACTCTGCAAGTCTTCTTGGGGTGTCCTTGACCCTTCTGACTCCCTCAGTCCTTCCTCCCGCTCTTCCACAAGATTCTCTCTGGAGTGGGCCCTTGCTCTGGCTCCGGTGCCTGCCTTTGAGTCCCCACAAGATTCTCTCTGGAGTGGGCCCTTGCTCTGGCTCCATTGCCTGCCTTTGAGTCCCCACAAGATTCTCTCTGAAGTGGGCCCTTGCTCTGGCTCTGGTGCCTGCCTTTGAGTCCCTTTCCCTAGCTGGGCTGCCTTGTCTGTCCTCAGTGGGAGAGGATGCACCCCTAGCTTGATGTGCCAGGTTGGGTTGGTACCCATGGTGGGAGGCTTCTCTTCTCAGAGGAGAGTGGCAGGGGAGTCAGGAGGAGGGTTTGGGAGGAGAGGAAGAAGGGGGCTGCAATCAGGATATAAAGCAAATGAGTAAATAAATTAAGGAAAAAAATTAAAAAAAGAAAGAATTGTACGTTCTTTGACAAGCTGACCCCTGCCCCTGGTTCCCACAATGCCCACAGTCTGCACAGGCAGGAGAAGCTTGCACGGCCTTCCGTGGGAGGGGACGAGTGATTGTGGCCCCTTTCTAGTAAGTACAGTATGGGGAGCGTGTTCCCTGGGTAAATGCACGAAGTGTCTCCTTAGCCATTTCATTTGTGCATGGTAATTGTCATGGCTGTGATGGTTCACTGATGAGGACTTTCTCCCCAGGAAAGCCCAAGTGGCTGAGCCGGTGACTCCACAGTGTGAAGGGAGCTTTGCTCTTCTTGTGTCCTTCCCCAACTGTAATTTTACAGCTAAAACTATTTATTTTTAAGAATTCTTTTTATATTTATTTAAAACTTTGTTTTTTAAGGTCTATCAGATCATCAAAATTCTCAGAACATACAGTTATTGTTGGCGTAGTACGCAGGTAAACTTTTTTTAATGTTGAAATTTATATATCAATGCAATGTTATCAACAGATGTCAAAATGAGGGCTTGCCTGTGACAGGAAAGCCCCTTTGAAGTCTGGCTTTCATTACTCCATAGTATTTTATTTTTCTTCTTTGCTTGACCTCAGGGAGGGAGTTTCCTCTCAGGTTTAGTTTTCTGACTTTGAACTGCCATCTGCAGGCAAACTATTAAGAAAATCCCATTCTCTGAAGAGTGAATGTTGTGAAGAGGGGTCTTTTAGGACCTCTAATCCAGGTATCTACAAGGATTTGGATGGCATGTAAATGCACGGAATCTTCTCACGTTAGAGCAAGGAGAGGAGACTATACAGGGAAGAGTGCAATCCTTAAATATGCGCAATTTCTAGTCAGTATAGACAGACATGCTTCCATGCCCTGTAATCTTCTTGGCGTGGATGAGAGGAGAATTTAATAGTTTCAATATATAGAGGTTTATATATTAAGTATATGCCTGGACGCTATTCAGTTGTTAGCATAACCTTTGTATTTAAAGTATTAAAATGCCTAGCTGCATCCCCAGGCACCTGTAGTCCAGTGTTCAGGAGGCCCAGGAAAGAGGATGGACGGCTTGAGCCTAGGAGTTTGAGGCCAGCCTGAGTAACAGGCAAGCCCCTAGCCCCACAAAACAGGCTATAAAATAGCCTGCCACAGGCTAACTACTAACTAGATAGGAAATTCATTTTTAATTTCATATGCATTATTTAATTCATTGGAAAGTACATGTTATGTGACTGTTGAAGATTATGTAAATTAGTGACACTACCTAACCCGTACAATCTTTCTTTGAAGGGTGGACAAAGAAGAGGTATCTATAATGCCCTTCCTTGCTGCTGGCTTCACACGGGTATGTACTTCTTACATGGACAAATGTAATTCAGTGTGAGAAATTTTTACCTCAATTCAGTGCCCAGCAACAATTTTTAAATTATTCTGAAGAAAAAAATTGTTCCTGTTCTGTGTCAGAGTTTGTTTTGACTTTGAAATCTGATAATCTAATCTGTAACACTTTGTTTCCTTAGGCTCAAAACTATGCCTAAGTAATAAAATGGCCTGCACTGACATACTCACTTACGAAGTATATTACAGTGCTTTTATATGAGCTTGAAATTTATGAAGTCAGTTCACTCTGGAAAAGAGGCAACCCAAGCCCTGCCTCCTCATCCTCTGCTTCCACCTTAGTCTGGTGGTTTCTCTTAAGCCAGAAAGCTTCTCAGGATTTTAGTCAGCTGAGTATAGGTGAGCTATGGGAGCTGGGGACCCGGTGAGTGAGCCCCAGCACTGAAACACAAACAAAATCAAAAGACGTGGTAGATATGTAACATTTCTACCCAGTGAAAAATCTGGTTACGTGGTAGACAAACAGACATGCTTTCTGTCTCTGCCCCATATTGATCTGGCTAGGATTAGTGGTAGACAGAAGTCTAAGAGCTCCATTTCTTCCTCAGTCAGACTTATCCCAAGATCTCACTGGCAGAGCAGTTGGTGATCCTTGTCTGTCTCAAGGTCTCCACCCCATCTGGTGGAGCAGCATGAGCACTGTACCCAGAAATACCCTCTTGCTGTCCCTGGCTAGTCAGTTGTAGGCACCTATATGTATGGAAAGCCATTTTGGGTGTTCCCTGAAGTCCTGGCTGCTGTGGGCAGAAGGTCCCTGCTCTGTATCCATCAGGAGGTGAGAGCTAGAAGGAAAGTCATCCCTGACCTCTGGGTGAGAAGGGCTTAGCCTATATGCATACAGCCTTACTGTGCCCCTGGGCTCGGTCCTTGCCCCTTCCCTGCTACCATAGCACTAGCTTTCTTTTATTTTTAAACAATTCTTATCCCTGTGTTAAGGGTGTTTTGCTTGCATGTATGTCAGTGCACCATGTATATACTTGGTGCCAGCAGAACAGAAAGGGGGTGTCAGGTTCTCTGAAACTTACAAAAGGTTGTTAGCCACCATGTAGGTGTTAGTAATTGAAATTGGCTCCTTCGAAAGAGCTCTTAACCGTGGAGCCAACTCTGCAGCCCCACTACCTGATGTTTTCTTTCCTGTAGCAGTTTGGAGGCAGAATACTTCCTCCTGCCACCTCTGCTCTTACAGAGGTCTGTGCTGGGTAGGAACAGCATTACTTCTCATTTATAAGTGAGGAGGCAAGCTCAGGAAGAGTGTCTCATTAGGATTATATGGCTTCTAACTGGCATGTCCACATGACTCTAAATTGCTTGTCACTCAGACAAGACACAGATCATGCACATCTGCCTTCACCTTGACAGCAGAGGGACCTCCTCAAGCAGCCCATGTCCTGTATTGATCTGGCTGGGACTGGTACAGTGGTCTAAGAGCTCAGTTTCCCCTTCAGTCAGTGTGTGCTGTGCAAGTAAAAGCAAAGAACTCTTCAGAAACGGGAGTGAATGTGTTCTTGAGTGTCTTCTGTCAGAATGAAACTATAGTTAGACCTCTAGCCACGAGTTCCCTGTTAGCCAGTTCTGTACCAGTAGACTCTATTGTAGACCTAAAGTATTCAGGAAAGAACATTCCGCACATGAATGTGGATAGACTTTTTCACAACATAATACAGTATGACAACTGTTTATATATAGCATTTACCTTGTATTTGGTAGTAATACTAGACTTTAGACTTCCTGTCATTAAAGTATACAGGAAGATAGCATTTATATGTAAATACTGTGCCATTTTCTATAAGGGAGTTGTGCAATTTCTGTGGTTACCTTGAGACCTATGGGTATGTGACAACAGAGATACCATAATGAAATGCATTTTTTGATGGTGGAATGAACCTGATTTCTTGTAACTATGCCATATGCTTTGTTGTGGGATGTTTCCATGATGTAAAGGTTACCATCTAGAATACTTAACATCCACAGCAGTAAGAGACACTGGGCAAACCTCACACCTCCTCCTGGTACCTTGCTGTGGAGAATGATTACCAGTCAATTCCTTTGGCAGTTAATGGAAAATGTTACTCACATAGGAGTTCCCTTCTTGAGCCACAGATGTAAGCAGAAGTATAAATGTGCTTTTGTGTACAGAGAGTTTATCTATTTTTTCAGAAACTCCTTGACAGTCCTATCAGCAAGGTTTTGGTTAATAAATTGACTTTCTATATAATCTAACCCTAGCTTTATAAATGGCAGGGGGATAACTAGAGAACTGTAGTGTTTTTAATTTTAAAGCTAATTTGGTACATTAACTTTCATCTCTCATCTTCTGTTGTACATTAATGACTACAAAGTAGTTTTAAAATTCCAGTAGCTGAATTGAAAGGCTTGTTTAGAATTTTTTTTGCGGCATACATCAAAGGTGCTTCTTTATCTACAAAGCTCCCCTTTCTATTTGTAGAGGTATATAGAAAACCCCAGCGTCATGGCCTGTTATAATGAACTGCTCCAGTTGGCATTTGGAGAGGTGCAATCACAACTGAAACTCAGGTAATTCTGTCCTGCTACAAAGCCCTCTAGACCCCAGGGCAAACTTGCAAGCAAAGGTTTTTTGGCCATAGCTGATAGCAGTTAAAGTAGGGTAAGTTTAAATTGGCTGTCAGTAAAGTGCCTTCAGTGCAAATGGGAGGACCTGGATTCAGAGCCCCACTATCCACATGAAAAGCTGGGGTGCTCGTAATCCTCCCACTGAAGATACAGAGGACCCCTGGGGCTTATTGACCAGCAGGTCTAGCTAAGTCAGTGAGTTCAGTTTCAGGGAGACTGACTCAAAGAATAAAGTGGAGAGCAATTGAAGAAGACATCAGATGTTGACCTCTGGACTCTACATATAACGTTGTTGTTCTGTTTCATTTAAGGTGATAGTGGGCTGACAGTGTTTCTTGGCAGACTTTCTGGGATCCATCTCAATGTTTGATGAGTGATCCCAATTTAAACTTGAGACCTCAAAGCAGTAGTAAGTGAGAAAAAAAGTAAGATACAAAACCACACATCCTAGATTTTCTGTTTTGTGTGCTAAGGGGAAAATACATTAAATATACCATACCCAGTAGAGTGCCATTTTTCTCTGGAAACTGATATTTTCTTCCTGCTCTACATTATCAATTTTGTCATTAATTCTCTTTTTGTTTGTTGAGACAGGATCTCATGTAGCATAGTTTGGCCTGGAACTTCCTGTGTAGCTAAGGTTGACCTTGAACTTTAACTTGGAATCCTCATTTCTTAGCCTCCTGAGTGCTTGGATCATAGGCCACGTGCAGCTGAGATTTTTTTTCTTTTAAAATAAGAAACAAGTAGAAGCCTAGGTATTTATAGATCCAGTAAGAAAGTTTTTAAATGCTCCTAGGTTCAAAGAAGAATAAAACCAGCCATTTTCCTTATTCTGTATCTCTTTTGTGTCCAACTATTTAGCATTTTTTTTAAATTGGGGATCAAAGAGAGAAGCCATTGCTCTGTATGTATATGCCTAAGGCAGATAAAAAGCTATTGAAATTGGAGTGTTACAATTTGTAGGAAGCAGTACAAGGCCCTATGTGCAGGAAAGACATGATTTTCTTAGAATGAAATGAATTACTAGAGTCAGTGTGGAAACATTTTCACTAAGCAGCAATGTTTAAAGGCTGAGTGAGAGAAGTCATGTGACTCTCAGCTAAGAGCTCACTGTAGCACTAGACTGTTATTTCACTTGTTTACGACTCACATTCACTTGTGTATGTTAGGGTCTCACTGTCTATTACAGGCTGTTCTTGAACTCAGAGATCTGCCTGCCTCTGCCTCCTGAGTTGCTGGAATCAAGCATGCGCACCTAGCACACCTGGCCTGTAATTTACATTTCTGATACTATAGTTGTTGTTTTCCCCCATCTCCGGAAGTTGATAACTTTCTTCCTCCATACCTTGGTATAGTGAACACAGCAGCACCAGCATATAGTCCTGCACTGAAACCCCTGGGCTTCCTTTACCCACTCCTAAATCTTGTTCTTACTGTGTCCCAACTCTTCTGGGTTTCTCTGGACTCTAGTCATTTATTTTTGTGTTCGATTACTCTTGGCATAAGGTCACTGTCTTTTGCCTGGATTGTTGAATTCTCAGCAAGGCTCCCTACCATTACCTTAGACTTCCTCTTGTCTTAACATGGCATTTGTCTTGCAATCCTCCACTGAGTTCAAGGCGAAGTCCAGATCCCCAGATGTGGCTCCCACGATTCTCCTGAGTCTGTCTCTCCTGAATCTACACTCCCTTTCTCAACTCCTATCATGCCTTGTTCTGACTGACAGCCAACAGAGAGGTACATTACAAAGGAAAAGAGGGAAAATATGAAGGGAAAGGGAAATGTGGGGCTGGAGTGGTGAATAGAGGGAGACCTGTTCTGCCAGGTGCTGGGAAGCCAGAAGCAGCAGCCTTGTTCCTGCTGTGTCACCGACTAGAATGTTAAGAAGGGCTGATCAGCATGGTAGTTAAATCAACACAAAGGGCTGGCAGTGTTGGTGCAAGCCTTTAATCCCAGCACTTGGGAGGCAGAGGCAGGCGGATTTCTGAGTTCGAGGCCAGCCTGGTCTACAGAGTGAGTTCCAGGACAGCCAGGGCTATACAGAGAAACCCTGTCTCGGAAAAAAAAAAAAATCAACACAAGGAAGTTAGCTTTTCAGAGCATAGGATTCTGACAGCTGCCTAATTATTTGAAAAAGAGATTAGTGTACCCAGTTTCACTCCCTACCCCAAATAACCACCAATGAACTAAAAGCTTAAATGTAGAGACATGCTAAATGCTCAAAAAATATAAGCAAAATATTTGATTGGATGAAGTCATTTTAGGGTCACCATGGCATAAAGACTGAGTTCCACAAAGGAAGAGAAACCACTAAAGTAAGAGAAAAAAGTTGTGCCTTTATATACTTAAAAGGGAACAAACCCTGAAATAATGTTAAAGTTATAGGAAAATGAGTAGAAAAATTATTTGTTGCATATCCAATGAACATTAGTTAGTTTAATATCCTAAATAAGAAGCTTTATGAATATGAATCAAATAATGAAATACTCCAGTAAAAAAAATATTTGAAGCTATGCCCAAGCAATTCACAAGTCAGAAAACATGAAAAGTTCACCTGAACTAGCAGTCACAGAAGTAAGAATGAAGAAGGGTAGTGTGTTCTGCTGTGGCTGAGGAAGAGTGGAGTCTCAGTGGGGCTTCCTACAGCCTGCTGCTCACATCAGAGATGGAAGCTTCTGTCTGTGCTTTGTTGTTGTTTAATTTTGAGGCAGGATCTCACTACATGGCCTTGACTGGCCTGGAACTCACCATGGACACTAGGCTGGCGCCTGCTTCTTCTGTCTCCCGAGTACTTTTTATCAACTGAACCATCTCACCAGCTGTTTTTGTTTTGTTTTTAGGGTTTTATTTTTAACTATGTGCATGGGGGTCCGGGGTTGTGTAAATGAGTACAGGTGCCTGTAGGAACCAGAGGCATCGGATTCCCCTGGAGCAGACCGACCTGGGTGTTAAGAATTGAACCGATGGTACTGACAGAACAGCACAGGGCTGGAATGCTAAGCATCTCTGGCCCCTTCAGTTTTTTTAAAAAAGGATATTAATTGTATTATTTTTAATTAGGTGTGTATGTGTGTGTTGTTTTTGTGGGGAGGGGCATTGTGCATATGACTGCAGGTGTCCTCAGAGTCCAGGGGAAGGTGCTAGGTCCCATGGAGCTGCACTTACAGGCTGTTGTGAGCTGTCTGATGTGGAACAGGCAACCAAAGTTAGGTCCCCTGGAAGAGTAGTAGTAAGTGCTCTTAGCCACTGGGCCATCTATCCAGCTCCTTGCTTCAAAAATTTTTTTTATTAAAAATTGATTTATTTATATTGTGGGTTTGTATATATGGATGTGGGCATGCACAGTGTCTATGTGGAGGTCAGAGGACACCTGAGGGAGTCTTCTCTCTGTCTAACCATGAGTCCTGGAGGGCCTGCTCTGGCTGTGGGGGCTGCAGGAGGACCTGTACCCTCTTGGGGCTCCTTTGTTTTCAATAGCAGCCTTTTTGAGCAAGAAGAATGAAAAAGCATTGTTGATTTTAAAGATTTTACTTACTTATTCTCTGCATTTTGTGTGTAAGATGGCACTTACTTGTGTTTTTAGTCTTGTGAGGCAGGAGAGCCTTGTGGCTATGCTCTGGGGGAGCCCTCAACCTAAGACAACAGCCTGGAAGCAGCCATGTGCCTCACCATGGGGCTTGGTTAGAAATATTTTGGTGTAACATTACAATAAAATATTATGATGATGAACATGGTGATGGAGAGCCATGATTATTGATATGTTCAATGAGAAAAAGACATGATAAAGCTATAAGAATGATTGTATTTCTATAAATATACATATTAACATATATGTTTGTAAAAGAAACTTCCTAGAGTGCTTGATGTTGATATGTCTAAGTTTGGGGTTTCAGATGTTTTCACCTCGTTTATTGAACAGCCTTACAAGATGGATGTCACATGCCATTCGTTCCACTTACTGATTTAAGGGTTACTCAGTGGTTTTCTTGTGTCCCAGAGCTATGCACTCACCAGCATACTTCTAGAGCGTTTTACTAACTCCAGGCCCACACCCTTATTTTGCTTTCTGTATTTGGATTTGCCTGTTTTAGACATTTCATATAAATGGAATCATACAGTGTGTGGTCCCTTGTAACTGTCTTCTTGCATTTAAATATCCTTTTAAGGCACATCTAGACTGTACCATAGATAGCAGGACTTCACTGGGTTTTATATCTGTATAGTATTCCACTATTTGCATATATCACATTTTATCATTTATCCTTTACTGGTGGACATCTGAGCTGTTAGTACTGGCCAGCTGTTATGAACAAGTTCCAGTGTCAACAGATGTTCACTTTTATTAAGAACTAATCAGGAGTAGATACATCTGCATCATATGATGATTTTATGCTTAACCACTGGGAGAATTTCTAGACTGTTTTCCAAGATGGGGCAGTACCAATTTTACATTCCTACAGGCAGTGCATGATGGTGTCACTAATATATGTCACCTTTCTTATTCTTAGAGTGGAGTGATGAGCTATTTTATTTATATTTTCTAGCTTTTGTCAGTAAACACTTGCTACCTGTATAATTCAGAAAGCGTTTAAAGCATAAACCATGTGGGCATATGCTCACAGGGTAAGACTAAGTGAAGAGAGCAGGCAACGAAGCCGAGCATCCCAGGTGCCTCCAACACTGAAAAGAATCATTTAAACTAATACCTCCAAATGGCTGGCTTCCTCCCTCTGCCATGCCAGGCAGCAACCTTGACTCTCTTCTCTCGTTTATCCCTTACAAAAGTTCTTTTGTGTGAAAAAGGACATTCTAGGTGCTCAGGGAACCAGGACTGCAGTGGTGTGTAACCTTCCTGGTGTACACAGTACTCAGGCTGCAGAAGGTCTCCTTTATGCTGTCAGATATTTCCTCTTCTGAATGAACATCTTCACGTCTGTAAGCCAGGCAGTAGATACCCAAGGAAGCCACTCTAGTTAGTACCCGCCATTGTGTTAGACTTGGTGACTGTGACTAAAGTACAGACGCTCATCAGTCCTTTTGTTTTCATCCATAAAGGGCTTGTAACTCAGTATTCACCGCATTAGAGAAAAGTCAAGAAGCAATTGAAATTACAAGTGAAGACCACATTATACAGGTTTGTTTTCTGGAAATCTGTGTTTCTGCATTTGTTTTGTTTGTTCTCGTTTTTAGGATTGTAGCCCTACAATTTGATTTTTTTTTTCTTTTGGAAGTCCAAGAGCCTGTTCTCCCCTCCTTACCCCTCCCAGATGATTGTAAGAGAAAAATTAATAAAATATGTAATTTAAAATAAATTCTCTAGATCAGAAAATGATTCCTTATGGAAGCAGAGATGTAGCAATGGCCGATCTTGTCTCATTATTTCTCCGAGACTTACTCAGGAGGCGTGTGCCGGGCTGGCTGCACACAAGCTTTCCTTACTGTGTTTACATCTTTCCTCAATGTTTTTTAGGCAGTTTAAACTTGTAAAAATATACTAAAAACCAGTTAAAAATACAGAAAATAGCAGATGAGGCTACCATAATTATAGCAAAGCTGGTTTCTGTAAGAGATAGATATCTATCAAGATAACATGGCTCTCACTGTTCCAGGGCAGGATCCCTTTAATCTGAGAATGAAATCCATTTTGATTGTAGTTCATTGGATCTTAACTTAAGGCTCCTTTTGTTACTGGTGCTGGCATTTGGAGTTGGTGCTAAGAGGCAGCTCTGGCCAAGAGTTGAGGGCCCAGGCTTCTGTCCGCCTCAGACAGCGGTACATCTTTGGGCAAGTCACTTAGTCTAGCTAAATCTGCTTTCTCTTAGCACAAATGAGAGTGACAGTAGCAGCAGCCACCCAGTGCTGTATGGAAACAGAACCCTTCATACGGTTTTGGGGATTGCCGGAGCTCATGTGTGTCAGATGCTTGCTCAGGTGTATAGTAGGGAGGACAGGTCCTGCTAACATCTGTCAGCCTCTGCTTGATCACCACCCACACATTCTCAGTGTTCTTATGGCTTCTCCTTATCTTTTCATTCTATTTGAAACTTATCATCACACTTTTCATGTGTAACTACTTTTGACATTGTAGCTGCTTTGCACACATTATTTAAGAATGGTACCAGAGAGGCACATTTTTATTCTCCCCATCCAGAGGAGCACAGGGATAAAGTTACTTGCAGTGGTCTATTATTTCACTATAGCTCCATCTGGGCAGCTCTGGTGTAGCAGCCTGGGTTTGTGCTGAGAACATGCCTTCCTTGGTCTTCACTGAAGTTGGAGTGAGCCTGCTGCCACTCTGGAGTCTCTGGAGGATACAGCAGGAAGCCCAGCCACCTCACCTAGGTAGCCACCTCCCCAGAATGCAAAGTTCTTGTGGCTGTAGAGCATTCCTGACAACCACAGGAATGGGTTTTCAGGAGGAGGGGGGTGGTGCTAAGGTAGAACATCTTTAAATTCACTTAATTTCTTCTTTTGTCTCTTTTCAGTATGCAAACCCTGCATTTGAAACAACAATGGGTTATCAGGCAGGAGAACTAATAGGGAAGGAGTTAGCACAAGTACCCATAAATGAAAAGAAAGGTGATTTGCTCGATGCCTTAAATTCATGTGTCACCATAGACAAGGTAAGTAAGATGCTTGTACCGTCCTCACTGCGGGGAAAGAGGGGAGGCCTGGTGTTTGCTGAGCACCATGTGCAGCAGTGGCCTTGGCCTTACCCTGTTCCCAGAACTCTCACTTTACAGATCAGAGCTGAAGCCAAGGATGCACTATCTTAACCAGCAAGGATAATTACTGGGATTGACCTTAAAATCAAGTGTTTTTATCTCAGTGGTGTGAATAAGTTGGGGTGTGTGTGTGTGTTTGTGTGTGTGTGTGTTTGTTTAAGAAAAGGTTTCTTTGTATAGCCCTGGCTGTCCTGGAAAATTGGTATTCCTGACAACTGATCTTTTTTTTTTTTTTTTTAAAGATTTACTTATTTATTATATGTGAGTATACTGTATCTGTTTTCAGACATACTGGAAGAGGACATCCATTCTCATTACAGATGGTTGTGAGCCACCATGTGGTTGCTGGGATTTGAACTCAGGACCTTTGGAAGAAGTCTTAACCACTCTTTACCGTTAAGCCATCTCTCTAGCCCAACAACTGATCTTTTAAGTGCTAGATGTTGGCACATGGTTCTGGGTAGGGGCTCCCAGTGAGTCAACACTCCTTTAGAGCATATCTGAGCCTCAGTCATTCATTGAGCAAGTTTCAAATACCAGCTGTGTGCCAAGCCCAGTGCTGAATTCTGCCACAGAAGGATGGTCAAAACAAGAACATTTCCTCAGAGAACTCATTTTCCAGAGTTGGAAACAGAAGGGATCATTGTTGACTGTGAGAAGCATGACCAGAGTGCTAAGGGGCCAGACAGAAGGAGCAGGTGCAGTTGGCCAGACCTTTCCTGTGGTCTGTCAGCACCGCCCTGGTGCCAGGCTTTGGGTATGATGAGAGGAAAGAACCGTAGGTAGGCACGGCTTGGATCCTACTTGCCTTCAGGTTTGAAGTTCAGGGTGGTGTCTGTCTTACTGGAAGGAGTGGAGGGTCTTCTGAGGAGAGGACCAAAGACTGAGCAGGGCATAGAGATCTCAGTGACCTGGCACATGGGCTTTCCTATGGCATGCAGTCTGTCATTCTTTTCCCCTTGATGATATTTGGAGCCAGAGGTTTTATTTTATTTTATTTTGAGACAGGATCTCTCTCTATAGACCAGGTTGCCCTCAAACTCACAGAGATCCCCCAGCATCTGGTCCTCCAGCACTGGGATTAAAAGTGCTTACCAGTATGCCTGGCTTTTTTTTTTTTTTAAGCTAATGATTTTATTGGGATTATCAACTACTTTGGACACCTGCCAGACAGGCTGGATCCCTCTTACTGAGGAGAGCCAATGGTGACAGGGTATGTGATCAGTATACTAAGTTTGTGTGTATAGTGTCTCACTTCTGCTGGAGTAACACTGCTGGGGACCAGTGGCAAAAGCCTCAAATCCAAATAGCAGAAACTCCTCTCTAGAGATGTGAAATGATTATGAAAAAAAAAAAATCAGGAAGACTTTTATGTTATTGGTTTGTTTGCTACTCTATTTCTTTTTTTTAATATGTATTTATTTGTTTATTTAATGTATGTGAGTACACTGTAGCTGTCTTTAGACACACCAGAAGGAGGCATCTGACCCTATTACAGATGGTTGTGAGCCACCATGTGGTTGCTGGGAATTGAACTCAGGACCTCTGGAAGAGCAGTCAGTGCTCTTAACTGCTGAGCCATCTCTCCAGCCCTCACTACTCGATTTCTAAAAGGACTCTGGCCATTTAGTTAATGTATTTCAGAGTTTTTAGGGAGTGCGAAAAGGTGATTCTACCCATTCAGTAGCCTGCTGGTTCACTGAGGTGAGAGGACAGACATCTGGCTAGTTCCATCTCTGTAGGGGAAGGACTAGTGGAGGGGTCAGTGGCCTCGTGGAACCACGACGCTGTGATCGGCAAGGAGAGTTCAGTGTCCACTAAAGACCCAGCGTGGCAGAAGAGAGTAGGCTCAGCAAATGGTCAGCTGGTCAGAATGTCACAGTTTGGAAACTTAGGCCAGAGGAAAGATAGAGATCAGTGTGCTGTTGGGACAGAGTATTGCAGACGCCCATCACTCCACAGCCCTTTCTGCCTGCTGCCCCCTTTGGGGTAGATAGATAGGTTAACTTGAAATTTGTAGGTTCCCATCTGTGCCTCCTTGTATCATTTTTCTTCTTCCCCATAACTCCCCTGTCAGGGGACCTACAATCTCCTATCTTCCAGGTAGCTAGACCCTGTCCATACATCTTGACTTTTCCTCTTTTGTTGCCCCACCCCTGAAACATACACACACACACACAAGCGCGCAGGATAAATGTTGGCTATTCATATGCCTGGCGGTCCTGATATGTGACCTCAGGGCTCTTTGACCTGCTCTTTTTCCTGTGATCCTCTCCCTTCCTCACTGAAAAGCTCCACTTGCCTACTCCACTTTCTTCTGTTTCCTCTACAACTTACCTGGACTTTGACCTTTGCCCTCTTGCTCTTGTCCCTCAGTAGTCTGCTGTCACTTAAAATTAAATTGTCAGAGAATGATTTTCCTTTTGCCTTTCATGAATAAAAATCCCAGTATGTCTTTTAGTCACTCTCTCTGAACAGAGAGGCTGTCCTTGTACCTTGCCTAGATCCCTGGAGTAAACTGATCCCTCTGCCTTTGCTTCCTTGAAGTTTATCAATCCTGTTGGCTGCTAATTCCTTGCTTTGAGTGTATACTGTTTGCCCCCGACCAGCTCCAGGTCTTCTTCACATCCCTGCAGTTATGGTGGGCAAATCCCGTCTTGTCTCTCATCCCAAGAGTATCGTGTTGTTCCCTTAGTAGAGTATTCAGATTGCTTAGCCTGGTGACCAAGATTCTGCAGTTGACCTCAGTCACTCTAAACAAAAGCCTCATGTGTTGTTTGATTGTTTACCATGGACAAGCACAGTACCAGCCTTGGGGACAGGACAGCTGGATGACAATGACTTAATTTTATGACAATGATTGCCAAGGGGGACTACATCAATAGCTGTGGAAGCCCAGCCTGGTGTGTAGCTTATGCCAGACCGCAGCAGGGAAGCGGGAGTCTGACGGTGGACAGTGGGGAGCTCATGTGGGGACAGGACTGCGCAAAAACACCCTCACCCCAAGCGGGCTGGCTCCTGAACTCACTGGGTGTCAGACTTTCCAGCTATAAATCTCTCTGACCATGGTCTGAAGAAATATTCTTCCACTTAGGAGTTCAACCTCGCAGTGATACATAGCTAAATGTTGTGTGTATTTATAATTAATAAATATGGTGTGTGCTAAATACATTTTTTGTTTACATTGGTGACTGGAAAACTTACATTTAACATTGTTCCCCCAGCCAGGACACTGGCTTGATCACTGCTCCTTTCGGGGAACTGTGGTGCTGGCATGGCTTGTTAGACCTCGGCTTGCATCTGTCATTGTGTGAGTTTCTTCAGAAGGAGCTGGAGAAGGGCATTCGGAAACTGGTCGCTTGACCCTGTTGACCCCTGTTGACCTGCTGTTTCTTTCTCTTTCCTTCACTTATTCTTTTCTTTTTCATGGAATGTAACAATTGAAATGTAATTCTCACACTGTGTAGTCTACTCACTGAAAATATACATACAGTTCATAGCACTTGGGAGGCCAAGGCAAGAAGGTCACAAGTTTGAGACTAGCGTAGTCTGTGTAGCTAGTTCCAGGCTAACCAGAGCTGCATGGTGAGAGTCCACCTCAAGCAAACAAAACTACGCAGCTCAGTGATATTAAGCATATTTGTGTAGGTGTGGCATGGTGGAGGAGGAACCAGGGCACAGCTTCCCTTGGGGTGATGAGGGTAGTTAGGGACTTGTCACAGTTTCTGACATTGCCTTAGATAGTCCTCTTAGAGCCTTAGATAGTCCTCTGTAAGCTGCGGGGGTGAGGACTGCCTACACCTTCCTGCTTGGGGATCCCTGCTTAGTCTTTGGGCACAGCCTGTCCCTGGGCTAGCTGCACGCAGAGAGAGCAAAGCTGTTTATAACCCGCTCTTTTCTCTGTTCAGTACTAACTTTGGACAGAGCTAGCTGTTTTTTTTTGTTTTGTTTTGTTTTGTTTTGTTTTTAAGGTTTATTTTATATGTATGAGTACACTGTAGCTGTACAGATGGCAGTGAGCCATGGGCCATCATGTGTGTGGCTGCTGGGAATTGGACTCAGGACCTCTATTGGCCCTGCTTGCTCTGGCTCTGCTCTCTCTGCCCTCTCCCTCCCCCCTCGCTCTGGGGTAATTCACTGTAGCTGTCTTTAGACACACTAGAAGAGGGTGTCCAATCTCATTACAGGGTGGTTGTGAGCCACCATGTGGTTGCTGGGATCCGAACTCAGGCCCTTCGGAAGAGCAGTCGGTGCTCTTACCCGCTGAGCCATCTCACCAGCCCAGAGCTAGCTCTTTTTGACATGGCCTTCTTAAAAAATGATTGCTTTCAGAATTACATCATCCAGATCTCAGACTCAGTATCTCCTGGGTGTCTTAGAGCTCTGGGTGCCTCTAGTTCAGCATCCAACAGGTTTTGTAGATCATCATAGCATAGCGCTCCCCCACCACCACCACTGAGTGACTTGTCAGACAAACCCTGATTCTTGGCTGGTTGATAAAGACAAGTCCCTTGCTACCCTCATAACCCCAAGTGAAGGTGTGCCACATTTCCTCCTTGTTGTTGTAGGGAGCCCTGCCTATGGTCATGTGAGCTCTTAAAATCACACCTGGCCTTTTCAGCTTCGCCTTTGTGATGTGCTGCTACCTGGCTCCAGCCCAGCTGCTGCAGCACCCCACCCTGTAGAAGGACTGACACCCCAGGTCCAGAACGACTAAAGCCATTCACAGTAAGAAGCTAGTAGTGACCTAGCACAGTAATGGCCACACAGGCTCTTCTGTGCCCTAGTTCTGAGTCCACCAGCACCAAGTACCATGGCAGAGTGCGGAGTCCCTCCTTCATGCAGCCAGTTAAAGCTGTCGGAGAC
Source organism: Mastomys coucha (assembly GCF_008632895.1). NCBI lineage: Eukaryota > Metazoa > Chordata > Mammalia > Rodentia > Muridae > Mastomys > Mastomys coucha. The sequence continues at coordinate 71,347,754 of NW_022196904.1, forward strand.
AGGATCCGTGCATTGAAGTGAGGGGTTCTCTCTTGCCAACAGATGGCCATGGGACACTGAGGTGACTTTAGTCAAGTGACTTGGCAGGGTAAGGAAGAATATCAGCTTGCTTGAATAGCATTTGGGTTTATGATCATTTTTTATCCTAAGTTCTTTCACGGTGATTAATGAATCAGAAACAAAATAGAAAATGTTCCTGGATTTATGTTTCAAACCCAAAGCATAATGATATGTACATTCTATTCATAGGAGTGGCAAGGAGTTTACCATACCCAAAAGAAAAATGGAGACAACATACAACAAAATGTGAAGATAATACCTGTCATTGGGCAGGGAGGGTAAGTGGAAAATGTACTTCAATCAGCAGTCTATGCTTCGAATTTGCTTTGAGTACTTAAGTAAACTCCACACGGTTCACAGAAGTGTAAACGGTTTAGAACATGGCCAGGGTCTCGCAGGATGGCATTCCAGGGTGGTCTTTCCCTGAGGACCTCTCCCCTGCAGTCCAGGGCCACTACTCTTGAGACAGTCTTCTTTATGCTGTGTAGATTTGCAAGAGACTTCAATGTTTATATTCAAATCATGTATACCTCTGTGTTTATAAGCTTTTTATCTTATTGGAAGTAGCTATTTCTGCAAAGACCTGCACAGAGAGAAATATTTGAATGCTAACAGATGTATTAGGTGCTGGAGAGCTGGCTCATTGAGATACAAGTGCTTACTATACAAGCATGGGAACCTGAGTTCATATTTCCAGCACTCCCACAAAAGCCAGTGTGACATCATGCCTATAACCCTTCATTGGTCATAGAGATCTGCTGTCTCACTGGCAGCCAGCCCTAGTGTGGAATGGTGAGATCCACATTCAGTGAGGTGCCCTGTCTCAATAATAATAATGATGACAATGATGATTAATAATATGGAGAAGCAATTGAGGAAGATGTCCCCATGTCAACCTCTGTCTGATTCCACACATGAGCCACATGGGCAAGCATGCATGTGCTCATATGCACATACTGTAAATTTATTAAGAGCCTAAAATTTTTGGAGGCCTTGTCTCAGGCCTGTTCAAAATAATAGAGAAAGTTTCCAGAAAATTCTGAGTGTGAATTATAGAATACTCAACAGTAAAATACACACTTTAATCAATGATGATTGTAGAAAATTAAACTGTAAGGAAAGACCTTACTATGCAAAATATAAAGTTAGACCTAGTGTGTGATACAAAGGGAAGAAGACAGAGGAGGAAGTGTGGGCCCATGGCCTCAGGGACTGCCTTGTGTTCTCTAAGCACTTCCCTCTAGCCAGGCTCCTGACATTTCATTTCAGCCTAAATGAAGCTCTTTTTGGCCAGCACAGTGATGTCTCTCCTTTACACATGAGGAAACTGAGTCATACTGAGGTCTGGTTTCTGGCCCAGCTCTGGCTGCCATGTGTGATGGTGCCTGGTGTAGCCCTCAGTGCCGAGTGCACAGCTCCATGCTATGTCAGCCAGCTTTGTTGCCAGTTGGTGACGGCCTCAGGGAGGCAGATCTGTGTGGGCTCTCTGTTCTGAGTCTTTGCTCTTTTATGTCCTTTCCAAATTGTTCTTCTGATAAGTATATAGGGATTTGATTATGGGACAGGGTGAAAGAAACTGAAGGGACAGTAAATAAATGGAGCAAGCCAGCCGCTTCTGTGCTCAACCCTCATCCCTTTGTCATAGACATTGGCTAGCCAAGGCTAGCAGGAATCTCAGCCTGTGTGGCCTCTGTGGCTCACTCTGTGGCAGACTGTAAGCAGACTGCTGGAACTTGAGAGCATCAGTATCAGCGTTGGTCAGATGAATCACTAGGAAATGAGAGGCTAACCTGTAGTGCACTGTAAAAGCATACGTGTATATTGTCTGTTGTCAAAACTAGGGCAGTGATTGCTGAAGTCACTTCTTTTTTTCTCCCAAAGACGTAAAATGGTGTTTGTAAAGTTTGGTTCATTTATCAATGGCCTTGGCCTATATATAATATATATATATATATATATATATATATATATATATATATATATATATGTGTGTGTGTGTGTGTGTGTGTGTGTGTGTGTGTAACATATATATTATATTTTATAACATTTATATATTTTCCCATATATGTATATGGAAAAATGCTCTGAAAGCATCTCATATATTGGTAAAAGGAAATATTCTTTTCATGATGAAAAACTACTATATATCCACCAAATTAGGGTTAGAAGAAAAATAATGTATTGTTTTCTACTTACAGAAAAATCAGACACTATGTGTCCATTATCAGAGTGTGCAATGGCAACAATAAGGTAGGTAAAGGGAGCCCAGGACCCAATTGTTCAAGCAATCATTCTACATGATCAAAACTAATGGCTTGTAAAATTCACTTTTAGGTTGAGACCACCACTGAGTGTGTTCAGACTGACAGTCAAACAGGTATGAGGCCCTATTCATTCTCAAGGTTGAGTGTTTGGGGGGAAATTCACAGATCCTTTCTGTGATTGGCCTGCTGGTGGAAACCTGTTCTAGCCCAGCCCAACCCAGCATGGTTTGAGGACTGGAGTGTTGTGGGCATCTTGAGCAGTGCCTGGGATGGTGCTAGCCTGTGTGGAGAGAACTGATTGGTCTACTACATGATGCATGTGCAGACAGACATGGAGGGTATAGTAGGGTTTTATAACCTCAACTGAGCTTTAGGGGCAGACAGGCTTGCGTGATTTACCAAAGGACATCAGCAGGGACCCTGTCCACTGGGCTAGTGGGGGTTACTACCACCCTACAGGTATCATCGAGTTGCTTCATCTCATGTCTAACCATGCCTTGGACACCATCTATCCTACTACACAGGATTTTCTCTGCCCTCAGAGGGCTTGTTTCCTTCAAACGTAAGTCACGGCTTTGGCAAGCTACTTGTTGGTCTTGCCCACAAAGATAAGGGGGATGGTCTGTGAGGACGCTCCATCAGGTGCTGCGGAAGAGGGAACAGTCAGTGTAGTTTGAATTAATCATGGTCCTTAAAGGCCAGGGAAGAAATCAGGCTTTTTATCCATAGGGAGACTCTGTTCTTACATTGTGTCTGCAACTGTTCACATGGAAGGGTGTGCTCTCTAATTAAGACTGAGAGGAGAGGAAACATTGACCAGAAAAATGAGATAACAGTGAGAAGAAGGGGAACAAATGTGGTGACACAGGGCTAGAGAGGAGTGAAGAAAAGACAGACCAAAGAGCTGATCTGAGCCCGGAGAGCTAGGGGTGGCTGTAGGCCTGGGGAGATGAATATGGACCTCTTAACCTGTGTGGTCCTGCTATTAGTGATTTACTATGAACATCTGCTGGCCACTGCTTACCAAAGAGGTAAGGACTAAAGATGCAGATGTTTCTGACCAGAAAAGCATCAGCAAGTGCTGAGGATATGAGGTGCTGAGGATGTGAGGTGCTGAGGATGTGGAGGGCTGAGGATGTGAGGTGCTGAGGATGTGGAGGGCTGGGGATGTGAGGTCCTGAGGATGTGAGGTGCTGAGGATGTGAGGTGCTGAGGATGTGGAGGGCTGAGGATGTGGAGGGCTGGGGATGTGGAGGGCTGGGGATGTGGAGGGCTGAGGATGTGGAGGGCTGAGGATGTGGAGGGCTGGAGATGTGAGGTCCTGAGGATGTGAGGTGCTGAGGATGTGAGGTGCTGAGGATGTGAGGTGCTGGGGATGTGAGGTGCTGGGGATGTGGAGGGCTGAGGATTTGAGGTGCTGAGGATGTGAGGTCCTGAGGATGTGAGGTGCTGGGGATGTGAGGTCCTGAGGATGTGAGGTGCTGGGGATGTGAGGTGCTGAGGATGTGAGGTGCTGGGGATGTGAGGTGCTGGGGATGTGAGGTACTGGGGATGTGGAGGGCTGAGAATGTGAGGTGCTGAGGATGTGGAGGGTTGAGGATTTGAGGTGCTGAGGATGTGAGGTGCTGAGGATGTGAGGTGCTGAGGATGTGAGGTGCTGAGGATGTGGAGGGCTGGAGATGTGGAGG
>NW_022196904.1:71352049-71364439 GCF_008632895.1 Mastomys coucha
TGTGGAGGGCTGAGGATGTGGAGGGCTGGGGATGTGGAGGGCTGGGGATGTGGAGGGCTGGAGATGTGAGGTCCTGAGGATGTGGAGGGCTGAGGATGTGAGGTGCTGGGGATGTGGAGGTCTGAGGATGTGGAAGTGCTGAGTTGGAGCCCAGGTGTAAAGGGAAGAATATCAAAATTCTCTGGGAGAGAATGACAGACAGAGTTTGAGGCAAATCCCTAAGGAGTGAGTGCCTGACAGAAGAGGAGGGGTTAAGCAGAGACTTGGGCTGGATGGCACAGAGGGAGGGCACAGGGCAAAGAGAGCTGTTGTATTCAGGCTCAGAGAAAAGTGAGGCAGAAGCCAAGCTACAGGGGACTGTGGAGCCAAAATAAAAGTGGCAGACAAGGCCTGCCATGCAGTTCTGTGCTGCAAGCTCACAGAGCGCATCACTTGGTTTTGTTGTTAGTGGTATTTTGTTGGTTTTAGTTCTTCAGAGTAGTCCTGAGAAGTGGGCATGACTGTTATCAACACTCCTTTAATACAGATGAAAAAACAAGTGTCCAGAGAGTTAAATGACAGCTTAGAACTAGACACAGGAGATGACAGAGATGGGCTTAGGTGGCCATCAGTGGATGGCCAGGGCAAGTACAGGCAAGGTAGGAGTCTCCCACCTCGTGCACTATACATTTGTGCTTTGACTTGCTGAGTACTCCCTTAGGAGCTGCTGCCATCACCCTGCTGAGCCACCGCCTGAGCCAACTTCATTCCTGGGCAGCAGAAGAGTTGTATCCCTGAAGGTGTGGGGGCTGTTTGCCACAGTGGGGTAGAAGGGGCTATTAGGCTCACACCAGAAGGCCTCAAGCAGAAGTGGAGCTTATTGGAAGGGCTTACAGATTGGGTAAGAGAGTTCAAGAGCAAGGTTGGGAAGGATTCAGGAACCAAAGGATACTGGGCAACTGTCTACCTCTGAGCTGGGTGCCACAGGAACACCATGGCTGGGCACCACTGGCTCCAGCAAGATCCAGGCTTCTAGTTTCACTTGCTCCAGAGAAGACTCTGAGCAAGTGCTTGTTTGGCTGGACCTAGGCTGCCTGCTACTCATGTGTGGAGCCAGGCTGTCCCTGGATTCCTCCCTTCTGTAAAGGGAGGTCCTGGAACTCCCCAGTCGAGAGAACAGACATTTCAAGTCTGGGTGTTGAGGAAAATAATAAAGTCCCCACATGTTACATTTTTCTTAGCCTATGTATAATTTTCAGGCAGTGCTATATCTCACTAAAGACACAAAATGGTTGTAGTGACAGTGTATAAACTTTGATTGTTCTGGCTTTCTGTCACATAAGCTCTGGTAATTGTCTAATACTGGAGGTGGCCAGGGATCTTGGGGCTGGCAGATTGGCACTTTGCACAGGCCTCTTTTGCTAGGTGCCTGAGCACATGTATTAGCAGTGTGCCAAGATCACAGCACAGTAACATGTGAGTATGTTGAGTAAGATACCTGACTTCAGCTTTCTCATATTCAGACTGGAATTCCTGCTTCCAGGCCAAAGGGTTCGTGCCAATAGGGTACTGACAGGAGACAGTGACTTCCATTGCCCAACCCTGCTTCTCCAGAATTCCCTGGGTTGTCCTGTCAGGCTACAGAAATGTTAATGTCTCTGAAAAGATAAGTAACATTTAAGGATTCCATTTTATAGACCAGAAAACCAGGAGCAGAGTTGCAGATGGTGTTCAGCCCATGCGCTGGCATGGAGGCCTGTTAGGTGTGTTATCTGTTGGGCATGCACTCCTGTGAGCCCCTAGGCATGGTGCTTCTTCAGAGCTTATAGTCTTTTAGGAATGACCCTCATGCTTACTCATTGGTCCCCTGGTGTGCATACGTCTGGGAGCTGGGCCAGGTCAAGGCACATCCGCCCACCAGAAGCCTGCTGGGTGAAAATTGCCCAAGACTCACATACAAAGAGCTCCAGGGACACAGGGGGAACCGCATTCCTGACTGGGTTGTTGGGAGCAGAGGATCAAGGATTTACATAGATAATTAACTTTAAAATGTTTCAGTGGAAATTGGATCTCTTCATCTCTCTCCTTTCTCTTGCCACAGCCCTATCCTGATTTCATGGTGCTTTCTGCCATGTTCTGCTTCAGCTCTCCCTTCGTGGCAAAGTCATTGATAATTGTGCTCCCTGCCCTGCTCCCCACTAGACCCCAACCCCTTTTGAGGACATAACTGTCCTATCCATTATCATGTCCCCAATACTACAAGGGAGTATCTGAAACAATTACCTTATAAAGAGAAAGGCTAGTTTATCTTGGCTCACCATTTTAGAAGGGTCAGTCTATCATCATTTACCCTTATTGGCTTTAGGCTTCCAGTGAGGCAACACATTGTGGGAATATATGGTAAAGGGAAACCACTGCTTCTTGGCCAGGGGGCAAAATAGAGGAAAAGGAAGGGGCCTGAGCACATGACCTAACTAACTCTCTTAAGGGTACTCTGCATCCCCTGACCCTGTGTGCCTCATTGCCTGGCTCTCAGAGTCAATCCTCAAGAAAGGCATAGGGAACAAATGAAATGTGAGGTTCTTAGACTAAAAGCACCATCCTGGTTGGAGGGGCAGTCTTTTAACACATGGTACTTTGAGGGAGAGTCAAGGTCTGAACTATAGCTCCAGTCCAGGCTGTTGCTGCAGGGTAAGTGCGTGGTAAACATTTGCTGAGAAGATGAAGGGAGCAGAAACAACTCACAGCCCAGAAGGAGAGACGCGTACCACTGCATATAGCTGAGAGGGGTGCTGCTTGAAGGAGTGAGCATCGGGGGCCATATACTGTCACTTCACAGATGTCAGGGCTGCTCCAGAGAAGAGCAGTTGGGCTGAGCTCAAGACCAGAAAGAAATGTAGGGCAGACTGTACCCACCTCTGACAGCCAGGGAGTTAGTACTCTGGCAGATGTTGAACAGTGGGACTAGACTCTGAATGATTATGTTTGACAGTCCTTTCATCTGTGCACAGGGAATGCAGGGGTCATGAGAAGCAGGCATGTGTTTACTGAGTATCTGCTGTGTACTAGGTATGTTCTTGGCCACCCAGGTTGGTCACAGCTGGCAAGACAGACAGTAGAGCCGTTGTTGCCATACCCTGATGGGCTGGGATGAGGAGACATACAGGGAAGGTTTCCCAGAGTTCACAGTACCTAAACTGCATCTTCTAGAGGAGCAGAGTTAGCGAGGGGAGGAGGCAACATGAGAAACGTGCACTGTAAGAAGCAGTCTGTTCCACAGTGTGCATGTTTTGGGGTGGACAGACACAACATGAAGGCTTGATGGGGATCAAGAGTCAGGGCTAGCTCTGTAGGGTTATGAGGGGAGTTCAAAGCTGATCTTGAGGATGATTAGGACAGATCTGATGATAGGGTTTATTTTGTTCTGCTGGTTGCGGTAGAGAATTGATCAGGTGAGCAGATCGTGTTTAGTGCTTGGGTATAAAGAACAGACTTAGCAAAAGATAAGTTCATTTTGGATAATGAGTTAACTTACAGTAGCTGAAAAGTGCCCAAATGGAGATAGCCAATGGGCCACCAGGATGTAAATCTACAGAAGAGGATGGGGTAAAACAGCACATGGGAATTAGCAGAACAGGAAGCAGGGGCAGGCAGTGGGTTGGTTGTTTTGTTTTAATTTAATTTAATTTTTTTACTTACTCACTTTATATACTATTCACTTCACCCCTCCCCTCCTCCTCTGAGTGGGTAGGAACTGCCTGGGTATCCCCCCAACCCTGGCACTTCAAGTCTCTGAAGGAGGTTGTGTTTACCTAAAAGAGAAAAGGTTGAGGCTAGAAGGTTTGGAATTCAGCCTTTGGAAATGCTAGGGGCGAGGAAGAAGACAGCTTGCAAAAGTAGAGGAAGGAATAGTAAGATGTACAGAAAGCCAGGAGAGAGTAGCTCCTGCAGATGGAAGTAGCTGGAAAGAGGGCTCCCTGGGTCCAGTCAGATGCCAGTAGCAAGGAGGCATTCACCAGTATCCAGTGCAAGTCCACACATGTGCACAGAGGAGAGACTGGCTTATGTTGGGCCAGGAAGCTAAGAGCAGAATTGTGCAGTAGGTTGCCTAGCATATCAAGGCTGTGAGTTCCATTCTCAGCACCACAAAACAGAAACGGGTGATGAGCCTTTTCCCTGGTATAGAGGGAGGAGCACTTGGGGCCTGCACTGGGATCATGCCTTGTGCAGAGGAAAAAGAATCAGATAAGGGTACCAAGCGAGGCAGAGAGCTCCACCATGTTGTGGAAGAGTAGACTGCCCTGCATTCCCTGCACTCACATGCTGGCTACTCTGTTTCCTTTTCTGGGGCATAAGTGGTTGTTCGCTAAGCTCTCAGCCTCACACAAGGCACCCACAGGTACACAGAGGGGCAGACAGGCAGTAGCTATGGGGGGCAAGGGCCAGAGAGGAGTTCCTAGAACTCATATTTGGAGCCTAGAATAGCAGTGAAAAACAGAGTCAGGGAGAAAGGCAAATCATCCTAACACTGTACCCAACACTGTGTTCCACATGTGACCCTAGGAAAAAGAAGAACATTCTCCCAGGATGTTGCTGGGAAAATATAGGTTTTGTTCTCTTTCGGGACAAGGGTAAATGAGGGTAAATCCCTCTGTTTTATGTAAGTACAATAGGAGAGTCTCGATTGAGGTCATCTGGCCTGGTTATTTGCTCATGTCTCTGGACTCTGTAAAATTTGGATTTTGAGAAAATGGAGCCCCTCAAAACCAAGGCGTGTATGGTCCGTTTCTGAGCACAGTGCTGGTTTCTGTGGTGTCATAAATGCTGTTCAGGTTCTGACACCTGTGAATGATTAACATTTAGTTTTATGTCTTTTGCTAATATGTCACTAACATCTCTATAAAGCTGTAGCTTAATTGTTTCCACAGATAATCAGGCAGGCAAACATAAAGACAGGAGGAAGCATTCGATGGATGCCAAAGCTGTTTCCTCCAGAGCAAGTGATGGTGAGTGGGGGGGCTGGATTGTATAGACCCAAAGGCAGGCTGCCCAGCTCTGTAGCCTCACTTCCTGGTCTCCATGCACTGCACAGTCACAGGAAGAGAAGGCCCCTGTATGAGCCCTCCACACAGGTAGACTCTACTGTGAGCCTTTGAAATGAGTCAATAATAAGGAAAAATCAAAGAAACAGGCACTATGTATTCTATATCATTTTCAAACTCTTAGCAGTAGATTTGTCCATTGATCTGCTGTCCTGATAGGAATCACATATTTGGTAATTTTGAAGGATAGATTCCATTTAGTTTGCAGTTAGCTGTGGAAACTTACTCTTTGGAAGTGGTAAGCTTAATTTGGAGATTGTAAAATTCTTACTAAGAAAACATTATTTAGCCTGAAGGTGGTGGCACATGCCATTAATCTGAGAGGTAGAGAGGCAGGCAGATCTCTTGTTTGAGGCCAGCCTGGTCTACATTAGAGTAGATGTCCCCCCCCCCCTTTCTTTTAATGAACCATGAGTCCGTTGAATGCTGCCGGCATCCCCATGTCATAGGGCCGATCAGTTGAATGCTGCCGGCATCCCCATGTCATAGGGCCGATCAGTGAAGCACGGGTAACCTGCCAGGGCAGCATTTTCTTCCCGCTTCCTGTCAGCTGCCAGGAGCTCCTCAGCTGCAGCTTGGCCTTGGGAGCTCCTCTGCACAGAAAGCCACTTCACCTTCTGATTGCATCCGTGTATAGAGATGCACTGAGTGTCAGTATTCTGGCCTTTACTCAGTAACTTGGTGGACTTGTATACTGTTTTTATATCTAAGAACAGACTAATGAGTGCATTTGCAGACTTCAGAGTCCTCTGTATACATAGAAAATTTTCTATCTTTTATTTATCTCTTACTTCATTGTATTTATGCTAGTTGATTTTTTTCAAAATAATTTTAAAATAAAATTTTCTTTTAGTTGACAGATTTTAGAATTATGTATATTTATCATAGACAACATGCTATTTTAGACTATGTATATATTGTGAAATGACTAAATTGAGCTAGTTAACAAATGTTTTACTTTACATCCCTAAAAATCTCTCTTATTAGAAATTTTTAAGGGTACAATGCCTGCCATCCACTGCTCTCTATTCCAATCCTGATAAACACTTTTATTATATTCCTAAATAAGAGCAAATCCTTTTCTGATGGTGATAACATAGTGGGGGTTTTGTTTAATGACTTTATGGTATAAAATGTAATGTTAGTAGCCATATGCTAATTACTAAAATTTGATTCCAGTTTTGTTGGTCCTCTAAACTGACAGCATTTGAGAGTTCGTAGCCTGGTTAGCCAGTATCTTTTTGGGTCTGTTTATTTGAAGGCAAGTTGAGACTGAGGCACCATATTTTTGGGCAGTCTCTAATCCTTTTCCTGCCTTTTGGAACCTTAACAGTGGGGTGTTCATAGACACACAGGACTCCGGGAACATTCTTTTCCTGCCTGTACATTGTCCAGACTTCCCTCATCTTAGAGGAACCATGCCTGGACATGACCAAAGAGCCTGGCTGTGGTGGTGTTGCCTGGTTAGCCTAGATTAAACACCAGGAGAAAGCACTAGGGAGATCCTTGGAAATCCCAACCAGAAATTAATTGATAAGGCTTAATCCAGTGCTTCCACCTTATATGATATGGAGCTGTTTTCCAGAACATCTCAACTCCTGGGGACCAGCAAAAGGCATAACTGAGGTCTTACTGTTGTAGACACAAAAAGAGGTTGTTTGGCCTTGAGTTGCCAAACTGTTCCCTGTGTTTTCTCTGGCCTGTGACATCTGATGTTCAGTCCATGGGGTCATATGTGCATCCTAGCACGTAGATGTGAAGGAAGCAGAGGAAGGACAGGGGGAAGCTCAGCCAGTGTGCAGTTACTCCTATGCCTCTGTGTGCAGCTGAGCGCACTGACACCCAGGAAGGGAGGGGATGAAGCCCTGGGTGTCTAGACATATGCCCAAGGTTGAGCACACTCTGATTTCTCACCCCTTTCTCCACAGTTTCCAGCCAGAGAAGACATTCCTCTTTGGCCCGGATACATTCTATGATGATTGAGGCACCCATCACCAAGGTCAGTCTTCACTGAGTGTGCAGGCCCCTGGAGCCCCCAGAAAATTGTTTCTCTGACAGAAAAGCAATAATTAGAGTGCTCTTTCAGTTGTATAATATTTTCTGTCTCCTCTGAAGAAAGGATGGGTGACAGAGACAGAGACCTAAGATTAATATGATGGCACAGTCACTGACTATTATCATCTGACTCTTGATTGCTCTCTGTTTTGAAGGTTACAAAACTCAAGTCTTCTATTTCCATGATTTAGGTAATCAATATTATCAACGCTGCCCAGGAAAACAGTCCTCTGCCTGTAACAGAAGCCTTGAACCGTGTGCTGGATATTCTGAGAGCCACTGAGTTGTATTCACCACAGTTTAATGCTGAGGACGATCCTCACGCCACCGACCTCGTTGGGGGCTTAATGTCTGTAAGTTTATTTTCCCAGGCTACTATAGCCTGTCTGTTCCTGTTTGCTTTCTCAGAGATTGTCTGAACAGGGCTTTAAAAAGGCAAGCAGAGCACCTATGTAGGGCTCAGTAAAGCACATCTTCTCCATGGCTTGTGTTCAGCTGTGCTTGGATTAAGGGGCTGCCTGTTGCTTACCTCCCAGGGAATCCTGAGCTTGGAGCAGCAGAAAGGAACAGTGTTCTAAACAGTCCACTGATACCCCTCTCCAGTGTCACACAGGGTTTTATAAGTCATCTATTTAAATAAGACATTTCAATTGTATTAAAGAGTTGTTTTGTTTGTTGTTTTCTGTTTGTTTGTTTGAGGCAAAGTTTCATCATGTAGCCTTTGCTGTCCTGCAACTTGCTAGGTAGACCAGGCTGGCCTGAACTCATGGAGATCCACCTGTCTCTGATAAAGTGTATATACTACCATACCTGGCTTGTCTGGGAAAAAGAAAAACCATTAACACAGTGGTAGGGTGCAAATCCTTGAGTTCTATCTCCAGCACAAAAAGGAACCAACAAAGCAAACAAAGGCCACACACCCTTGCCAGAGTGCTGCACGATGAACTGCAGAGTGGGAGACTAGCTCCTGCCTTCTGTGTTTAAAAAGGGCCAGGGGCCAGGCATAGCTTCACCTCCAGGGCTCCCCACTAGCCTTTGGACAACTGTTTAGGGAGAAGGCATTAAGGAGTCACTACATGAGCTCTTGAGCTCAGGCACCTCCTCAGCCAGTGCAGAGTAGCACTCTTACAAGCAAAGACTACCATTGTTCTGCCCACTGTCTTAGTTACAAATAAAACTTGCTCCCTCCCAGTTCGCAGGGAGTTCTAGAAGGAAGGGTGACTCCTGGTGCTAAGCTCTAACTCTGGTCGGCTGAGCATGGGGAAGGTGGGTGGAGTGTCCTGGGGCTTGTGGGGGAGAGAGATGGTGCCCCAGAGCATACAGGGTACTGAGTGATTAGTCCAGTCCTCAGAGACGAGGGAGGAGTCCACTTAGAAGGTGAGAGAGAAGTGTTTCCGAGACAGCTGAGTTTGGAGAAGAAGAAAATGAGGGTGACCTGAGGGCAGAGGGTGGTCGTCACTAGGGCAGGCAGTAGTTGGTCCTGGAATAAGGTCATTTGGTCAGCTCAATGGTCATCCTGCCTAAGCCTGGGATCCAGCAGCAGAGCAGCACCCAGGAAGTGACTAAATTTGGAGTTGACCACAGTGGTCAGCCTGCTGGACTGGGCAGTCTTGCACTGGGCTGTGCTGGATTATCCTCTGGAACTGTCCTTCTGGGTTATGCATTCGGGAAGGAAGACCATGTGACCATGCTTTTTCTTGTCTCCTTGATTTTCACCAGGATGGCTTACGAAGGTTTTCAGGAAATGAGTATGTTCTTGCAACAAAAAGTAAGTTCTGTTTTTAATGTCTTAGATCACTATAACACCAGTAAATGATGTTCTCATCAGTAAGCTCTGGGTATGCCGTGAAGCCTCAGAAACAAAGCAGTCACTTCTGATATAGCATGGCCCACCCCAAACACCACATGCCACGAACCTGTTAATGTTTTCCAAATTCTGTCACTCTGCAGACCTTCCGCCATCTTCAAACAATATGCCCGCCCCCATCTCCCTTCATGATATCCCACCACGGATTGCCCTGGTCATGGAAGATGAAGAACAATGGGACTTTGACATTTTTGAGCTGGAAGCAGCAACCCAAAATAGGTAGGTGGAGCTTGTTTCCTAGGGCCTGTACAGGGAACCCCCGAGCAGCACAGGCGTGTGCAGGGCTGTTCCTTGGGTGGGACAGAGGCTGAGGAAGGAGGAAGGGAGCTTCAAGTTGAGTCAGTAGGCCCCAGGCAGTTTGCCCAACTCTGATGGCTTCCTTAAGTAGCAGGTTTTCCTGTGACATAAGTCCCTAATTTCTCTATTATGTGGTACTATATAAGGTAGCAACAAAGAGTCTCCTGCCCCAAAACCTAGAACCAAAATGGTTAGTTACACATTTGATAAAACTAGCCTCAAATCTTGGTTGCCATATTGGTGGCCCACACAGAGACTCCTCCCTAGTTATGTTCATCTGCTTATGGTTGCTGACTGGGAGTTTGGGTTTTGCTGAATAAAAGCTCTTAACACAGGGTCTTGGCACATAGGACTGGGCATCCACAGCCAGTGCCAACCAGGAGTGAGGTCCAGTTTTGGGAGAGGTGGCTCTGCTAGGCTGTGGGATGATTCACCAGGTCTCATCCCACTGGGTGAGCTGTCTACACTGAGACTCCCACCTCACACAGCCAAGCAGTGGCTAAGCATACTCCATAACAGTTGAGCCCCTGAGCACCTGGCTCACATTCCAGAACCATCACAGCTTCGAAAGTGTGTAAGGCAGACCAGGTTGAGTACATGTCGATCTATGAGATGGCTTCTGTGGGGCTGATTTCCTAACCTTCTAAGCCAAGTCAGTCAATCTAAGTGCTGTCTAAGGAAGGCCTTGCTTGATAGCAGCTGGTCAGTTTCTCAAGGTAAACTCCTTTAGACTATAACACCCACCTCCAAATTGTTGAGGTAGTCAATCACCCGATGTGTGTCTCCGTCCAGTTTATAGTCACTTTGGTGTAGTTTCCTCTAGGTAGGACATCAGAAGTAACACTCAAGGATAGGATTACAGGTAGCTTGTGTAGTCCAGGAAAGGCATGGTTCTGAAGACTGAACCCATGCAGCAGGGTGGGAACTTACCCCCAGCAAATCAAGATGCCTAAAGAAGGCTAAGGCTCACATGGAATGCAGCGCGGCAGTGCAGATCAGTTGCCCTGCTTGCTCTGCATTGTGGCTTGAATGTACTTTTTTTGTCTGAGTCTCTTTAGAACTCAGGTGACTGTTTCTTTGCTCTGTTTTATATTGTGCATATTTTTCTTTGTAGGCCTTTGATTTATCTAGGTCTCAAAACGTTTGCTCGTTTTGGAATGTGTGAATTCTTACGGTGCTCTGAGACAACACTGAGATCGTGGTTTCAGATTATCGAATCCAATTACCATTCTTCTAACCCCTACCACAATTCCACACATGCTGCAGATGTGCTTCACGCCACTGCATATTTCCTTTCCAGAAACAAAATAAAGGTAAGTTCACATTTGTGTTCCTCAGTTAAGAGCAACATAGGCAGAGTCGGAGGCTTGTGCCTCAGCTGCCTCGATGCGTGGTAGTGTAACCACTTCAGCGTGGACTGAAGGGAAACCAGCTGATAGGTTAATCTGTGAGTCCTCAGGGAGAATGCCAATCAAGACAGAGCAGGGCTGTCACTTTAGAGGAAGGGGGGCTTTCAGTTTGAACCTAAGGGCACACTGATCCTCTTTTAGGACCCTCACCTAAAGCCCTGACCATTCCTGACTGCCCCCCCCCCCCACTGCCCCTGCTCCCTCCTCAGCCCCTCTCCAGCTAACCCTCTGACTCAGGCAGAGCTTCTCATTTTCCTACCCTGGGAGGTCACTCCTCTCTCCTGGTCCCTCTGCAGCATTCGCACAGCGCTGCCATTGTGTTCTTTCCAGAGCAGCAGTCTGACCATGACTGTGTGAGCAGCTTTCTTCCCCTACAGGGACTCAGACTTCAAACACTGGGACTGCTAAAGCTCTTGAGACACGCTACCCTGATGAACTCCCCTTTCTTCTCCCCCCGGCCCCCTGTGCCTAGGACATGCAGGCAAACCATTCAGGTCACACCAGACCACTTTAGTGTCTAAAGCATTTGTCTAGGGCCAAGAATGGCTACAGCCACACAGGACCAGGTGTACCCTACATAAGCTATGTGTGGATGCCCTGGTACAGGGTGGGACCAGCGATGTTCCTTTCTCCCTATGAGGGTCGGACCTCATAGATCTAAGTCTTTTGGGTCCTTCTGTGATACCACCAATTTCTTGTTGTTGTTTTTAATATGGAGTTGGGCATTTGTACCAGTTAGTTTTTGTCAACTTGACATGAGTTAGGGTCATGTGGGAGAAGGAGCATCAATAGAGAGATTGCCTCCATCAGATTGCCAGTTAGCATGAATGGGGGCATTTCTTGATTAATGATTGATATGGGAGGGCCCAGCTCACTGTGGGTGGTGTTTCCCCTGCACAAGTAGTCCTGAGGTATATAAAAAAGCAGGCTGAGCAAGCCAACAATCAGTGTTTCTCTGGTTTCTGCTTCAAGTTCCAGCCTTGGCTTATCTCAGTGATAAGCCAAGGTAAAATACACTCCCTTGCTCCCTGTGGGTTTGGTCAGTATGTCATCACAGATGAAAGAAGCCTAGGACAGCAGGGCGGTGGCGGCACACGCCTTTGATCCCAGTACTTGGGAGGCAGAGGCAGATGGATTTCTGAGTTCGAGGCCAACCTGATCTACAGAGTGAGTTCCAGGAGAGCCAGGGCTACACAGAGAAACTCTGTCTCAAAAAACAAACAAACAAACAAAAAACAAAAAAGAAAGGAAGAAAGAAAGAAAAGAGAAAGGAACCTAGGACAGTGTCGACCCCTGGGCTCTTTGCTTGCTGGGCAAGAGGTGGAGCTGGCCTGGAGCCCAGTGCCTTTATATTATAAAGATCAATACCAGGACCAAAGGTGGGGTAAGAATGGAGAAAGGAGGCTGTCTCCTCAGCCAGGGTGTGTGTGCTGGGGGCAGTGTCTGGGTTAAAGGGACAATTTTTGCTGTAGTTTGTTGTTTTTGAACAAGTACATTCTAAGCTGGCCTAAAACAGTAGATATTTTTGAGATAGGATCTTGATCTTATGTAGCTGAGGCAGGCCTGGAATTCCCTATGTTGTGGAAGCTGGTCTCAGATCCTCCTGCCTCTACTTCCAAAGAAATGAAACAAAAATGTAGATGGTTTTTTAAAAAAAAAATTTTTTTTTTTTTTTTTTTTT
>NW_022196904.1:71364821-71369232 GCF_008632895.1 Mastomys coucha
GCTGGCCTTGAACTCAGAAATCCACCTGCCTCTGCCTCCCAAGTGCTGGGATCAAAGGCATGTGCCACTATCGCCTAGCTAATGAATGACACCATTTCTATCTTCCCTCACCTCCTTCCAAGCCTTCCTTTATTACCTTCCCTTTTCTCCTTCAACTCCATGGCCTCTTTTTCCATCAACTACTATCGCATACATACATGTATTTGAATATGCATGTATATTCCTAAGTATCACCTGTTGAGTCCATATAATGCTACTTGTATGTATGTTATCAGGGCTGACCATTTACACTGGCCCTCTAGCAGGTGTGCTATTCCCATAAGCAGACTGCCTCTCACTCCCAGCTCTCCTCTGTTGTCTGTGGTATTTATGTAGGGTTGAGGCCTCAAGGGCCTTTCTCTATCCAGTTTGGCACACTCATTGGTCATCCTTGATCAGCTCACATTTGAGTAGTCATGGGCTTGGATAAATGTTGAAATAAGATGAAAAGTCTATCAAACCTATTGAATGATTTGGCTAGAGAGATAGCTTAGTCAGTAAAGCACCCACAAACAAAAGCTGGGCTTGGTGGTGTGGTCCATGCTTGTACTCCCAGCACTGCTAAGGCCAACACAGGTGGATAACTGGGGCTTGGAAGCTTCCCAGGTGCTCTTGACAAACATCTGAGACTGGCCTCTGGCCTCCACATACATGCACGGGCATGAACACAAACACTCATGTGTTTACATTCATTCACATACATGTACACACACACACAACCTACACACACACACACACACACACACACACATGAAAGCTGAGCATAATATATGCCTGTAATCCCAGCACTTGAAAAGAACTCCAGAAGTTCAAGGCTAGCATAGGCTACACTGTGAGGACGTGGTGAGCCAGTGACATCCACAATGGCTTTTGGAATTAAGACAACAGACTACCAAAACAGTAACACATTTGAAAAAGTAAATGAAAAAGGTACTTCCCACATCTATATTACAACTCAAAAATATAAAAGCTGAAGGTTTCTTTATTTTTAAATGTATATAAATTTATAAGAGTAGAAGAAACTAGCTGGTTTTCCAATGTATACTTATAATCATAGCTTCAGAAAGGCAAGGTTGGGTCAAGAATTCAAGGCTAGCTTTATCGACATGGAGAGACCCTATGTCTAAATTAATAAGGATAGGAAGTAGTCAAACCTTATGTCAGCTAAACAAGATAGTACTAAAAAGGAGAAAAGTAAACTAACTCTCAGTTAATATAAGTAGTGTTCACTTTTGGTTATTTCCTATTTTGACTGGCTCTGGGCTTACTTGTGGTGGGTGAGTCTGGAGATAGACCGGCAGCAGACCACCTGTGTACTGGGTTATACTGAAGATCAGGGTGTTGTTCTGTCAGTCAAGCACAGAACCACAGAGGAGGAAGACAGGCTCTGCTCAGACAATGTGATTCTCTCAGGATTAGGATAAGTTGTCAAAGTGGAAAGGCAGAGAGAAGCCTCTGGTGGACGCTTGTTTCATCCTAGCAGACATTGGTTTTCAGTAGAGTTCTTGTTTTCAGGAAACTTTAGATCGAAATGACGAGGTTGCTGCCCTCATTGCTGCCGCCATCCACGATGTGGATCACCCTGGGAGAACCAACTCCTTCCTCTGCAATGCAGGAAACCATCTGGCCGTGCTCTACAATGACACTGCTGTGCTAGAGAGCCACCATGTGGCGCTGGCCTTCCAGCTGACGCTTGAAAATGACAAATGCAATATCTTTAAACAAATGGAGAGGTGAGAACAGAGACTGTTCACTCTACAGTTCACCAGAGAGAAGGCCGTGGGCAGGTGTGCATGGAGCACTGCTGCTGTCCCTACTGTTCACACCCAAACACCTCCATTACCCACACCATCCTCACACCCCAATGCTGACCCACCCCAAACCCTGTACTGGAGATGAACGGAAAGCCTGGAGCATGCTGAGCGTACACATGATTTGCTTTTGAGCTCCATCTGCAGCCCTTTTACAGTTCTGTTTTGAGGCAGGGTCTTGCCCAGGTTGACCTACATGCCTTCCTAGCACACTGCTCATGGCCTTCTGTACACAGCACATGCTTGTCATTGTCTATTTACAAGTGGCTCCCTGAGGAAGCTTTTCCCCTGAGACACAAGTTCTTCAGCACATATCACATGGATCAGAGGTATAGCACTTACCTAGCCTTGGGTTCTATCCCAAAACTAATGTTTAATGTCTAGTTAGATGTCTTGAGCTGGTGTCAAGACATCTAGTTCGTGGGCAGGTCTGGCTTAAATGTGAAGCCTGTTGAAGCCCCACAAGTGCTGGGATTGCTGTCTCCACCTCCCCCAGCTCAGATTACATTCCTAACACTGCAGAGTCTCTGGTGGCGCTTGCCTTTGTTACTCAATTTACCCTTTGTGTTTAGCAGTGTCTGATACACAGCAGAGCTCAACTGAAGAGAGAACAGGGCACACAGTAAGAAGTACTTTAATTTGTATTTCAAAGGAAATTTTTCCTATAGGATTTTTAAAAAGAGTACCTGGATTTCACAGAGCTCCTTTGTAACCATGTCTTAGAATTTCAGAAGTGGGCTTAATAAGTTTTACTCATATTTTCCTGTAAATGCATAATTTACATATGTAATGCATAAGACCTGTCTTTGCTAGGTCTTCTATTACCCTAGCAAATTTTGAAAATCATGACCAAAAACTACTTGGGGAGGAAAGGGTTTATATCTTACACATGCAGATAACAGTCAATTACCAAAGGAAATTGGGGCAGGAACCTAAAGCAGAGGCCATGGAGGAACACTGTTCATGGCTTGTTCCGCTTTCTTTAGAAATCAGGACCAGCTGCCCAGGGGTGGCACTGGCCACAGTAAGCTGGGTACCTGGCTCCCCCAAATAAAACATCAATCAAGAAAATGCCCAATAGGCTTGCCCACGGGCCAGTCTGGTAGGGACATTTTCTCAGTTAAAGTTTCCTCTTAGAAAATGCCTCCAGCTTGTATCAAGTTGACATAGAACTAGCCAGTACAAGACTCCACTAACTATGACCACAGAGAAGGGGTGGCTGGAGAGTCCATTTCAACCTCTTCTGTGCTTCTTAATTTTAAGCTATATGGATCATCTTCTCAAAAAGTAAAAACTTGAGAATATCAGAATAGAAACAAGGGTTAATGGAAAGGCTGTCAGAAGGCCTACCCTCACTGTCCTCTGGATCTTGAAGGAGCTCTATACAGGGCGCATTGTTAGCGGATATGGAGATTGTGGGTATAAAGAGAATAGTCCTGCTTGGTGCAGTGGCACATGCCTATAACCCCATCCCTTAGAAGGTTCATAAAGAAGTCATCCTGGACTACACAGTGTGTCTTTAGTGAGGGAGGGAGAAAGACAGGGAAAGGTCTTTGTTCATCCCAGTTATAACCTATCTAACCCTGAGAACTCTGTGAATTGTACTACAGAGTTATCACTATGATACCAAGCTAAAGTATCCTGCCTGTAGCTGACGGATGATGCAGGAAATGTAACTTCCAGTGGTACTAGACTGATAGCTATAGCAGACACGCACCCTGAGAGACAGGCTGTATGGGGGAGAGCCTCCTGGTCTGAATCAGTAACCTGCAGCAGCCTCTCTGTTGTCTGAAACAGGAGTGACTACCGGACACTACGCCAGAGTATTATTGACATGGTCCTAGCCACAGAAATGACAAAGCACTTTGAACATGTCAACAAATTTATCAACAGCATCAACAAGCCTTTGACAGCACAAGAGAAGGAGGTGAGAGGAGCTGATTCTAAGGCTGTGCATCTGGGCTTCACACCAGCGTTGTGACGACCTCAGATAGCAGGGCCCTTGGTGGGCATGCTGAACTGGGTTTTCCATTTTTCTTCCTTTTTATCATTTGATTTATTTGTTTGTTTTTTTAATCTATCTAACCTATCACTCATGTATCTAATCTATCACTTATCTAATTTGTTATTTGTCTATCATCTCCCTCCCTACCTATCTTGAGGCAGGCCCCACTCTGTAAGAACTGTAAGGCTGGCTAAGAACTCAGTGGTCTCTTACCTCAGATTCTCAGGAGCTGGATTAGAGGACAAGTATCAGGCATGGCTGAATTTGTTTTCATTGGTTTAAAAATAAAATCACTAACATGCAAAACTCTGGCAGGAAGAAAAATAAAAGATGCAACTAGATGTGTAAACAAGAGTTTTCACACTGACCACTCTTGTACCCTGCCTCCTCCCTTGGAGAACTCTAGGGCCAGTTGGAGCTCCACAGGGTCTTCTTTTCCTTTTTCTCCCTTCCTCCCTCCCTCCCTTCCTTCCCTTTCCTTTCTTCCTTCCCTCTTCCCTCCCTCCCTTCCTTCCTTCCTCCCCCTTTCTCTCCTTCCTCCCTCCCTCCCTCCCTC
>NW_022196904.1:71369548-71406968 GCF_008632895.1 Mastomys coucha
CCCTCCCTCCCTCTCTCTTTGACAGTCTTTGACTGTGTAGCCCTGGCTGGCCTGGAGTTCAATAAGTAGACCAAGGCTGTGATCCTACTCACAGAGATATGCTTGTCTCTGCCTCCCAGCTGCTGGAGCTGAAGGTGTGCACTGCCACCCCTGGCTCCTTGGGTGCCCCTGACAACCACTGTCTAGTGGGCGTGTCCACGGTGCCAGCAGCTGTCCTTGTAGAGGGGCTGGGCTAGGAAGGAGCTTCTGCTGGGATCACCAAAGTGAAGCATTGCTCCTGCTCCTTTCTGGATTTGGAGCATGGCGTTAACTGTCTAGCAAAGGTGACATAGGCGGCATGCCGGCAGGAGATGCCTGCCAGGAGCAGGTGTCAGCTCCTGTCATCCTTCTGTACCATAAGACAGTAGACCCCAGGCACGGGTCAGTGTAGAACAGGAAGAGCTGAGCACTCAGACAGCACAGCGTCCATTTGACTCTAGTTCCGCTGGGAGGCACTGCATGCGTCACCTCACTCTAAATCCTGCCCTTGTTTAAAAATGTAATAGTAATGATACTTCCCACAGTACAGATAAGAACAAAGGACTTTGTGTCCTTTGTATTATAGTCATCGACATTGAGGCAGTGTGAGGGACTGATACTTAACACTGTCTGAGTTCACTGAAGGCTGATTCTCAAACCACCTGTTGCAATACCCGGTGAGGATTGGGCTGCAGGGACTGGTAGACCACAGACCACTGTTGTTAGGAGAAGAGAGAATTCTATTTTTCCAACTCATTTTGTTTTTCAATAAATATCCTAAACAAAACAAAACAAAAATCAACCTTTAAGTTCTTACCAATAGGAAGAGATAGAAAAAAAGGGAAAGGCCAGAGCAACTGGGAGAGGAAGTAAACACAGGGAAGGAGTGGCGAAAAAGAGAAGGTGGATTTGCCAGGCCCAGTGCCGCCTGTGTCCTGCTGAATTCTCAGGGCCATGCTTCCTGCCTCCTCTAGAGAGGAAGCCGCTTGGTGCTCAGAGCATCCACAGCACTCTGCTGCTGATGTCTTCAACTTTGTAGATCCTGGCTAGCCTTCCTGTGCTCAGAGCGCCCTGGGAAGGTAGCTGGGCACGAGAGCCCATTCTGATTGCTTGACTTCACTCGTGGTTCAGGAAACTGGCAGAAGTCTGGAAGACATAAAAGCTATGCTCAAGACTTCAGAGAGCCGGGCTCTCATCAAAAGAATGATGATTAAGTGTGCCGATGTGTCCAATCCCTGCCGGCCCCTAGAGCACTGCATCGAGTGGGCTGCACGCATTTCAGAGGAGTATTTTTCTCAGGTAAGATGCTGCATCTTAAGTACATGCACATATGCTCATACACACACACACAGACTGGGGAGGGAACACCATGAGGCTACCAACTTAAAACTAGGAAAGAAAACTCTAAAAGAAATTGTCTTTGAAGGAGATTTATTATTTTGTACATTTATTGATAGCAATAAATTGTCATCAAATTGGTTTTTTTTTTGTTTTTTGTTTTGTTTTTGTTTTTTGTTTTTTTTTTTTAAGATTTATGTAGGGGCTGGTGAAATAGCTCAGTGGGTAAGAGCACTGACTGCTCTTCCGAAGGTCCTGAGGTCCTGAGTTCAAATCCCAGCAACCACATGGTGGCTTACAACCATCCATAATGAGATCTGACACCTTCTTCTGGTGTGTCTAAAGACAGCTACAATGTACTTACATATAGTAGTACATACATATTTTAAAAAAATTTATATATTTATTTTATTTATATGAGTTCTCTGTAACTGTCATCAGACACACTAGAAGAAGGCATCAGATCTCATTACAGATGGTTGTGAGCCACGATGTGGTTGTTGGGATTTGAACTCAGGACCTCTGGAGGAACAGTCAGTGCTCTTACCCACTGAGCCATCTCTCTGCCTCCCCCCCAAATTGTTTTTCATTATCTGTAAATGTGTTACTTTTTTTTTGTCCTCATTCTTCTGGGACAGCTTTGCTGGGTTTGGACCCTGGGTTGGCAGGTTTCTTCTAAAAGCACTGTCCCTCACATCTTCAGAAGTGTTTGCAAGTGTGGGAGAGGACATTCGCCCAGAGACTAAAGCACAGTGAGGGCAGCGAGGGCCAGGGCTGGAACAGTGGTGGCCTTTGCCTTTAATCTATATACTTGGGAGGCAGAGGCAGAGGCAGGAGAGTCTCTGTGAGTTCAGCCTGCCTGTCTACATTAGAGAGTTCTAGGCTAGCCAGGGCCACAAAGTGAGACCCTTCCTCAAAAAAAAAAAAAAAAAAAAAAAAAGCAGGGGACATTTATTACGTTTCCTAATTTCCTGTCAGAAAGTTTGAAGGTCAGAAGATCCTGAAACATCATGTCGAAGCTGCTGTTAGAATAAAATTGTCGCTGGGCGGTGGTGGTGCATGCCTTTAATCCCAGCACTTGGGAGGCAGAGGCAGGTGAATCTCTGAGTTCGAGGCCAGCCTGGTCTACAGAGTGAGTTCCAGGACAGTCAGGGCTACACAGAGAAACCCTGTCTTGAAAAACAAAACAAAACAAAACAAAAAACAAAAAGAATAAAACTGTCAACCTAGAACTCTGTTTGTAGTGAAATACCCTTCAAGGAGCAGAGCAAGATAAACTCATTCTCAGACAAGGGAAAGCACTGAGTTCATCCCCAGGAAGCCTACAGTGCAAGAGATGCTAGAAGGAGCTCTTAGGGTTGAAAGGAAGGGATCACAGATGCAAACTTGACTTTTCAAGATGCAAAAGAAGTACCCCTCAAGGTCAATACCTGGGTAGCTATACAAGACTCTTTAAATTCTCTAAATTTCTCTGTATTAAAATACAGAATTATCTTAAGCAAAGGCTCTCACGTTGCAGTATTGTGCCTATACTCGAAGTAATAAGATAGAAAAAGGCAGCCGGATGGTGGCACACACCTTTAGTCCCAGAACTCAGGAGGCAGAACATGCAGATCTCTGTGAATTTGAGGGCAGCCTGGTTTACAAAAGCAAGTTTCAGGACAGTCAAGGTTACGTAGAGAAACACTACTAGAAAAGATATTTTAAATATGAAGAACAGATGGATGTGGACCCATACAGGTGTAGCATTCAAATTATAAACAAGTAGAAGAGCCATACCAATCCAGGAAAAGCCATCAAGACACAAGGTACTGCCAGGAGCAGGAGGGTACTTCCTGATGAGAAAAGGGCCTAACCATAATGTGTGTGCATTTAATATTGGCAGTCAGCAGCTGATAGAACTTGTTGAAGACAGGCAATTTGAACGTTAATGGCAGAAATGCCAACCTTACAAATTATATGAAAAAGGAAGGAGGCAGCTCACTCCTTAGCCATTTCAGTGCCAGCAGGCAACACCACGGGCATCACAGTCTGCTTCTCAAGGACATAAATCAGGGAAACAGAATCAGACACTGGTCAGGGTATGTGTCACACCCAGCAGGCTTGTTCCCAGAAGGACTAGCAAAGCCACTTATTTTAATAATTTGCCATATTCCCTTGGATAATAGAGGAAATCTTATGATCATTGCTTCAGTTACAGAAGAGGCATGACAACTCATCAGCCATCTCTTAGCAGACTAGGAATAGAAATTACTAAGAAATTACTTTGTTGGAGACACCGCCTCTGTAGCTCTGGGTGTCTGGAGCTTGCTGTGGAGATCAGGCTGGCCTTTGGCTCCTGATGCAGGGATTAAAATCATGACTTAAGGTGCTATTGCCTAAATAATGGAAACAAAACTGGAGGGCTGTTATCACTCTGTTCAACACTATGTAGACCTTTGTAGTTACTATACTACACAAGGGACAGATGACATATACATATAATAAAAAAAAAGAACAGAAAATAGCACATCTTAAAATTTGCAGATAAGTTGGTGGCTTTTGTTTGGGGGTTTTGCTTTTGTATTTTGGGGTGTGTGTAAAAATTCACAAGGTACATAACATTCCACTAATTAGATTTTATTCATAAGAGCATATAGGACAATAAGTTCAACATATAAAAGTCAAGTTGGGTTTTATATACTAACAGCCAGAAAATAAAACATGAACAGTGCTATTATTTTAAAACTTAAGTAGCAATAAAAAGCAAAAATTGCTTAGAATAAATTTACTAATAGATGGCCAGACCTCATAAAACATTGCTAGAAACTTAAAGAATGCATGAATAAATAGATATCTCTTGGTCATATATTAGAAGGAGCTCGCCCAAGATTTCCTGCCTTGTGCATACACCTGTCAGTTCACAATAGGATCCTTAGCCTGACTAGAAAAGCTAAACAATGACACTTCTAGAGAAACTACAGCAGAATTTCCCCAGTGTTTCTGAAATGGACAGACTTTTAGGTTCAGAAAGCAACAGCTATGGAAAAAAGAAAATAGACATTATTGTGATAGTTTGAATAGGCTTGGCCCAGGGAGTGGCACTATTAGGAGGTGTGGTCCTGCTGGAGTGGGTGTGGCCTTGTTGGAGGAAGTGTGTCCCTGTGGGGGTGGGCTTTGAGACCCTCCTCCTAGCTGTTTGGAAGCCTTTGGATCAAGATGTAGAACTCTTAGCTCTTTCTCCAGCAGCATGCCCATCTTCATGCTGCCATGCTTCCTGCGTGATAATGGACTGTTAAACCTCTGACACTGTGAGCCAGCCCTAGTGAAATGACCCTTATAACAGTTGTCTTTTCACAGCAATGGAAACCCTAACTAAGACAATTAGATGTCATCAAAGCTTAAAAAATTACACTAAAAAATGAGTAAGCAGGACAGGTTGTGAGAAAATACAAGTCATTTCTGACAAAGGACTCAGTTAGAAATAAGTAAATATTTCCTAAAACATAGTATAATATGCAAATTATACTATGCATATATATACATATATATACATATATACATTGCAAATATTTACTTAAAAAACTACCTTACATCATCAGGGAAATTAAAAATGGAATTGTAGCGCAGACTAGAAGAAAGGTTCAAATTGCACCTTCTGAGACCAGCTATGACCCTGTCCACGCGGAATCCCAGCACATGGGAGCTGGAGGCAAGAGGGTTAAGTTCAAAGTCATGTCAGCTGCAAACTGAGTCCCATTATAATCTGATCTAGAAATGAGATTCTGTGTTAAATCAACACACACACACACCCGAACACCCCAAAACATGAACTGTTGGTGACAGGCGTGGAACAGATATCAAAAGCTGCAGAAAGCGCAGCTGCCACTTTGGTGAGCAGATGAACAAACTCTTGTGTCATGACATTTATAACACATGATTTACCCTTTCAGATCATACAGAACTTTTTTTTTCTTCTTTTTTTGAGATAGAGTGTCACTATTTTTTTTTTTTTGATTGTTTGTTTTTTGAGACAGGGTTTCTCTGTATAGCCCTGGCTGTCCTGGAACTCACTCTGTAGACCAGGCTGGCCTCGAACTCAGAAATCCACCTGCCTCTGCCTCCCAAGTGCTGGGATTAAAGGCGTGCGCCACCGCCGCCTGGCCGAGTGTCACTATTAACATTGTAGGCTGGCATTAAACTCACCATCTTCCTGCTTTCTTTTCTTTTCTTTTTTTTTTTTCCTTTTTGAATTTTTTTTATTAGATATTTTCTTTATTTACATTTCAAATGATATCCCCTTTCCTGGTTTCCCCTATGAAAAAAAACTCTGTTCCTTCCCCCCACCCCCTGCTCACCAACCCCACCCTCTCCTGCTACCTGGCCCTGGCATTCCCCAACACTGGGGCACAGAACCTTCACAGGACCAAGGGCCTCTTCTATGACCGACTAGGCCATCCTCTGCTACGTATGCAGCTGGAGATCTTCCCGCTTTCTATGTAACTAAGTTATACATGTGCCACCACCCCAGCCTGGTATTGACTCCATTACCTGAGGTTGACCCTCCTGTCCTCTGCTTTCTTAGTAGTGGGCTTAAAGGTACCACCATGTTCCATTTATTGGGTTCTGGGGATTGAATCCAGGGCCTTGTGTGCTAAGCAATTGTTCAGCCATCAGAGCTGTGAATCCTAAGACCTGCCTTACTTGGTAGCTCAGGCTGTTCTGGAACTCACTAAATAGCCAACTTGGTGTCCTCCTGCCTCAGCCTCCTGAGTACTAAGGCATTAACCCCACCACCCCCAGCCTCTTCATTCCATACCACAGTGTATTTCTTGTATTGAAGCCTGCTTGTACCCAGGAAACCCACAGTCATGCTGAACTCATTTGTACCAGCATCTTGTCTGGATTTTTTTTTAATCAATCTCCACATGCATATCGGTCTGTAGAGTTTGTTTTCAGGATCTTTCTGTTACTAGGGCACATTGGCTTTCTAAGATGAATGAGAAATGTTCTCTCTGGGATTTTTTTTTTTAATTTTGAAGAGTTTGAGAACGATTTTAAAAACTTTTGTTAGACTTTACAGGTGAGGCATTTCCACTGCCTTTTCTCCACTGGGAGATTTTAGGACCAGTGCAGTCTCCTTACTAGTTAATAGGTCTGTTTATAGTATTTCCATCAAGACGGCACAGTCATAGCTGAGAAATGGCCACTAGGCCCGTCCAGGGACAGGGCCGCGTTTCTGCTCATGTGTAGCACCAGTGTGGGCACATTGGGCATTTGTGGCTAGGAGGATGGTGGGTAGTGAGTGACAGATCTGAGGTAGGTGACCAGAGACTGCTCTGACCTGAGGGACATTAGCAAGGAAGCTTCCAGCTATTGAAAATGTTTGGGATGTCTGCGAGGGTTCTCACTCTGGGAACAGTGCTGTCTGGCACATCTGGTTTGCTTCCCTGGTGCTACATTGGGCTCTCAAGCCAGCCTTCGGGGTTGTCTCAGGTACTCAGGGTGGGGCTGCTCCATGGCAGGCCAGGACTCAGGTCTGAGATCATGGGTGTTCTGTTTCACAGACTGATGAAGAGAAACAGCTGGACTTGCCTGTGGTGATGCCAGTGTTTGACAGAAACACCTGCAGCATTCCCAAGTCTCAGATCTCCTTTATTGACTACTTCATTACAGACATGTTTGATGCCTGGGATGGTAAGGAACCTAGCACATCTTAAGAGTGACCACTAGTTAGGAAGGAGCATGTGGGGCGTAGACTTTCAAGATAGAATGGAGAGAAAGTAGCTATTCCAGAGGGTTAGTACTCAGAAGAGGACCCTAAGGATGTCCCCAGCTCCTGTGCCCTAAGGGCTCTGAGGTGGTGCAGAGCGATGCCCGCAGATGGGAGTGGGGGGTGTAGCTGAGGATAGGTTTCCCCGCACTCCAGTCTTCCCAGACTTGTAGAGGCCCAAGTTCCATTCCCAGAAAGAAAATGAGAAGCCTGAACCTTTCCTAAAGAAAAGCCCTGAAGATACTACAGCGCTGTTTCTCTCGCCAGCCTTTGTTGACCTGCCTAACCTTATGCAGCACCTAGATGACAACTTCAAGTATTGGAAGGGACTGGATGAGAAGAAGCTGCGCTGCCTCCGGCCCCCTCCAGAATAGTGTGAGGTACACACCTGGCCTTCCTGGTCTCCGCAGTTTCTTAGCCCTATCAATGTTAGCCAGAGCTATCCCCTCATCTGCAGAGCCTGTGAAAGCCCATGGGGATGCCCACCTTCTGACGCCATAGCTTCCTGCAAGGCTCCTTAGTGAGGCACCCAAGAGCTGTGGTTTATATCGACTGTGTGTTACCACAGGCCTGGGAGCCCTGCAGAGGTGACCCATGGCTCTCCTAGCAGTGACAGTGACCATGTGTCCTAGTTCCTCACGCCTGCAGAGCAGCATCTGGGAAGGCACGGCTGCTGGTTGTGGAACACTGCTACAGGGGACTTCTCTCTTAAGTTCACTTGCAAATGAGACAGACATTTAGGGTTGATTATCCCGATTATTACATGTTTTATTTATTTTATTAGACTTTTGATGTTTTCTATGAATTTAAAAATACTTCCAAGCCAATTTCAGATGCCTTGACCAAATTCATGACGTCTGTGTGCATGATTTGGTTACAGACTTATTTTCATAATGCAGATTTTGAATTTTAAAATGATGCATTTTTCCATACTATGGAATATGTTAAACTCTTCTCTTTGCTGTTATGGGAAAGGCTTTATGCAGCGGGTCTCACTCTAGTGTGTAACAGAGAAGCCACGTCTGGGCAGACCGGGCTCTGAGCAGTAGCTGTCATGAGTTTTGCAGGTACCTTCTCAGAGAAAAAATTGGATTTGACCATTTTTTTTCCTAAAATTTTATAATTGAATTTCTAAAAGCCTGCCTCATTTTATACCATTTCTATAAAATGTGCCCTATAAAAGCAAAGCAAACCTGGGTATCTAGAAGCTGATATTTTACAACTAACATGGGATATTTGAGTCTAGAAATATAAAAGTTCTATCTCCTCACATTTTGAATAAGCATAATACTATAAAGATGATATTCAATGACATGTCAAAATGTTAGTTTCATTTTAAACTTGTATTTTTTTCTGGATGAAATTAAACTATTTGTTTTTAAGAAGTCATTTGTTGCCATTTCTTGGTATAAGTAATCTTTCTAAATTAGGGATAGACATCTCTTTTGTAGAACAAACTGGCAACTAAACAACTTTGTAAGGTCCTGTGGAGCCAGGATAGTATGATGGCTCTTCAGTTTGACCACAGACTCCACCATGGAGGAGAACACAGGCTCTTTTGTCCTGCATGAAGATGCCTGACCTAAGATAACTGCGGGGGAAGAGACATCTTCTCCCCTCAGTGCCCTGACGAGGAGGAGGCTGCTTTACCACAAGAGCACCAGCTAGGTGGCACGAGCGAGGCTTCATCATGAGTATGCCTAGCATTTGTGAGAGCTAAAAGAAGCTATAAGAATTATAAGGTAGAAGAAGATGGTTTTTAAAGGAAAAGAACCACTCCAGACATTCTAGAGCCGTGGTCCTCAATCTTCCTAACGCTGCGATCCTTTAATACTCTTCCTCATGCTGTGGTAACCCCCAACCACAAAACTACCTTTGTTGCTACTTTATAACTGTGAATTCTGCTAATGTTATGAATCATAATGTAAATATCTGTTATGCAGGATATGTGAAATTTCCTGTGAAATTCCTTGGGACCTGTGAAAGGGTCCCAAGGGCTAGCAACCCACAGGCTGAGAACTGCTGCTCTAGAGTCTAGGAAACAAAAGCCTGTGTGTGGCTGGGTCTCCTAGAAGCCTGGCCATAACTAAAGAATGAGAGAAAGCTAAGGCATTGCTGAGTGACACACAGGGGTGCACAGCTCCCCACCTTCTAAAACCCAGAGATAGAGGTGATGTTCCCAACTGTCACTAGGAGATGCAGGACAAAGAGCCAAGGGAAGAGGCACTAGACAAGGCAAGGTGTGAGCCTGGTCCAGTTTGACAGACCCAGCCCTTGGATTTAAAGAGCACTCTGAATGCCAAGTGGCATGTGTGTGTGGTCAGCTTTCCATAACAGTGACAAATGGAGAGGCTTCAGTCCATGCCATCTGGGCCTGTGGTAGGGCACTAGGTGCGAAACTGACTGAGAAAGGAGGATGGTTCTACCATGCTCTTTGGACATGCCCCTCCAAGCCAGACCACCCCCACTCTACCACCTCCTATGGCTCCACACTGGAAACTAAGCCGTTAAGCCTTGTCAAAGGAACCTCCCCACCCAGACCCACTTAGCTACACTGGCATTCAGAGGGGAACGGCAGGTAACTCAGACAAGCAGACACAGTTCATTACAGATGCCCTTTAGAGGCCAGATCCAGATAGAGGGGTAAACTTCTGGACAAAAGTAGCCGTGGGGGCGGGTAGGGGGGGCGGCCAGCGGAGAGGTAGAGAGGAGAAAAGGAGCAAGAAGCTGGCTTCCCACTTTCTTCAAAGAGGCAGTTGCTGCTGGAAGAAGCGCGGTTGAGTCACAGGGAAGCCTTTTCCCTGGAGGCAGCAGAAACAATGGGCCGGGAGCTGAGCGCCATCAGCTCACACAAGCCAGGAAGAGTCTGAATCCATGTAACAATTGTCTCATCCTGCTGCGCCCAGAGGAAACCTGAGGCCACTCATAACTGTCACACCGGAGGCTGTGCAGTCTGTTAGATGGTTTCGAGTCAGAAAGGAAAGACTCCAAGGAAACAAAGCTCCCGGGGCATCACTGTCCATAAAGGTCTGCACCCCGCAGCCTTGGTGTCCCAGGGAAGGCACGCACATCCCTGCCTCTCGGTTCTTCCCGCTTGTCTTCTCTGCGCCACCCTTCCGGTTTCCTCTAGCTCTGCTGCTCCACAGCCTCCAACCACACCTGCAAGGCCGGGTTCCTGGCCGGTGGAGCCAGCCCTGTTTAATCTAGAAGGGAGGAAGTAAACTCAGCCGCCAGGAAGCAATTGCATTCAGTCAGGGGCCAAGAACAGCACTGTGGGTGGAACAATGTGGGAGGGTTGGGGCAGATCAAGGCTCTGTGCTATTGTCTGGAACGAGTGGAAATTATACAGCTAGAGGGTAAACTGAACAGGCGTTCTAAAAATAGGATTAGGGGTTGGAAAATGGTTTGATGGTCAAGGGCACACTGCTCTTCCAGGGACCAGAATTTAGTTCGCAGCACCGACAACCACCTGTAATTTCAGGGGCTCTGGCGCCCTCTTCCGGACTCCAGGAACACTTACACGCGTGTGTACCCATAGATAAAATAGGGGTAACTGTTTAGTATATCTGAAGATGGGAAGACAAAAATAATTTGTGGCAGGGGGAGTAGGGAGATCTTGTGAATGGACACTCCTGAAAAGAAGCTGTGTCTGCAGAACTGACTGGTAGAACTTCAGTCCTGTGGGAGCCTGGAATGCTGCAGGTCCAGAGGCTAGCTGCCTTATCCCAGGTACTTCCAGCCTCAGAACAGCCATTCCTGTTCACCTGCGTCAGAACTAAACTAACATCCTGTGACTAAGAGAAAAACCTTCTAGGATCCATTGACTTAGTGGGCCACTGGCTTCCAGCAACCCAAAGGCTAAGATGTCATGGGACAGCATCCTGGGCCTGGAAGGAAACTCCCCATCTCACTGTGCCTGTTCTCAGATGTATTTGCATTTATTTCTGATTTTATTCTGTAAAACCATAAAAATCTCATTAAACTGTTTCCACAATAAAACATGGAATTTGGGATAACCTGCAATTGTGTTCCCAGGCCATGGTCACTCAAAAGGGCTCTAGAATAAACTAACTCTTGTTCTCTTAAGATGATGATGATGTGTGTGTGTACATGCACATGCATGCACACAGGGAAAAGCACTTGCAAAAGAGCTGGGATTCCCTTGACCCCACGGGTCTAGGGGCCTCCTTGTAATCCCAGCATGCAAGAGCAGGGCAAGCTGCTGGGGTCCCAGGCTTGTCTCAGTAGACAGTGTTGAGAGCAATGGAGAAAGGCACCTAACTTCAGCTTCAGGCATCTGCACTCACTCATGCACCAGTGCACCCCACACACATGTATCCACACACCGGTGCACCCCACACATGTGTATCCACACACCGGTGCACCCCACACACATGTATCCACACACCAGTGCACCCCACACACGTGTATCCACACACCAGTGCACCCCACACACGTGTATCCACACACCAGTGCACCCCACACATGTGTATCCACACACCAGTACACCCCACACGTGTATCCACACACCAGTGCACCCCACACGTGTATCCACACACCAGTGCATCCCACACACATGTATTCACACACCAGCGCACCCCACACACGTGTATCCACACACCAGTGCACCCCACACATGGATATCCACACACCAGTGCACCCCACACATGGATATCCACACACCAGTGCACCACACACATGTGTATCCACACACCAGTGCACCCCACACATATGTATCCACACACCAGTGCACCACACACATATGTATCCACATGCCAGTGCACCCTTGCACACACATGTATCCACACAGATGTGAACATGCATTCTTTTCCATCGTGACAGAAAGTTACCTTACATAAAGCCTCAGTTTCTGACCTCATTGTTTACCTCAGGTCAGTCCCCACATACTCAGGGCTTTTTGTTGTTGTTGAGTGTGTTTGTTTTTCTTTGGAGACGGGGTTTCTAGCCCAGGCTGGCCCCTAACTTTCTATGTAGTCTTGAACCTTCTCTCTGTAGCCCTGGCTGTCCTGGAACTAACTCTGTAGATCAGGCTGGCCTTGAACTCAGAAATCCTCTGCCTCCCAAGTATTAGTATTAAAGGCGTGTACCACCACTGTCTGACTAGCCTTAAATTTCTTACCCTCCTTCCTCTATCTCCTTAGTGCTGAGAATTGTTTTGATTTGTTTTTCTAGAGATGGGGGTCTTGATATATAGCCCCAGCTGGCCTTGAGGCATCTAGGGTTAAATATGTGTATTAGAAACCAGCATTACCATGCCGGTTTTATGTGGTGCCTCCTGCATGCTAGGCAAGCACTCTGAACTAAGGCCCAGCCCCAGAACCTTTTGTTTGTTTGGTTTTTGTTTTGTCTTTTAAAGAGTCTAATACAGAGCCAGGTGGTAGTGGCACACGCCTTTAATCCCAGCACTTGGGAGGCAGAGGCAGGCAGATTTCTGAGTTCGAGGCCAGCCTGGTCTACAGAGTGAGTTCCAGGACAGCCAGGGCTACACAGAGAAACCCTGTCTGGAAAAAAAAAAAAGAGTCTAATATAGCTGAGGCTGTCCTTGAACTCCTGAACTCCACCTCATAAGTCATAAGGGCTGGGGTCCCAGGCTTGTACCATACCCAGCTTTTGAACCTGGTCACTGCCTAGAGGCAAGGTGGGAACTTCAACAGGGAAAAGCTTTAGAAAATGATAGTTTTCCTTCCCAGTGGTTTTATAAAGAATGCACACTTAGATATTCCTTAAAGAATATTAACATTGGAAACATTGCTTTTAATATACATTTCCCCCAACATCATAAATTCACAGGATTATACACAGAATTAGAGTAATCAAGATTATGTAAAGATTAACGTTGCTACAATGTACCACAATTACAGGAAGAGAACAGAAACTTAAGCTTAGAGCTTCAGAGCTACCAAGTGAAAACTAAGTCAAATCAGCTCTGTAGTGATGGCATCAGCCGGTTGTCCCCTACTTTGATCTTGGAGGGGATTTGAGAAAATTTTCTCCTATGGGAAACTAACATAAATTATATTGTAAACTGTCATGTACTGTTAGTCTTGCTGAGAGCAAGATGGGCCTCCTCATCTCAGACTCAAGCCTATTTAATGTAGGAGTCCTCCAAGATTCCCTATCCTGGTCAGGCTGGCCCCTGGCCCTGTAATATGGACAAAGAGCAAACAGCTAAGGGTGTTGAAAACACTGCCCCTTTCCAAAGCAGCCACTCAAGTTCATCTCATAGCATCAAAGCCCCTGTGGTGGGAATGGCTAGCTGCCAGCAGCTCATCTGTACAGGGGATCCAACACTGCTGTGTCCACATCCCTGCTGGATGAATGCTGATTTAATCTATCAGCTGCTTGTTCTGTGTGGAAGCCCCACCCAAGGGGAAACACTCTGGCCCGCCTGCCATGAGTCTTTCTCTCTCTCTCTCTCCCCCCTCTCCTCTCCCTCTCCCTCTCTCTCAGGTGGAAACTCCAGCTGGCTGCCTAAATGGAGCTTTTAAGCTCCTGACTTGAGGATGTCATTTTCCATGGCTTGCTATTTGTCCCTTTCCTGTTGCTTGCTTAATAAACTTAAGTTGTTCAGTCCTAGATCATTCTCTGGATAAAACAGACTCTAAGGCTGCCTGAGACACAAGCGCACTGTACTTGTAGAGAGACACCAAGCAAAGACCCAAGGCCACATCTAATGTTGACAGTCTCTGACTCACACAGGGACCCTACAAAGCTGTCCCTGTTCTCCCCTTTGTTGCTTACAGTTCTTGAAAAAAACAATTCCTGACAGAACAAGAATTTTAAACTAGCTGTTTAAAGAGACTTGTGAGGTGGATATGGTGGCACATTCCTTTAATTATGTCACTTGGGGGGGGGGGCAGGTCTCTGTGAGTTCAAGGCCAGTCTGATATAACCAGTAAGTTTTAGGACAACCAGGGCTACATAGTGAGACTCTATCTTGACAACAAAAAGAGGCTTGTGTTAATATAACTTGTTATATAACATTAATAATAATATCAAGAACGATCATTAAGAAAATAACTTAGGGGCTAGAAGCTCAGCAGTTGAAACTACTGGCTGCTCTTGCAGAAGACCAAAGTTAGGTTCTTGAATGCACATGGCAGCTTAAAACCAGGTCTAGAGGACCTGCTGCCCTCTTCTGGCTTCTGCAGGCACTGCACCTACACTTACGTAGCCAAAACAAAAACATACATATAAAGAAAACAGGCAGATGGCAATGGAGATAAGAAGATAAATGCTTAGGGAAGCTGTACACTAGCTGGCATACTAACACCGCAGTAAACAGACAACTAAGTGTCAAGTGTGAGGCTAGCCTGGAGTACAAAACAGGAAACATTGGGAAATGCGCAGGTTAGCAGTATTAGTCTACCTTAACCATATAAGAGTAAATGGACTGGAGCTGGAGTAAGCGTCTGAGTGCAGGCAAAGATTGTCAGAACGCATTTCCAATGTAAAGCAATGCTCTAACTAGAGATCTCTCTTATTCAGACACACAAGTTGAAACTAAAAGGACTGGGAAAACACTGTTGAGGCAGTGCACAGGGAGCAGATACGAATGCATGAACCAGAGGAAACCATCTTAAACAAAAACTGATAGGATGGGTGTGCATGCCTGCAGTCCCAGCACTCAGGAGGCAGAGGCCAAGAATCAGGTAGTAGCTCCTTAGCACCAGAGCTGGTTCCAGACCTGTGGAGGCTACACAAGGCCGTCTCAAGAAGCTGCTTCATTGACAAAACAAGAAGGAGCCCTGTCAAATGCTAATTAGACAAGAAGGGAATACACAATCCTCTCTGGTGTTCATTGTACACTCCAAGACTGAAGTCTTGGAGTCTTAGTCAGTAGCTTCAGGATTAAGTCAAAAGGATATGAAAACCAAACCCCACTAACGACTGCAAAACAGGGAAAGTCTTGCTTCGGGAGCATGCACAGCTGGGATTGCACTCTCAGATCAACAAGACAGGCTCCGCTGGGGTACGGGTCAGGGAGCATTCGCCTCCTAGACCAAGGGCCTGGGGGTCAGCCCCTAGTACCAGAAAAAGAAAATAATAGCAGGACTAAGTAAAAAAGAGTAAAACCAAATTTTAAAAAAGGTTTTAAGAGATGACTAAAGTAGCAAACCGTGATTTAAACTGCTAACTAAGGCCATCAGTGAAACAGGACCCATTACCAGGGCTCAGATACACCGAGGGCCCTCAGGCAATGCAGTAAACAGTGTGCCAACAAGTCAGATAGCCCAGGTGCATGCAGAAAGTCCTAGAAAGATAGAAATGAGTAAAACTGAATGAGAAGTGAAAAACTTTCTAGAAGTGAACATCTCTCAATTCATTTTGTGAGGTCAACACTACCCTCATAGCAAATATAGACAAAAGTATCATAAAGGGTGGGTAAGGTGGCTCAGTGGGTAAAGGTGCTTGCTGCCAAGCCTGGCCACTTGAGCTGGATTTCTGGGACACAAAGCCGAGCCCAGCATGGCCCTGGTGTGGACAGAGTGACACGGTTCCTGACTGTGGGACAGGGCCCGGTGTGAGCTTCCGTGAATGTTGATGGCTGTTGTGGGTGTAAGACGTGTTTGTGTAATAATGTACGTATTTTCACATTCCTCCAAGGAACGTCCTCCCTGGTAACAGGAGTCCAGGAGCAGAAGGTGTAGCTAATGTCTCAGACCAAATGGTAAACACTTGGACCTTCAGGACAGTTATGGAAAAGAGCTCTAAATTCATGATTTCAAAATATATGTAACTTCTCAACTATGAAAAAAACAAGAATGCATGAATCTAAAGGAACAAAGGCAGCTGCAGTAATGAGCCAGCTTGTCAGATCCAAAGGCAGGCAGATTCCTGAGTTCAAGGTCAGCCTGGGGCACACAAAGGTTAGGCCCAGGTGTGGTAGAAATAGTAATTTCAGGACTGGGTCCAACCAACTAGCTTATCCTCTGACTAAACTGAGGCAGGCAGATCTCTGAAATTTTGCAATGTTAAAAGAAAGATGTATGCTTGCTGTCTGCAAAGAATCAAATGGCTGGAGTCCCAGGATGCAGATTCATAAGATAATCAAAAGGAAACCTGGAGTAAATGACTGGATTGGTATGTAAAATAAAAGGCTGGACCCGTGTTCTGTGTGATAAGAGCTAAGACTGGAAAAGCTGGATCAAGCAGAACACAGGTCGTCAGCTTGATTTGACTTCAAGTCATTCTTTTCACCACTCCCAGACACCTCTTCTCTCAGAACTCCTCTCCATGCCAAGTCTGGTCCCTGACAACCCATATAGAGGAAAGAAGCAAATCTCAACAAGTTGTTCCCTGAGCTCTATCTGTGTGCCTGCCACACACATACACATATATATGCACACATAAAAAAAATGAATAAAAAGTTAAAAAAAAAAAAAAGAGCACAAGAAAACCATAGACCAATATGTCTTCTGAATCTGGACATCAAAGCCCCCTACACTAACGACCAAGTACAGCAGTACAGCAACAAGTGACCAGACCATAGGTAAACTTCATTTGTCTCAGCAATAGAAGGTTGGTTCTACATACAAACGTTAGTATGCAGTTGTTTTAGTTTAGAACTTATTTATCTTGAGACAGGGTCTTGAGTCTCAGGCTGACTTTGAACTGGCTATGTAGTCAAGAATGACCTTGAACTTGTGATCCTTCTGCCTCTATTTCCATGCTAGGATTACAGGCATGTGGCACCAGGCTTGGCTTATGAAGTACTGGAGGGAACCTAGGGCCTTATGAACGTTAGGCCGGCACTGACCATTGAGCAATATCCCAGGCCTAGTTTGGATCTTCAATGCTCCCCAAACCTGTGTGTTAAGAGTTTTATCCCCAAGTGGTACTATTGTGAGGTGATAGAAGGAGGTCTTAGGTCACTGCGGGGTAAACTCTGGGTAGAGACTGTGGGCCTCAGTCTCTTCTTGCCCCCATTCTGATAGCAGAGGCTGCAGGCATAAAAGCAGCTGGACCATCTGAACCTCTAGGTTTCAGCTGAGGTGAACCGATCATGTGATTATCTCATATTGTAGAATAAGAATAACCTCCAAAAGACAAAGAACAGATTCAGAAAAAGCATTTGACAAAAGCCAACACTGAGGACAGGAAACATCCTCAATGCCACATCCTGTGTCTTCAAGAGTCCACAGCCAACAACTACACAGCCTCGGAAAGCCCACAGCTAACACACTTGATAGCGAAAAGCCAGTGTGTTGGTTGGTGCACGCCCGTGATCCCTGCACTTGGGAGGCCATCCTTGGATACAGAGTGGGCTACCAGAGGCCCTATCTCAGATAAGTGGGATCGTTCCTTTAAATCAGCACCAAGGCAAAGCTGCTCTA
This sequence comes from Mastomys coucha, assembly GCF_008632895.1. Classification (NCBI taxonomy): domain Eukaryota; kingdom Metazoa; phylum Chordata; class Mammalia; order Rodentia; family Muridae; genus Mastomys; species Mastomys coucha. The sequence goes on from NW_022196904.1 coordinate 71,387,015, forward strand.
ACCACTCCCCAGCATGGAGGAGCTACTCAGTATCCTAGAGTGATGGCTCACCAAGGCCATCAGGTAAGACAAGGGAGGAAGACTTTAAACTATCTCTGTTCACAGAAACTGGCCTCCCCTCCCAGACAGGTAAGCATCAAGCAAGAATCCCACCTAGCCCACTGAAGAGCCAGGCAAAAACCACAGGCTACCCCCCTGTAATGGAATGATAAGGAACAAAACTGGTCCATAACCCTGCTTCACTGGATAGCTATGGTCCACCTCAAGGCAGCACAGGTTTAACAATTTTTCTACAGAATAACTCAAGCCACCTAAGTTTATATATACATAAGATTCTATCACTCAAGGGCTGGACAGATGGTTCAGTGGTTAAGAGCACTGGTTGCTCTTGCAGAGGACCCTGGTTCAATTTCCAGCAATCACATGGTGATTTATAACAAGACTGCATGTAATTCCAGTTTTAGGTGACCCTGTGCCCTCTTCTGGTCTTGGCATACACATGATGCACATGCATATAAAAGGCATGCACGCACACATGCAAATATCCACCCAAGGCATCATTTGTGTTGAAAGTACAATGGCAGGCTCTCTAGTTGTAACCATCTACAGTTCTTTTATCTATTTGTTCCCAGGTAGGTGGTCAAAACACGTCTTAGAGTTATTATTGCTGTGATGAAACAAAGACATAGGGAGGAACAGGTTCATTTGGCTTAGACTTCTAACTTCTAACATTGTTTATCATAAAAGGAAGTCAGGCCAGAAACTCAAACAGGACAGGAGTTGACGTAGAGGCCATGGATGGTTGCTGCTTACTGGCTTGCTAAGTCTGCTTTCTCAGAGAACCCAGGACCACCAGCTCAGGGGTAGCACCACCCACAATGGATTGGGCCCCCTCCATCAATCACTAATAAAGATAATATTCTACAGGCTAGCCTACAGCCAGATCTTTTGATGGCATTTTCTCAGTTGAGGCTCCTTTCTGATTACTCTAGCTCAGTGGTTTTCAACCTATGGGCTGTGACCTCTTGAATCAAACCACCTTTTCCTAGAGGTCACATATCAGAACAGTAGCAACATTAGTTATGAAGTAGCAATGAAAATAAGTTTATGGTTGGGGGTCGCCACAGCATGAGGAACTATATTAAAGGGTGGCTGGCATCTTTTGGAAGGTTGAGAACCACTGCTCTAGCTTGTGTCAAGTTGACTTAAAACTAGCCTGCACAACCTTTAATGCCAAATAGACTGCACACATGAATAAAATAGAAATAAGTCAGGTGGTGATGCACAGCTTTAATCTCAGCACGTGGGAGGCAGAGGCAAAGGCAAGCAGGGCCAAGGTTACCAAGGCCAGCCAAGGCTACCCAGTGAAGCCCCGTTAACAAAACCACCCAAGACCTAAGTATAGCAGCTGAGGAACTCAACAGGTTACCATACGAAGCTAATTTAGGCAAATCATGATAGTGGTCCAATTTTTATTAAAAATCTAGTTTTTAAAAGCTGTCTTTGTTTTTTAGATTGATATATGTTTTGTCTCCAGGTATGTCTGTAGAGAAGCCAGAAGAGGGCCCCAGATCCCCCGGAACTGGAATTACAGGTGATTGTGAGCCACAGTAAGGGTGTTGGGATTTGTGTTGAAAATTATAAAATGTTGGGAAAAAAAAAATCAAAATATACTGTGTTCAAAGATTGGCAAAAGAGGTGTACTGGCTAGGTTGATGTCATCTTGACACAAACTAGAGTCATCGGAGAGAAGGGAGCCTCAACAGGGAAAAGTCCCTGGTGATGGTGGCAGACCCACTTTTAATCCCAGCACTTGGGAGGCAGAGGCCAGCCTGGTCTACAGAGACAGTTAGAATAGCCAGGGCTACACAAAGAAACCCCATCTCAAAAAAACAAAAAAACCCAAAACAAAACAAAAAAAAGCTCGCATGTGCAAGAGAGCACACACACCTGTCAGTGCTTCCTTCAGTGATGGACTAAGATTTAGAAGTGTATGCCAACTTTTTGTATTTTTGGTTTTTTCGAGACAGGGTTTCTCTGTGTAGTCCTGGAACTCAGTCTGTAGACCAGGCTGGCCTCGAAGACAGAAATCCGCCTGCCTCTGCCTCCCAAGTGCTGGAATTAAAGGTGTACATCACCACCGCCCGGCACCAATTCTTTCTTAACTTGGTCACTGCTTCATCACAGCAACAAACCACAACTAAGAGTAGGCCAACTTTGCCCTAACAGCCCCCTCATAACAGACACACTCCAGCAGTGGCATAAGTAGCCCCTGAATCACCTCTTTTGAAACCCCAGATCTCAGCATGGTTGCAGAAGGGGTTAAGTTTCCAACCTTGGAGACATAGTGGACTTCACGGCATTTCCATAAGACATAGCTTCATGATGTTTATTCCAACAGTATTTTTTTGAGGTCTGGTATCTTCTATTCTCCAACTTACTTGAGACTGTCTTTCACCAAACTCAGAGCCCCCAGGGCCCCTCAACAGTCTGTCTCTTCAGTTCTGGATTACAAGTACACACAGCCAAACTTGGGTTCCATGTGAGCTAGTCTTTATTTTTATCAGGTCTTTATGCTCAAGAACACTACCCACTGAGCAGCTGCCCAGCCCTTTCATCATTTGGGGGTTGGGGCTGTTCTGAGACTCTATAACCCTGGCTGTCCTCAAACTCAGATCCAACTGTCTCCCCCTAGTGCTGAGATTAAACGTACCCACCAAAAGCCATTCTTAGCTCACATGCAGCCAGCCCACCATAACAAGTGATTAGCAATGCATGTGTACACGTGTTGGTAAGATACGAATAAAAGATGCAGAGCTTTCTTGACTACAAGTTTTATACTAGCAAAGCTTATCTAGAATGTTTACAATAGAGCCAGTTGTCAAGGGTCACCATGGTTGAGTTTCTAAGGACCATGCACCTCTGCCTCTAGGCTATTTCACAACTGTACCTGCATCACCATATATTCTCACCCCAGCACTGCTAACACAATTATTCCGTTTCTGTGGACACTCTGGAGTCTCCAAAGCAGACACTGCAGTCCTGGCTACCCTTACAAAGCATCCAGGAGCCAGCATCCCCATGCAGACCTTGCGCTCAGCATAGCTACCCGTTGAACACCCGTGGAGACAACTCCCCAAGAGCCAGGAATACCTTCCCCATGCTCTCTGGGTCTTCCTAATTTGAGGGCAAAAGTCCTCCTTGTAGTATGTTTCTAGTAAAGGGAGTTAACAGATGCCATATGGGAGAAGCAAAGAAATGTTCAGGAGGTAGTCTAGCCTCAAATACTCATAATTACAAAAGGAAGTTTGCAATTCTAGGACTCAAACATTAAAAACCTATCAGATTGAAATGGTGTCCATGCAGGAAATGTCAAAGCCCCTACCCAAGAAACCCTACAAAACAAAGTCAGGCACACCTACCTTATACCCTGATTGACACCATTGTCCTTCAACTAGGCATGCTGACCTCAACAACTTTGCTCATCCAAGAAACTGAAGGGAACCGATAGCAAAACAGCTCTCCACCATGTCCTGAGACATGTCCTGAGAGCACAGTAGGATCTCCCCAAATTCTAGACTAGGTTTGTAAGTGTTCAGCCCCCCACCCCATCCCTAACAGCAAAAACAATACAGACAAACTTGTTTTCAAGTTTATTGAAAATATGGCATAACAGATTAAACAGCTCCACGTGGTGTTTTGAAATTCATCCCAACCGTAGGCTGAGTGACCTGAAGGTTAGAGAGACTGCCAAAGTCCTGCAAAACAACAGACATGGTGAGTGGGCACGGGCACACTCTGCCACCCCAACCTTCCTGTCTGACAGACAAGGGGCTTTCTACCCCCACAACTTTTCAACACATACCCGACTGATGAAACACACCCCTCCTAAATGAAACTCTACTCTGATCAACCTGCCAGGCTTCTTCCAGCAGGTATTCCCTAGTCAGGACACACCCATCTGCCAAAATCACTCCAACAAAACCCACGCCTGCCTCCACGTCCACTACTACCTAATCAAAGCCTGCAAGCATTTTCTTAGCATAGGTTAAGCTTCAAAAGCAGCACTGGTCACACTGCACAAGCACCCTGGTCAGAGGGGCTTAGAGGTAGAGCCCCTAAAACAGCTCCCAGCCTTAGCCAACACATGAGAAGGAACCTAATGTAAGGTACCAGGGAGTGGAGGACCAGGCCTGTCCCCAAGCACACAGCACCCGGGAGCCCACCATTGGTCCCAGCAAGCTTTAGCTGCTGGCTTTACTGAGCCAATGCGGGCACATGGGGAGAGTATTTTGCTATATATATATATCTCCTCAAACTGCTCAAAATTCCTAACAGCTCGCTGGACTCTGAAGCCTACCTTACCTTCAGCCAAGTCTTAGTCCTTTAGCTGCTGAGATAAGCCACATGTGAGATACCTGAATTGTGGCTAGCCTGACTATTCTAGAAATGAGACCAGGGGATCCTTTCTGGTTAGAAGACAGACTCCAAGGAAAGCAGGCGATAACGCCAGAGCTGAATGGGGGAGGGGGGGTGTACCACAATTTGGGAGCCACAAAGAACTCAGCATATCCCACACTCCTGAATGATCCCGTGAAAGCTGTTTCGACACCCGCTCAGGACTCGGCAGCACTCACCAGAAGCTTCAGCATTTCCTTGGTGTCAGGATCTACCTCAATGATCTCCTGATCTAGGGCTGAGACCTACAGAGAGAAGCAAGTTCAAGCTATGAATGTGGTATCTCTCACCTCCTCTGTTCCGCTCAAGACTAGGGTTTTGCCACATAACTTTGGCTGTCCTGGAACTCACTATGTAGACCAGGCTGGCCTCAAGCTTGGAGATCTGCCTCCAAAATGCTGACATTAAAGCTGTGCACCACCTCAGCCCACTTTATTCTTATGTCAGAATCATCAGTGTGCACTCAGAAAGCCTTAAGGCAGGGGTCACACTTGGATGTCAAGCTAACCAAGTCGGGAGGCGCACTAGGTTCCCATGTGAAAAAAACAAACTGAATTTAGACCTGGAAGAAAAGCTAATAGGTAGGCTGATTCCAGGCACCCTCAGCTGGGCGCGATGCCCACGCCTTTAATCCCAGCACCCAGAAGGCTGGGGAAGGCAGATCTCTTAGCAGTTTGAGGAAATCAGTGAAGACTTCACTCACATCCAGTTGAGTTCCCACAGCAGATGAGCCCCCATTACCACCTGGGCAGATGGTAAGAGGTACAGAGAAAGACCCACAAAGTTTACCTCAGGAACATAATTATCTCTCCTCTCTCTCTCTTCTTCCTGCAACTTGATAGAGATACCTCTCACGGGACCCCTCTGAATCCGCTTCATCAGATGTGTGACATAGCTACAAAAGCACAAACAACGAAGAACAGTGACCACCTCCCGCCTAGCACCCAGAGTATCTGGATACAAAACCTACTTTGTTTCTACATCAGGGTCGGCTTCACCATCAGAGAGCCTCCAATGCACACACAACACTGTTCAGACCCCCACCCCCCATTCCCCACACTCCTTCCTCAGCCCTCCTCCAAGCATCACTCTTAGTTCTTGTACCAGACTGGTCTCGTCAGTCGTACGGACACAGCACTGTTAACTTTTCCTGCAACATGGATACAGTGAGAAAATGCTGAAAGCAGACACCACAGCAGTAAGGTCTTGAGGCCGGAGCTCTGCCTTCAGCTACTGTCAATAACCCGAACTAAGACCATCACGGTGAACAACGCACACCTCCAGCTCCTCTGCGGACCATTTGGGGGAGCAAAGGCGACGGCCAGGGCAGGCTCTTCCGGCGGGACAGTTTTCCAAGGCAGCCGCGAGGCCTCCACTCACCCGGCTATCTTGTTCCTTAGTTTCTTGCTGGGGATAATGGCGATCTCCTCGCACACGCGCTTGTTGGTGTGGAAGTCATTACCCATGCGCGTGTAGTACTTCTCGATGATGACCCGGGCCGCCTTCTTCACAGTCTTGGTGCGAACGCGGCCCTGAAGGTGGAGAGGGCAAAGTCACTGGGGAGCCAGCCCGCGCCTCCCATGGAGGAAGCAGGCGCCGGCTCCCGGAGGGCCTGGGGAGCGCAGAACTCCAAACGGGAGCGCGCCAGGCCGACAGACACGGCACCAGCCCGGCCTGCAGCCTCTCGCTGCGGACTTGAGGCCGTGACAAGCGGAGGATGGACGAGGATTGAAAAAGGACAGAGCCCTCAGAGTCTAACACCTACCATGATGGCGGGTCTCGGTAAAAGAGGAAACAGGAAGTACAAGAGAGGCCTATAAAGCGCAAGCCAGAAAGCCGCTTCCGCCTGGCTGCGCGAAGCGCCCGAGAGTACCATAGCGGCCCCTAGCCGAGTGGAGTGGGAGTGCCCGGCGGTGGGCGTGCCCGGCGGTGGGCGGGGCGAAAGCCTGCGCATGCGCACGCCGGTAGCTCGGCCGTCTCGGTTTCCGCTCCAAATAGTTCCGAGCTTCTTTTGAACGTTCTGTGTGCTTTAATCTAGGAGATACTTTGATGCCCTGAGATGAAGCAGATAGGAGGCTCGAGCTATGAAAGGTAGAGTAGAAGGGGTCATCCCCGATCTCCACTCTACGCGGGCCTCTAGTCAGAGCTTAGTAGGGTCTAACCTAATTGGAGAGGTTCCTCTTTTCCCGGTGTTACAGCAAACATCACCTAACTACAGTGGCTTTTCTTCACATTCCAGCACAGTATTCCATTAGAGCTGCTCTTAAATGTCTTAGCACAGTTTACCTTTCTCTTTTCTCAACTAGGGATGAGCTAAACAGGAAGGGCTAACCTCGAGTGCTTTATAAACTGCGGCTGGCTCACAAAGAGCCCTCAAACATTTATATCAACAAATTAAGATCTCAGTTAACTATACTGCTCCTAGTTAGTGAAGACACTGTCTCCAACCTTCAGCTTCTTCAGGTTGTTCTGTTATACCCAAGCCCAAAGCAGGCTCTTAGGCTGCGGCCCAATGGCCTCATCTGTGCAGGGAGGGCCCTTCCTCCAGCTGTTTCCTGGGACAGGGTCCTGCGCTCAAACCTAAGAAGACTGGGCTGGCCAAGTACATGTATCAGGGGGCCAAGACTGTGTCTCATCCTTCAACTCATCTATGTCACTCTGGTCAGGTGGAGAGCTGAAAGCCCTTACTCTAAAAGTAGCTCTTATAGGGAGGAAAAAAGATGTCCTTGTCTATGGAACGGGAAGACTGTAGAGATAATCCCTGGGGGATGCAGCTCACTTTATCATTGAATTTCCATTGAAGTGGAGGCCAGGCTCCAGGTGAAAGGCTAGACTTTACAGTCTTGCAGGAAGAGAACTCTCAGATTCTGATTAGTAGTGAGTTTTTGCATCTTACAAGGATGCTTTAGTACCTAGGAGTCCCTCTCTCTCAGACTAGAGTTTCCCAAAAGACCAGTTCAGTAGGCTGACTCAAAACTGCTCTACTTGAAAAATCATCAGACCTGTCATAAAGCCATGGAGCCTGTAAGAAAAACTAGTGTAAGGGCTGTTAAGAAACAAAAGTACTGTTGGGTGTACTGGTGCATACCTTTAATCCCAGCACTTGGGAAGCCTGCCTAACTGGCAGATTTCCTGAGTTTGAGGCCAGGCTGCTTTACATAAGGAGTTCCAGGACAAGGCCACAAAGAAAGACCCTGACAAAAAGCAAAGTAGTAACCACTCAGAAAGGAATTACATCAGCACAAGTGAGTCCAAGAGGAAGGAAGAACACGTCAGGGCTCACAAGAAAGCTGCCAACAAGTGGCACCTGACATCTTGGCAGTTGTGCCTCTAGCATCCTTGGGACTGCACCTGGAGGTCTTGAGGGGCCAAGAGGTGAAATGTAGAGGCAGGCCTCTTATTTCGGATTGTTATCACCCAGGTACTGGATACTCCAGAGTGGCTAACCAGGAGGTAACAAGTTCCACGTAGGAGCAGGTCTCCACATGTACATACCAGCCCAGAGGGTTGAAAATCCATTAGTGAGATCCCATGAAAAGAGGACTTGTCTCTGCAATCTTCCCTGCTTGCTACCACACACCCCAGACACAGAGACAAAACTATAACTCTGCTGCAACGTGTTTATTATGTGCCAAAAAAAGTACACCACAGCTTACTCCACACATCTGTAGGAGAGTGCAGTCTTGCCTGCATATACAACAATGAGGTAGAGACTTCACACACAGCTTCACAAAACCCACAGAGTAGCTGGGATATGCAACAATGCAACATCAGCTCAGCAGGGGGAGGGGTTAGGACACTGGTTCTTTGGCACACAGCTTCCCTAAGAGGGGCAAGTAATAATTAAAAAGAAAAGTGTCAAGTTTTCAATTCCAGTAGCATTTTTGTCAACTATAATTGTTGATTCATACATTCTTCAAATAAAAGTTGTAAGGAAGGGTACTTGCTCCTCTAAGAGAAAGGGCTCCTGTGAGCCTTTACCTGCCCCCACCAAAAAGCAGCCCTTTTTTTTAAGCTCAGTTACAAAAGAAAAAGTCCTGTGACTGTGATTAAAAACTTCTATCAACCCTCCCCAACGTAAGTGCGACACGGTGACAAACCATTTAAAACTATATACAGCAGCTGCTCAGACCGAGTTTTCCTCTGGTCTAGTTTTAAATAAAATAATTGTTCTCTTGGTTACAAATACTTTGATTTGCAACTGTGACCAGCAGTCCCCCAGACACAAATTTGCTATAATGTTAAAAGCTGCCAAGAAACAACAACAACAAAAATCTATTGTTCCAAACGACTTAAAAACTGTTTTAAGGAGTGTAAAAAGGAACCAGTAAAAACCCTCGAGCGTAAACTATGAAATATGATTTGGTTTAAATGAAGAGCAAAGTCTCCTTTGTTTGTTACAGTAAAAAACACCAGCTGAACACTCAATTTATGCCGTTCAGGTGGGGGTTAAATAAATGGAAAGGCACTGTATGGCAACTGCAGAATGAACCAATGAGACCTGCGCATCACCACCATCAGTATTGCAAGGAATGTAAAAAGCGCTTTAATAAATAAATCTAAGTGTAGGCATCTGTGTCAATACCTTCTGGACACATAGTGTTTTTGTTGTTATTTTCATTTGCAAAATGAGGAACAAGAATCTGGGAAAACTACAATTGCTTGAGGGTGAGCCTGAGGGTCCTTGCTCTGGCACACCCCATTGAAAACAAAACCTGACAAAACTCATTGTGCATTAATTAGTGCAGAAACAAAGACAGATTTAGCAAGTACAAAGGTGACTACAATTCTCCCTTGTCTGCGGAAAGCTAGCTCCTTAGGTGCCTGTGCAGCTTTTGAACAGTTGCTGCCTGACTTGCCAGCCTTTGGCGCCACAGGCCGCTGGGCAAGGCTAGCTTCTCTAGCTGGAATCTCAGCTCTTCTGGTTCCTCATTAGGGGGCTGTGGTGGCGTAGGCCTTCCATGCTGTGTCGCCAGTGCCAGCAGCTTCGGCAAAAGTATTTGAAGCAGACCTAGGTTAGGAGAGCAGAGAGAGAAGAGTGTTAACTTTAGATATAAAGGTTCTGCTCTGAGAGGACATTAAACCTCTGGCTTCTGGGGTGGGGCTAGAAGAGAGACTTCCTGCTAGCCCTCTCATCCCAGTAGAGCTTTGGCTGACCAAAGGAAATGCAGCCCTGTTTCTATGGGTACTCTTATACACACATTTTAGGCTTCTGGTGTGCACATGTGAGACCATGCAGCTTCCTAATTTTCCACTCTTCTCTTCTACACAGCCGTTCAATCTCATGGCTGCCAACATGAGAGAATGCTCAAGAACTGGTGACAGATTCAAGTATTAGGAGATATGCCTTTCTCTTCTAGTGAGAAGTGACTGGTTTTGCTAGCTGGGTAACCAACCCCAAGCAAGTCATAACCTCCTAAACAAGAATATGAAGTTGAGGAGTCACTGTGAAAGTTATTAATCCATAGAAGCTGATTTAGAAAGATACTTGTTTCCAGGCTTTATCTTACTATTCAAACTTATTGTAAGCTCACTTGGGAGCCTCTGTTTGACTTTATGTATAGCCTCCATGCAAATAACAGCATCACTGTAAGTCAAACTAAGCAAGAATGGATTGCTTGAGTCTGGAAGGCTCCCAAACATCTCATATAAGGTTGAAAATGTGGTTCAATGGTTGTGCCTACACAAGATAAACCCATTCCAGAATGAACAGGAAAAGGCTCACAAGCAACTACTCCTAGCTGATGGCTTCTGGAAGAAGGAAAGCAGGTTTGTTTTAAGACTTGACTCCCTGGTAGATGGACCACTGTAGTGTATGAGCAGCATAAGTGGGACTAGGTGTTGATATATACTCACATACACATATGTATGTATATATATAAAATATATCATACCACATGTGAGTATGAGTATATGTGTATGTGTGTGTATATGTGTGTGTGTGTGTGTGTGGGTGTGTGTTATGGTAACACATGCCAGCAATTCTTTTTTTTTTTTAAAGATTTATTTTTATTTATATGAGTACACTGTAACTGTCTTCAGACACACCAGAAGAGGGCATTAGATATCATTACAGATGGTTGTAAGCCACCATGTGGTTGCTGGGATTTGAACTCAGGACCTTCTGAAGAGCAGTCAGTGCCCTTAACCACTGAGCCATCTCTCCAGCCCCTCATGTCAGCAATTCTAATGCTCTGATAGGAGCAGTGGGTAAGAGGCTTGCTATGAGATCAAAGCCAGCTTGGTAACATGAAGTTACAGCCAGGACTAAACAGTAAGACCATTTCCAACAATAATCACCCTCCCCCCCAAAAAAACCAAAAGTACCCACCATTACCAATGCCATATTGTACAACAGCAGCAGCCCAGGAAGGGAAGGGCCAAAAATCCAACAAGCACCTTTCCTATGCCTAGAGTTGTAGATCAATCTATATACAGGGTGCTCTCGACTAAATGTCTCTATGCTCTCAGAAATAAGCTACCTCAGAACTCTACTCTCATGTCATAAAGGTGCCTTAATCCATTTTTAAATGTATGGTAGGGACATCATAGGCACAGTACTTAGAGGACTCACCTGATCTCGGCAGAAGAAAGGACCCGGCTGTGAACTGCAGAGAAGACACAGAGAGTCTTCTAGATAGGGGTCGATCTGAACCTGGGAACAGCAACACAAGATAAAGTGGCTCTACGGGTAGTTCCATATTAGTGAGCATATAGGAATGTAGGATGTTTGTTCTTATGGAGGCTAGACAGAACTGTAGGCAAGCGCTGAATATAGATCCTAAATGATAGACTCATACCAGAGACAAGAGCTGGTTGCTTGTAGCATTTGGACAACCACAGACCTTACTGCTTGCTCTTTCAGGCAAAATGAACCCTAGTCCTGTATCAATTAGCAGCAGGTAAGTGTTCAGAGGATTTAGGTAAGAGGGTTAATAAAGTTACTACTTAGCAGTTTCAGACAAATATCAAAATGAGGACCTTCTCCCTAACCACACTCATCTGCACACAAGCAGCTGAGAGTTCTTCTGAGTCCCCAGAAGAACTCAGGTTAACTCTGCATTTTGGCTCACGTCTCCAATCTTGGAACTACACTGTTTGATAACTGATCCAAATCTCAAAATAAAGGCACTAACCACACACTCACCTTCTTAGTAAACTTGGTGGTTTTGATCTCCACAAAAGCAGCGGTGACTGCTTTCAGGTAACTACGTTGGTTATTGAAAGTCACACGACCAGACCCTAGAAAATGGGCACAAGCTTATATCTTCTGCTCAAATTCTCTTAAATTCTCTTCAACATTCAAAAAACCTTGTTTCTACACCAGTGCTATCTGACATAAAGATAAGTATTTTATGTAATTTGAATGTAGTGGTTGTCACAGCAAAATCAAAAGCAGTGGAATTTTAGTAATGTATTTTACCTAAGTGTTCAAGTTATTTTAACACATAGGAGAAGCTACATTTTAAGTACTTTAACAGCTATCATATTGGACAGTATAGATCCTAAGACACATTGATATAAACCAATAGATAAAGAGGGAAGGGAAAGGGCTCCCTCCAGTGCAGGTAGATGCACAGAGAAGGATTACCGGCTCAGGCAAAAACCACTGCCAACTAAACTGTTTTCTGAAGGGGAGGCAATCAAGCCTTGCTGTGCCAAGAGGTACCATAGAAAACTAGAAAGTAGCAGGAAATCTAGGAGAATCCCTGTCCCCGCTCTATAGCCTCTCCACCTGCAGCATAGCACTGAGCAGCACACTGTGCTCCTCCCTGGCCAGACTCACTGTGGGTGGGAAGGTGCTTGATTCTGTATGCCTCCATCAGAGCCCAGTGCTGTTTCTAAGCACAGTCACTGAGATTACTGCACTATGTCTGGGACTATCCTCCTTTCTCAGAAAGGCTGATCAACTTCGGTCAAGACACAGATATTAAGATACAACAGCTCAATGGATATGAGATTTTTAAAAAATTATCCAGAAGAGCACCTGACCTGTCTCTGACTCTAAATAACATCAAAGATGTAAAAACAAAAATAAATTTCCCTTCTTTTTCCTTCTTCTCATGTCTCTTCTTTCCTGACAAAGTCTCAGTATGAAGTCCTGGATGCCTTTGAACTCAGAAATCCACCTGCCTCTATCCCAGGAACTGGGACTACAGGCATGTGCTACTTTGCCTGGGAAGAACTTTTAATGAAGGGAAGTTCTCAGTAAAATGTAATCTTTAAATGCATAGTTTGTTCAAAACCAGTTTGGTTGTGTACTCTGATTTTCCAGCAAACCTCTTTCCTCCTTTTCACCAGTACTATCATAGTCCTACAATTACCCTCTTCCCCAGTGTGTGAAATAGTAGCAGAAGCAAGATGCAGACGGGCCAATACTGTTAACTTCTGGAGGAAAAGATGATCTGCAAACCTGGGTCAGGTCTCTCTACACTCCCAAGGGGTAAGGATTAACATCTTCATTTATTCCCAGGGGCACCAAGCCTTCCCACACGGAAGTAGGACACTCACCAATGGGATACTTGTGCTTATCTGTGTCAATCCCAGCATACACCACTCCACCAAATAGGTCATTCAAGATGGCAGCCAGAGCCTCAGCATTGAGCATCCCGTGCAAGGCACCAACAAACACCGTCCTGCTGGGATCCAGCCTCTGAGATGGGCTCCAGACAAAGTTGCTGTCAGCCAAGACCCAAGGGATTACCTGCACCTGAAAACCCCCCAAAGGTTTATCAGCTGGCATCTTCAGAGACTGAGCTTCCTGTGCAGTAGTGTACATGCTCTGGATACTACAGCTGCAGCTGCTATGACTACACAAGGCTGGAAGGGCACTGTCACCCATCTGAGGCACACAGGCTTTACCCAACACAACTTAAGTTGAATTGCCTTTGCTCATAATGATATAAGCAAATACAACAGAACTTGCTCATTTTGCAGAGTGATAAAGAAGGACCAAACTGATAGGCCCAGGATCCTATAACTCCAACCAAGGGCCACAGGAACTAACAGAGCACAAGTTCTCAAAAAGGAAAACAAGAGTCCTTGTGACAAGAGAACTCCCAGAACATTTAAAAGTTAGAAGCACGGAGGACAGAAAGATGGAAGTGCTCATGATATCACTGAGATAGTTACTGGTCTCAACCAGGAAGATATTTAGAGGCTTTGTGCCAGCAACAATGAGAACATCTTCCCCAGACCTTTATGTGTGTTTATGTCTCTCCGTCTGTCTCTGTCTCTCTCTCTCTCCATCTGTCTGTCTGTCTCTGTGTCTGTCTCCCCACACCTCTCTCTCCCCCTCTCTCTGTGTATGTCTCTCTCTGTCCCCCCCACCCCTCTCTGTTTCTCTCCCCCATCTCCCTCTGTGGCCACCCGAAGATCTGAAGTATTAAAAGTCTCACTAACACCAGGGTAAGTGCTTCTATCTTCTTTCCTCTGAGTCTCTGACCCCAGAATCAAGCCTAGTGTAACAGGCAGAGGGCTTTACGATCAACCAGGTTTACAGATGCCAGTAACTATTTATGTAAAATTAGCTAGATTTTCTTTAAATGTTTTCAAGCAGGAAGAGAACTAGGCAAACACCAAGAGGTAAAACAATTTAAAAGAAGATCTGAACAAGGTTGGTGGCAATGGTCACAGGTCATAAGTAAAGATATTCTTCAATGGAAATCTACAGAGGTCAGACTTCCTGAGTGGGAAGCAAGGAAGAACCAAGCAGGGCCTAAAGTCTGAAGAACCTGCAGAAGAAGGTGCACGGGGAAGCAAGCCAATAGCCACACAAACTCAAGGAAAAGACTACTTTGCACATAGGGCAATTTATAGTTATAAGACATATCACAGAATAGGGCAGGCTCGACAGGTGAATCTGGGTCTAAAAACGGTAGAAAAACTAAATAAGTTGTCTGATATAGAAAAGATGACAGGAGGAAGTCAAATACCATCTTGATGATGGAGGACACAGTTTGGACATATAGTCACAGAAGTGAGAGAACTGGGACAGCTGGAGCTGGAGCATCAAAGAGACACTCAGTCTCTGAGGTGATAAGAAGGGGCTGGGAGATAGGAAGGTACAATCAGGGTGTGAGCAGGCTGGCTGTCCCCTAGCTATGCCAGTCTCATGTGTGAAAGCAGGGGACAAGGGAGGAAAGAGTAGATGATGTAACCTTAGCTACAGTGAGTAGCCTGAACAAGAGAAACATGGGGAGCTTCTATAAAGCAAGGAACCAGACTAGTCAATAAACTATTTAAAAGTGATATGGCCATCCTAATACAGATTTTTAAAAACTGGACTTTAGTTTCTAAGAGTTGATTTAGGTTCACAGTGAAACTGCACAAAAGAACTGACATTTCCCACATACTGCACCCTCCCCCCACATACAAGCCCCCTCAACTAGCAGCATTCTGCACCAAAAAGTCCATTTGTTCTGGCTGATGACCCCACACTGACAATTACCATCACCTCAAAACCAGAGTTTACACTGGGTTTTCTTCATGTCTGCTGACATTACTGGGTTAGAGGAAATGGGTGGTGGCTTTATAACACAGCAACGGTAGCTGAATGTCATCTCACAGCCCAAAAAAATCCTTTGTGCTTTCCCTCCTCTGTTTCCCTCCCTGAAAAGCACTGATCTTCTTAATTAGAGATATTTTTGGCTTCCTGTCTTATAGATGAGCAATAAAATTTCACAATATTTTTTACATCACAAAAGTGATGTTTTTGGAATCATCCTAATAAAAACACTATACCAATTTCTAAACTCAAAACAACTGGTTCTTAAAACTCTATCCAGTTGGGGAGCCTGATTAAGAGAGATTCCTAAACTCTCTACACAGATGATTCAGCAAGCCTGAGTTAGGGATCTGTAATGAGGTTCCCCAATGTGAAATCAATATGCTCTCCAGGACACAGCAGCTTCTTTGAAGGATGTTTAGAGAGGCATCATACTGATGGAGCTATGGAGCTAAGTGACAAAGGCCTGAGGGAGTGACGCAGCCACGGCTGGGCGTGGGCTGAGGGGCCTACCACCACATTATGGGGCCAGAACGCACAGTCTGAGAACTAGGGGGAAGTATCTGTAGATTTTTATCAGTTTCATACAAGCATAGAAAGTTGCTGCTTTCAATTTCATCTCTAAGATGAGGTTTGGGATTTAAGTGTAAGTCAGAAAGGAACAGAAAAGGCTGGGAAGGCTCAACTACCCACTGGTTCCAAGATTGTGTGTACACATTCACATACCTTCCTTTTATCTAGGTAAGGCTCAACAGCTGGATTTTTAAAAAATGCAGTCTAGAAAATAGTGGATGTATTTACTGTGGGACAACAAAACAAAACAAAAACAACCAACCAGATTTCTTGCCTCAGCAAGAACTGGTGCCCTGGTGCCAAGAAAATCTAGTGCCATGATATGCCAAAAATCAAGAAAGGAAGGATAATGTGGTGGTTTGGATGAGAAATGTCTCCCAAAGTCTTGGGTATTTGAACGTTGTCCCTAGTAGGTGGTGCAGTTGGAGAATTTTGGTGGTATAGCCTTGTTGGAGAACTGAGTCACCCTGAGAAGGCTTTGAGATGAAAATCCTCCTTTCACTTCCAACTTGCTCTCTCTGCTTTGTGCTTATGGTAAAAGATGTAAGCTCTTAGCATTTTGTTCCTGCAGCTATCTTGTTCCTGCCATTATTGTTAGCACTCTGTCTAAACTCCACCCCACAATTACCTGGCAATAACCAGCTATGCTCCTCCCCAGTAGCCTGGCCCACTATAAAAGGGGCTGACTGACCCCTCCTCGCTCTCTTGATCTCTTACTCTAGCTTTCTCTTGCTCTCCCCTTCTCCTTTCCCTTCCTCCTCTCTCCATGTGCTCATGGCCATGGCTCGTCTTTACTTCTCTCTCTCTCTCTCTCCCTCTGTCTCTGTCTCTGTCTCTCTTTCTCTTTCCCCCTCTCTCTCTGCCTTTGTCTGCCTCTACTACCTCTTAACTCCCCTCCTCATGTCCTGAATAAACTCTATTCTATACTAAAAAGTCAGTCGTGTGGCTGGTCCCTTAGGGGGAAAGGATGTCTTGGCATGGGCCCTCTGACATCCCCTTCCCCCATACCTCACCACACACCCATAGAACATATTCTTTATTTCTTTATCTTTTTATAAACATATCAATTATGAACTCTTATCCTTCTGGACCCATAAGTCCAAACAAATTCTTTGTAAGTTGCCTTAAGTCATGGTATTTTATCACAGTGACTATGTTGGTTTCAATGAGAATGTCTGAATGCTTAGTCCTCAGTTGGTGGAACTACTTGGGAACAATTAGGAGCTGTGGCCTTATTGAAAGTGGAGTGTCACTGGGGGCAGGCTTTGAGGTTTAAAAATACTCGTGCTAATCTATTTCCCAGGTATTCTCTTCCTCCTGTTTGAGGTTGAGATGTGACCTCTCCACTGTTGCTGCTGCCATGCCTTCACTCCATATCATGAGCTCTAACTTTCTGAAACCATACACCAAATTAAGTGTTCTTTTTTATAGGTTACCTTGGTCATGGTGTTTTATCATAGCAATAAAAAAGTAACTAACCCAGCAATGGAAAGTAACTACTATAGGATTACCAAGCTAACTCACCTCTTTGCAGCGCATCCTTCGGCTGGACATCTTGAAATAATATTCACTCAGGCCATCTGGGCTCAGCGGATCATGAGAACAAGCTTGAAGCAAGGCCCGGACGGACTTCTCTAGTTCAAACACCAAATACACATACCCTATACTCAATGAAAGAAAAAGAAGCCTTACTATCCCTCAAGTGGCAACTTAATATCCTCTAGAGTGGCTGAGGAGTCAAGGCTTTGAGGAGGGAGTTTCTTCTAATAGATGAAGCACCAAGTGCAAGACACTCTTTTTGGAGGACAGGTACTGGGGATTGACCCCATAGTCTTGTGCATGCTAGGCAAGCATTCCACTACCAAATTTAATCCCTCCCCCCAAAGTACATTTTCCTACTCCTGAAAAGCCTTGTCAGACCATTTACTATGCCTTATGCTATGCTACAGGAGAGAGGTTTACATAAAGTTCACTAAGGGAAGGCACTGTCAGGCAGGGACAGAAGCCCCCACCTACGACCATACAGCTCTCTACCCCAGAACACAGAGTATGCCCAGGTCAACAGAGCCAGGAAAAATAGCAGGTTTGTGGTCAGTTTGCCAGGGGATGCAGGTATTGCTTTAAAAGCCCAATTAAGCTACTGGTTCAAGTTCAGTGAAGATGGGGCAGTGTGAAAATAGCTCCTGCTTCTTTCTACAGGGCAGGATCTCATTTTAGACCAGTGAGGAATCAGATACATGGTCCACATTCCTCCCAACTCCAAAGGGAATCTCAGAACTGGGTCAGACAACAACCCCTGGGGCAGCAAAGGCAGGCAAAGAACACTCTTGAAGTGAACACCTTATTCAAGAGAAAAGGCACTGGTGGGGTTTAGGTTCAGAGGGAGGTGCTCAGGAAGGGGTCTGTCAGCATCTCTCCACATCACGTCAAGTTTGGACAGAAGGACAAAGGAGTGTGCAAAATAGAAGAGGGTGTGTTGCCTTTACCCTGGAGTGCCTACTTTACCAGCATGCGTCTGTGACAGCCCAGCAACACATGGTGCAGTACATGTGAGGGAGAGGGGAAAAAAAATTTCCTACCATGTCTTTATTACCTTTAGGCATATTACCTTTGGGAGGACACCGGGGGTGCTTGCCATCCTTACCAGGCCACTCCACACTCAGAGAGCCAAAAACACGGAAGGTGTTAACCAATCCAGCTGCACAGATGGGGAAGAACAACAGAAACCAATACACAGTCTACTCAGGAAAGACAAACACAGGATCACCAGTACTCCTCCCAAGGTTCACTGCTCCTGAAAAACAACTCAGAACTGACTTCTGGTCTCATGTGTAAGCAGACACACAAAGTTCTACAAAAGCTTGTGAAATGTACTCTTTCTCTCTCAACTGCTTCTGTAACATCCTGTGATGAGGCAGAGGTTCAGGCTCTAAACTAGAGCCTAGGGTTCACACTCTTGAAAGATATACTCCACCTTCAACTCATAAGAGATCTCAGAGGCAGCTCACCTTCTGTGATATCCCAAGGAACACCTCCAAGGAACACCTTGCATGAGTAGATAGGGTTCTTATAGTTCCGGGGAGGAAGCTGGCCACTCCAGGTACACGTAGCTTCATTCACAGCTTTGGGAGGAAACAAAGCAAAAAACAAGGGTTCAGACAATCAACAAAGTCACCACCCTTCTCTGAAATGGACTTGTTGGGGAAATAGAACATTCACAATTTCAATTGGGCTTTCCAGTGAAGACTAGCCATGATTATTCTGAAAGACTGAATTCTTTATGTCTTCTCAAATATTTAAGGTAACTTTGATAATCCCACCTCACCAGCTTTGCTTCCAATAAAATCAAAAGGAAAACCAGACGTATAGGGTAAAAAAATATCAGGGCAGTGGTGGTGCACGCCTTTAATCCCAGCACTTGGGAAGCAGAGGCTGGCGGATTTCTGAGTTGGAGGCCAGCCTGGTCTACAGAGTGAGTTCCAGGACAGTCAGGGCTACACAGAGAAACCCTGTCTCGAAAAAGAAAAAAAAAATCACAACTATAGCTATTTTGACTATATAACTTATTAACTATCAACAAAAGTTTTTTTTTAAACAAAGCAGTTTTATCTTGCTATTGTTTATAATAGTAAGTAGATTTATAAATATTTAGGAGTAGATGGAACAATTACATATGCAATGCCCTACAAGTTTCTGACCCTAATAGACTTTCTCGCTCAGTTAAAGGGATGCTTTTGTTTCCTTATCGTGCCTCTGAATTCATCAACCACTGAAGTCAAGACACTGTCAGTAGAAACACAACTCAATAGTAAGCACATCTCCATGTCCCACAAACACTTGAGTAGGCACTGAATTTCCCTGCCGCCCACAGTACAATAATGGATTTCTGCCCAAACCCTCTGCTTCCTACTTATGGTAAACCCAAATATGTCAAGAGGCCCTTTCTGCTGTATATGCTTGGAATTCTCTTCAGACTGGCTTGTCCTGATGATTTCCAGAAGTCTGTTCTTGGAGGTCAGTTCAAGCCTTTCACATTGGAAGGTGACCTGGGTGAGGACTTCTCGACACAATACCCTTTCCTTCAGCACTGAGGAAGACATTCAAGATGAAACATTATTCCCTAACATGCATAGGGCTAATGTGTTGCTGTGATAAGAAACTGGAACTGCTAGCAATATCTCACATAGCCTCCAGAAAGCATCCCAAGCAGTGGCCATACAGTGAACACAGACATGGGCTATCAGAATCACTAGATGAACACGGTATTCAAATGTGTATTAGTGGGGAGCGAGGTAGGGATGAGTTCTATGCGAACACTTGTAACAGAGAAGTAATATTCATTCAGTCAGGTACTAGATCACAGAACTGTGATTTGGGTGGAAAGCAACGAAGACATTAGTAGTCAAAGATATAAGT
>NW_022196904.1:71406978-71407085 GCF_008632895.1 Mastomys coucha
ACAGATTTAACATTTACTTAAGATTATGCACCTGGTCATGGTGGCACATAACTCTAATCCCAACACTCAGGAGGCAGAGGCAGGTGGATCTCTAAGTTCAAGGCCAG
>NW_022196904.1:71407488-71431156 GCF_008632895.1 Mastomys coucha
GAAATCCGCCTGCCTCTGCCTCCCAAGTGCTGGGATTAAAGGCGTGTGCCACCACCACCCGGCTTAAAACAATTTTTTAAGATTTATTTTTAGCCTGGCAGTGGTGGCACATGCCTTTAATCCCAGCACTTGGGAGGCAGAGACAGGCAGATTTCTGAGTTCAAGGGCAGCCTGGTCTACAGAGTGAGTTCCAGGACAGCCAGGGCTACACAGAGAAGCCCTGTCTCGAAAAACAACAACAACAAAAAGATCTATTTTTATTTTATGTATATAGGTGTCTTGCCTGCGCATACATCTGTGCACTGTGTGCATGCCTGATGCCTGTAGAGGCTAGAGAGGGTTTGGCTCCCCAGGAACTGGAGTACCCAGGTCCTTTGGAAGAGCAACCACTTAGCCATCTCTCCAACCTTCACGTAAGACCATTTAAATGACAGAAACTAAAGGACTTCAAAGATATCAGAGCAGTTGGTGATATCCTACACCTTACTAGTTAACTAGACTACCTACCTGAATGTACCAATCAAAAAATCTCAGGGCAGAAAATCAGAAAATGAACTTTGACTGCTATGACTTTCAATTAGAAATAAGGAAGGCAGACAAAACTGTAGACATTATTTTCAAAGTTTTGTCTTTCTCGTGCAACAATCAAAAACAAGGGCAGTGCACAGTCATTTCCACAGAAGCCCACACTAAGAGGTGGGGCCAGCCATCTTCTGCTGCAGCACAGCCCTGTACCAGGCTGTCTGCTTCCTTCAACTCAATCTCAAGGCTGTCCTTTATTCTATAGAACATATGGCTCTTTAGGCCTGGAACTTTATCACACTATCAAATCCTCTTCCAAAAGAGTTTATCACTGTGTGAATAAAGGTCAGTTCTGTGTCTAGGAAGAGGCCTCAGGCTTCACACACAGCCACAGCTCGAGAGCACTCACCTGCAGCCTGCCGGTGGAGTCTAGCCTCTCTCTCTATGCTGAATGGATCTTTAGGAGCTCCGAGAAGGTCCCAAGACGGCCACACAGAAGCTCCTGGCCATCTCTTTGGAGCACTAGTTGGAGAGGGAGCAACTGCAGCAAGAGCAGCTTGTTCTTGGTCCATTCGGGACCCAACTCCCATCTTTAGAGGGTCTCTGGGACCATTTCCCGTCATAGAAAGAAAGGGCAGAGGAGGGGAAATGCGAAGGCTTGACTAGAAGAGGAGAAAAAAGACACAAGTTTTAAAAGACAGTTTTGTTATAAAGTAATAATCACATAACAGAAATATGAAAAATATCTAATATAACATTTATAATTTGCATTTATAATTTGATATAGTCTCTTTCACTCTGTCTCCTATTCATTTTTAAGACTAGTTATAGATAATATAATTAAAATAAACTCTGTCTCTCAACAAAGACATTTTTTTCTTGCCAGAGAATATTCATAACAATTTTGATAAATTTATCACATTTTATTTAGGAGATCAGTTACATCCTAAGGATTCAGTTACCTATTGCTACTATTGCTAAACAACTTTTTTTCCTCTGATGCATCTATGTTCTATTAGAAATGTATTTGAACATTTTACACTATATATTTGTGTTAAAGATTGAAATTCTGAGTGTCAAAATTGTGTATTATCAAAATTTATTGATAGAATGTTTTCTATAAATACAAAAACTGTCTCGTTTCTTCTTCTGTGTTAGCTTTGTCTCCTTGCAAATTAATCCCTAGATGTATCTCTGAGAGAGTTGTATTTGTCAGGCATGAGGTAAATTCCCAAGATGAATTCTATGTAAGTAATGAAATGGAGCAAGTACCTTGTAACCTATACCACAGGGTGTAACCTCAAGTCCAGAGAAGTAAAGGACCTGATTGTAGCTGTCATTCTAGAAACTAGTCTGGACAGAGTAAATGAATGGGCACCAAGAATACTAATGCCAGTATTCAAAGTCCAGGACGGTGGAAGATGACAACAGGGTGGGTTCTAAAAGTCATAAATGAGTAGCCACAGATATAAGATGATGAGAAATGAGCCCTCCTACTCAATTAAACATTTAGTAACTGAAAAGCAAGTTGAGGTGGTACCTTAAACTGTATCTTATTTCAGGAAATTTTCTCACTGCCCTTTTCCCTTCAAGACACACACGTAATTACTTCTACCCTCTTGCTATACTGTCTATACTATCCTATATTTGCTATTTATACCATCCTCCCCACCTACCCTAACCCATTTCCTAACTCTAATTAACATGAAGCCTGCACATGACACCCTTGACTGCAGGTAAAAAACAGGCTATATAAATTTGCTGATAGTTTCAGACTATGAGTTGGCAAGAGTCCATGCAAAAGTACAGGAGCTGCAGTCAAATCTAGATCACAATTCCAGTATTAATGATCAATTATGACTTATTAAAATACCACTTACGAACTTTGGGACATTATATACAGTTATAGAAATAATACTTTTGAAGACTAAAGAGAAAACATTCATGTACTTCAAGAAACAGAGCACTGACAAGATGCTCATATTCACTCTGAAATCAACTTTTCTCTAACAGCTCTTTGAGAAACAAGTAAAAGATACTGGATTCTAAAATATAGTTCTCATGGACATTCAAAATGTCTTTGAGTTTGCTAAGGATGAACAGCTATATAAAAGTGCCTGATGATCTCTCTTGCCTGCATCCTACTCTGAGGCACCCATTTCAAGCTCTAAGACAGATACTGTAACATCTTTCCTCTAGGATCCACAGGTAACTCCACCTCCATACACCCCCCCCCCCACTCCTGAGCATGTTACATACAATCAAATCTGAGAGATGGTCTGATCCAGAGCTGAAGCCACTCGTGTCTGAGTCAGAGGGGCTGCTAGAACGGGAGTCCAGGATGGGCCGGGTGTCCAGGCGAGATCCTCTAACTGAGGGTGCTGGGAACTTGTCCAAGTCAGACCCAAGGGGATCCAGAGACAGGAAGCTCAAGGGGGGTTTTCCTAAGACATTTCCCAGTGGATTTTGAAGCATGCTTAATACTAGGATGACAAAAAAATGAATAAATAAATAAAAAAGAAAAAGGAATGCTCATAACCTCTTTAATTTTCTTTCCAGACAAGACCCTTTTTTTTCCTCCCATAGTCACCCAAGGCAGATTTAACCTCTGAGAGTATTTCAGAAACACACAACATAATGTACATATAACTGATGGTTTGGAGAGCTGGTCACCCAGTCCTCATCAGAAGTTACAGGATGACTGACCACCAGAACTCTTTCTAGTAAAGCAACAGCAAAACTGTTCTCTGCCACCAGGCTTAAGGAGTAGTGCCACCATCTGAGACTCTGCCACTGGGGACTTTGGTTATAGTTGCTATTAATGTCTGGATACACCTGCAGTACAACTGGGAAGTCAAAACCATATTCCTTCACTGGCTTTCAGTGTGTTTACTAGATTCTCGCTTTTCTAGTGATTTTGTTAAAACACAGAATTACATGTAACACACCACAGACTCATACAGCATAAGCATGTCTCATCTAGTAAGTTCTCTTCTGAAAACTTCTAGCATGCACAGGTTTTCTATGCAGCCCCAAATTTCAAATATTTAGGATGGAAGAAGAATGATCTCATAAAGTTCACTATCTGAGGAAACAAACTTGGTATGAAACCCCTGGTATGATACCTCTTTCAGATGGTCATAACTCTGAAAAGCTCACCTGGATGTGTCTTTGAGCCTCCTCTTTCTTCTCACTGGCCTCTTGAGTGAAATACCAACTATTTCATAATATTGCTAGCCAGGTTCAAAAATCAGACAGGAGATGAAAAGTGCTCAGCAAAAATGCTCAACTCATAATAAACACACATCTAACATCAAAAAGAATAAAAGCCAGATGTGGTCGACATCCCTGCAACCCAGCCACTTGAGAGGCTAAGGCAAGAGAATTCTGAGTTCCAGGACAGCTTGGGATATTGTAGAAAGAGGGCAGGGGAGGCAGGGCAGGGGAGGTAGGGAGGGCAGGCAGAGAGGGGAAGGGTGGGTAAAAGGAAGGTAAAAAGAAGAAAAAAAGAAAGGAAGGAGGGACCAGAGAGAACTGTATCTTTCATCTACAAGGACAAAGAATAAAAGGGCGTTACTATGAAGTGTGGATGCATTAATTTTAAGATAGAAGCTTTGACATTTTATTCATCTGAAGAATAAAGAAAACATTTGTCTTAGTGAGTCCATGATGACAGAGCAGAGGTAGCACGCAGCAGTCAAAAGCTCAAAACACAAGCTACAGGTAGAGAACTAAATAGACTGAGTCTCTGAAACCTCAAAGCCCATCCCCAAGTGACATACTTCCTCCAGCAAGGGCACACCCTCCTAATCCTCCCCAAGCAGCCAACTTGGGGTATTAAAAAATAGTTATAGGGGTATCTCATTCAAAGCAATGCCCCATTTCTCAAAATGAATCCAAATAACACAAGTATTCAACAAACAGTGAGTATAACTGTCCCTACTTCAGCCCTAACTAGCGACTAAGTGAAACACAAGTCATCGAGAACTGGTTTCTTCCCAGATGTCCAAGCACAAGAATAAACTTCTCCAAGTCTGAAATCAAAGTCAAGGCTTCACTTGTGGTACTACACTAACTGCCATTCATGATAGATCATGACAGAACATTACACACAAGATTCAAAATAGCTGTTACCAAAGCATCAGGCCATACCATTATCCGCAGGCATATGAGCCCTCCCAGATAGAGACACAGTATGAGTGTACTTTTATCTTTCACTTCCTAAATGCAGGCAACATTGTGGATGCATTTATCCAGTTATTATTCTATAGTGGCAAAAATGCTTAAGTTAAAAAATGTCATCCCCATCAGCATGACGAGTTCAGTCCCTTTACATCTTAACCAATACCAGGTACAATCAGTCTTTTATTACTGTTGTTACCATTATTGGCTGTGTGTGTGTGGGAGAGGGTATGTATATGTGGGTACCATGCCATGATGTCCAAGAACAGTTTTGTGAAGTTTGGTCTCTCCTTCCACCTTTATGTGGATTCTGGGGATTGATTTTGAACTACCAGAATGGGTGGCACATGCCTTTACCACTGAGCCATCTCACCAGTCTGTGGTTACTTTTTTATTTTAGGATGTGTATTATCTATGGGGCTCAGGGAGCCAAACATATCCACAAAGGAGTTAGTGTATTATTTGCTTTTCAAGGAAATAGTCTTTTGCCCAGGCCTTTCAAAGTGGTTTTCAAGTACTAGCACTTAACTGCATGCTGGAACTAAATGTCTCAAAATGCTTAGATTCTAACACCCAGCACAAACAATCCTTGATAAACTTCTTAAGTAATCCTTTTTTATCAAACTCCTGCCTGAAATAACTGAAATAATCCATGTTTCTAAGATCTTGCTTCAAAAGGGCAAGAGGTGAGAAGATTTTAGCTTCTTCTCTAGTATTGCAAAGCCTGGCAAAAAAGTACTGTTACATGTATAGACCATTATACTCACTAATTATTAAAATGGTATCAAATACCCTAGAGCAGTGGTTCTCACCCTTCCTAATGCTGCAATCCTTTAATACTGTTCCTCATGTTGTGATGACCCAACCATAAAATTATTTTCATTGCTACTCCATAACTATAATTCTGCTGTTACAAATGTAAATATCTGTGTATTCAGATGGTCTTAAGCAATCCCTGTGGAAGGGTCATTCAACCCCCAAAGGGGTTGCAACCCACAGGTTGAGAACCAATGCCCTAGAGGGACACTTCCTTCTTCACATCTTACAAAAACAAGCTTAGGGTTGTCAACAATGAAGTGACAATCAAATCATAAAAGAGGGGCTGGAGGATGACTCAGCTTTAAACGCATTTACTATTCTTGCATGGGACCCAGGTTCAGTTCTCAGTGTCCATATGATGGCTCACTATCATCTGTAACTCCATTCTAGAAGATCTGATGCCTTCTGACCTCTGTGGATATTAGGCATGCATGTAATGCACATACCTGCATGCAGGAAAAACACACACATGAAATATAATAAATCTAAAAAATCATCACAGAGCCAACTATGATAAAAAAATTTTTGGTTCTCTATGGAGGATATCTAAAAAGCCACTGAAGAGATCTGAGGAGCTACTGAGGATGGCAGAGAGGCTGGCCATAAAACCTGAGGATGTCCTGCAGTATCTAACCATCCAGTGAAAAACAGAACACTTAAAACTGGACTTGAGCATATTCTCCATCAGAACTAAGGCACCTCGATGGATACAAGACCCACAGTGGGCTATGATCATTGTCCCTTATGGGACATGGAATAATATTCGATGGTGACAACAAGTGAGGAGTTAAGGAGCTAGTCAAGTGCTACAAGTTAAAGACAGAAGCATGACAAAACAGATCAGGAGCAGATGAACAAGAGTCAGCTATTTCCATAAGCTGACAGCTCTAAGGAATGGAAAAAGCAAGAACATGAATCCTTAAAAGTTCTAAGGACAATGAGGTCCAGGATATGGAATTGTAAGTGGCTAACTTAGAATATATTAAATCTAAACACTGGATAGGTTTAACCAAACAGACATTTGAGAGATCTACTGTTGATAGCTGAACCCAGGGTTTAAACAAATGGCAGGCAGTGGTGGTGCATGCTTTAAATTCAGCACTCAGGAGGCAGAGTCAGGTGGATCTCTGAGTTTAAGGCCAGCCTGGTCTACAGAGTGAGTTCCAGGACAGCCAAGGCTATACAGAGAAACCCTGTCTTGAAAAACAAAAACTAAAGCCAAACAAATGAAAAAGCAAGGTGTTGAAAGAATCTGAGATGGGGAAGTACTTGCAAGTAGAAAGGATTGGGGTGGGGAGGAATAATGCTGAGGTAGATGAGGCTGAGAAAACAAATAGGCTCCACACCTGGCAAAACAGCAACTTAAAAGCTTCAGATCTGTCCTCCCTGAGGATTTGTGTGCAGTTGACAGAGGAGTGACATTTTCTTGAGCAATGGAACAACTGGAAAACTAAGGTGCCTATATCCTATAAACTACCCTAATGAAACCCTTTAGATCTTTGTCTCTGTCTCCCCCCACCCTGTTTCTCCCTCCCCCTCCCCTCCACCCTTTCCCCCCCCCACACACACACTCCTTAAGAAAATTCTTTTGGAGCTGTACAAAAAATCCCCAAGCTTCCACTATCCCCAAAGGCTAAGAATGTCAGCAGATACCATCTGAAGTCTATAATAGAGACTTGTCTATCTGGCATTCCAATTAGTAGTTTTTTGTTTGTCTGTTTATTGAGTCAAGGTCTTACCATTCATCACCTGCTGGCCTGGAATTGTCTATGTACACTAGGCTGGTCTCAAACTAGTGATCTTCTCATCTCCCAAGTGCTGAGATTACAGGATATAACCACCACCACCTGGCTATCAGTGTATTTTTAAAGAGCTTTAATTTATGACTGTCTTTTGTTACTATAAAAGTTTCATCACACTGTTACCACACTGGAACACAATATTTGGGGTAACCTGAATTTGCATTCCCAAGCTATGGTCATTCATACTGGGCTCCAAAATAAACAATCTCTATTTTCTTTTAGGTGAGACCTGTGTTTTTGCATCATCACACAGCACAAAAACATATGAAAAAATTTCTAAGAGAAAATAAGTAGATTAAAGGGGCCATACCAAGGGATATCAAGGACAAGAATGGGCTACAGGAACTATGCTTTTACCCAAATAGTCCCAAACCAACATGGTAGTCAATACAGGCGATGTTCCTCCTTCCTTCCAGTTTATTATATTCACTTGTATTGATACATGTTTTGCCAGTTACAAATTCTATTTATCTCAGCTAACTTGCAAACTGTTAGTATCTTGGGATTCTTGCAAATTACCTTGCCAACAACAGGAATTTTATCTATAGAAAGCTCCTACTGTGAGGCCTGGCATGATGGCATACTTCTTTAATCCCAATACTTGGAGGTGAGGCAGGTGTATCTCTGTGAGTTCCAGGACAGCCCGGTCTATATAGCAAGTGCTAAGCTAGCTAAAGCTACATAGTAAGATTCACCTTCCTCAAACATCAACAAAAGAAATCCTCTACTATGGTAACAAACCTATCTAAATAGAAAATGGCATAACAACCCACACTAGTTAATTCCACTTTCTCATTAATCCCAGCACTTGGGAGGCAGAGGCAGGCAGATTTCTGAGTTCGAGGCCAGCCTAGTCTACAGAGTGAGTTCCAGGACAGCTAGGGCTATACAGAGAAACCCTGTCTCAAAAAAACAAAAACAAAAACAAAAACAAAAACAAAAAAAACCAAAAAACAAACAAAAAAATTTTCCACTTTCTCAAGAGATGGTCAGTCATCTATTTTATGATTTGGACCAGGTTCAATTAATTTCTTACTAATAGCAAGTTTTCCATTTACTGAACATAAAAAACACATCTCAGATATGAATCTTTCCCTAAACTCTAGTATTAGCCTATCTTAATAAAGTTTTGAGGTTAGCAATGTACATCCCATAGCAGAGCACAGTCCAGAAGTGCATCATTCACTAGCTACATTATAAATCATTACTGAGACTTTGTGTCTACTTATTTTCATGTCCTTGGTACATCTCCTTTTTGTTCAAATCTTTTAAGATCAACCACAGATAAGAAATCTCACCTACCAGAAGTGTAGGAGATCTAATGGAAAAGCCTCAAAATTTAGCGATGTACCTAAAACACCGCCTGAGGTCTGCACCAGAGTCCACATTTTAACAAGATCCCTGTGAGATTTGTATAGATACATTAAAGCTTTGAAAACTCCAGCCAAAAAACCGTAGGTTTTATTACTTTAAGTTTCTAATACCCTTACTATATCCAAACATGCTCTAAACATATGAAATTATTTATCTTAATTTAAAGGTTGGAGCTTATAAATAAAGCTCTTACAGTACAATGAAGGCTAACATTCAAGGACATAGGAAGCCAAAGTGACTATACAGGACATTTTACAAAGAGTCTGATTTCTAAAAACACTGTGTGGAAGTAGGGGGAGAAGCAGAGAGGCAGAGATACACAGCACCACGAATAATAAAGACTATAAAAAGAATGACATGGAATATAATACTTTCAAGAAAGTGATGGCCAGAACTAGCTGCATCCTGTAAAAAGCTCACATTGAACAGAAACAAAGCAATTAAGGCCTACTGCTTCAGGCAGATATGTGTTTTAAAAGGCAAGACAACTGCTACAGAAGACATTGCTGGGGCTAGAGATGGCTCAGTCATTAAAGGCTAAGGTCATACACACACAAAAAGACATTACTGTATCACTGGGCACAGGACAAATTTGGAATATAAAAATAATAGTTTAATAAGTGAATACATCTATTTTAAAATGCCCAAAGTTCATTACTGTTTTGTTATTAACAAATCTAGGTAAGATTGTTCACAAAGAATGTGTATATACAAATACATATAGAGAAATACACAGCTGATAAAGGGATAAAATGAATGTCAACAATAGGAGAATCTGAATTAAGCTGATTTGATGTCTCTTTCAGCCCACAGAATGAGCCAAGTTTCTGGAAACTGTGACCTGCAGTCAGATGCCCTCGAGTGACCTGACTGTCCCTTTACAGCCCAACCCGGGAGAAGGTTCCAACTCATTAATGCCATTTCAGAGCACAAGAGACCAAATCAGCAGTAATTATTTTTAGACTGATTTTAAACTTTCTCTACTTTCAGCCTTCTCTCTATGCCAGGTCTCCGGTTTTTCAGCTGAGTCATTGTTGGAATTTTCTGAAGCCTCCCTTCTCCAAGAGTCTAAAGGTGCCCAGATCTGATGATAGCACTGGCAACAGCAGCAGGGCCGGAAATGGGTACCTCTATCACAAGATACACCTCTCAGCTTGAGCTCACAGTTTAAATGGGACTAGGCCTAGGACACAATCATTAAAATGCTTGTAATCTAGTAAGAGTAGTCACAGAAAAAATCTAGGAGTCATCATTCCAACCCTAGATATATAGCTGTATACGGAAAGCCTTCATTCCTATGTGTACCTTTAGTTCTGAGGCTGCTTGCAGAGAGCTGAAGCAAATCTGCAAGATAACTTAGTTGGGCCCTGAAAGTCCATATTCTATATAGGAGAAGCCTAACCCTATTTTGAATGTTGGCTCATCAACAGTTTGAAAAAGGTTGGGAAAGCAGAGCAAAAGACATTTGTTTCATCCCAGGCTGCTCTATCCTATGGATCAATGGGAAAGTCTGCAAATGAAACAGCACAGGGAACATTATATTCAACTGGTTAACAGGACAGAAACCAAAGAAGGTGAATAGGTTAATTGCATGAGACTTCTAAAAGGGAACTAGAATAGACATGTCCTCTGGCACCCTCAGGCAAGGCACCCTCACTTGCCCACTGGGCTTCTATACAAAGTGGCCATTAAGAGTCCTTTTTTTCCAGGTCCCTCAAGGTAGATTTGAAATGTCACTTCACTCTCCTGCTGAGTAATGCTACATACAGAAGAGTCCTAAGGGGAAAGGCAGAAAGACAAATCCAGTGGGTGGTTAAGCTGATGAACTGAGACCAAGGGTGGAAAGTGAGTGGGAAGTGTCTGTCAAGTGCCCTCATCTTAAGAGAGTTCATCAATGAGCAGATCACCCCAGACTTCTTACTTAGTATTTGTACTACATGAGGTTACCTTAAGTCTGGCCTAACATATTAATTAATGTTCTGGTCACAGAAAAGGGGTTT
The DNA here is from genome assembly GCF_008632895.1 of Mastomys coucha. Taxonomy (NCBI): domain Eukaryota; kingdom Metazoa; phylum Chordata; class Mammalia; order Rodentia; family Muridae; genus Mastomys; species Mastomys coucha. Next base: position 71,418,188 of record NW_022196904.1, read on the forward strand.
AATAGGAAGAATGAGAGTTTTAGAACAAAAGATACCAGGTTTGGAATGCTCAGACAGACAATAGTATGCTATTTTGTGTACTTTTGCAAGTTTTTCCTCATCTGTACAAGCATTAAAATCATGTGTTATGTTCAGCATTAAAAAAATTAATACATGTTGGCTGTATGTCACTTCATTCCTTATCACTGGGTATACAGCCCTGACATACTATTAGAGGACTTTTTCCTTGATAGTCACGGTGATTTTCTCTTTTTAGAAAAATTCTGTTTATTTCCTCTGGGTGTACCCATATATGCACATGTGTATAATAAGAAAAATTTGGGGAGTTGGCACTCTTCTTCTACCACGTGGGTCCCAGGGATCAAGCTCAAGTTGTCAGGCTTGGTGGCAAATGCCTTTACCTGCTGAGCCAACTTACCAGCCCTAGGACTTCTTAATGATAATGATTCCATGCTATTCACTGACATACCTTCAGTACCCAACAGTTTCTGGCAGATAGAGATTAATGCCTGAGTGAATATTATAGTCAAAATCCTCAGTCAAGAGCCCTCTGCTCCAACCTCACCTAACAGACTGTCAAATACTTATAAATGGTAGAAGATAATCATGGTATGTGGCTATAACTTACTGGGGAAAGTATCGTCAACCAGAGTCTAAGCAGCTACAGGCTCCACACAGAGACCACAGGAGACCAGGCTGCTTGCAAGTACAACTCACAGATTTTCTGAAGCTATTGAACTATCTCCTCCCTTCCTCAAGAAATTGAGTGAAATTGGTTTCAGATGGAAAGGCAGTGTGGGCACTGGAATGTGGGCTGTGTGTTCCTGTATTACTGGCAAGGGTGCACGATTTGGCACTGCAGCTGGCTGGTGGGAGGGCTCCATCCTACTCTAGGAGATGGCACCCTCATATGGGCTTTCCACGAAGGCACAAAGCTTAGGAAAAGGAGAAGGCTACCACCACAGCTTCTAAAGGCAAACATAGAATGGAGACGAGGAATGAATATGTTTTAACCCCCAGAAAGCAAGAGATACTCATGCTAATCTAGCCAGATCACTGCACTGGGGCCAGTCTCAGGTCTTTATGAATTCTGAAGTTCACACTGCAGCCCTTCCCTAATCCACAAAATCATGTAATATTTATTACTAAATGCTTGAGATGGAAGGTAATGAAAAACACCCCTTTTCAGACTAATAGCTATGAGATCTGGTTCTTCAGAGGGTGGGAAAGCTGATACAATTATGCCTAGGCCTAGCTTTTCCTTTTATTTTCTTTCCTTCCTGAGACAAGGTCCTGCTATGTTGCCCAGGTTGGCCATGAATTCCTGAGCAGATAATCACCTTTCTGTAGAGCTGTTAGACCAGGCTTTCTAAGCCTCAAGATGGACACATTTAAATTTCCATAGGCCTAGTTACAGTTCAGAAGCTAATTCTGTAGCTAAGAGAAACAGGAGGAAAGAAGGGCCACACCCCAATTGATGCCAGCACAAATCAGACACTGATGACCACACACAGGTGCTCATCTCCTGTGTGAGCTCTTCTTTTGCTCAGATCCTGTAGGAGTAAAAAAAGGACAAGGCTTGTTTCAAAGAACACATAAAAGGAAGAACTGTGGCCTCCAAAGCAGATGACATTGAATAGTGACACATTTCCTGGCCTAGGGAGCAGAGTACTTATCAATCTCCTCACCCCCTCAAAAAGCTGGAGGTAGCATTTGAGATAACTTTACCTTCAAGGGATTCTACTTACAAACCAATTGAAGAAAAAAAAAAAAAAATCAACCTTCCTCTTCCCAAAAGTGCTTTACTAAAACAAAGGGGCATTAAAATGTCTAATGGACATTAAAAGTACCAGACTCTGCAAAGCATTCTAAAAACACCTACACCACATAGGGTGGAGGCCAGAGAAACCAACACAGCAGTACCTAGCTGCCATGACTCCTGGTCCTAGACTGGGGAGGTATCTGAAAGGACAGCAGGCTCAGTGTACTCCACAGCTAACATCAATGGCAAATGACTACACACACACCAGTCCTCCATATTCCCACTGAATCTGCTAATTAGTATTGTGACATAAAGTAAAATATACTGATTTCTGAATAATACTATAGAATTTAAATTCACAATTCTTCCTGGAAAATTATATGATTTTAATGTGGCTAATCTTCCCCCAAATACCACAAGGGAATAAACAGGTAATAGGAAGGTCTGAGCAAAAGCAGTTCAAAGATTTGTCAATAACTCCCTGTAATTTGTTCCCATTAATCTTATATCAAGAAGACAAGAGATGCTAAAGGGGAGTGGCCTCTTATCTATTAGTTACCTTCAACAAACAGATAGCCTCCCCTTTGTATCTGGGGGTTACCCTATGAATCCTCCTCCCCAGCCAGCCCCTTTCCAGGATTGATGCTCTTAACCTAATGTTAAGGTAGTCCCAATATTCAAATAAAATTGCTCAGTTAATCTCCTCTTGCTATGACTCAGGGCTACCCCAACCTTCATATACAGCTCTTTAGTTTTAAAACCACTAAATAGAATCTGGTCATTCAGTAATCAGTTCCTTAACTCCCCTCCCCCACCTAAAAGTGTTTTGCTTCATCATCTTCAAGACAGGCCTGGGCACCAGGGGCTTAGATAGATCATAATCTGCATAAGGTTGAAACCTTGGGGACCCTTGTCAGGGCTACCTCGGGTGTAGACTAAAAACTCCAGGGAATTTGTCAGAGCAAACAGAAAAGCCGTATCTGCCTTTACCAGCAGTCTCTGTCTTGCAACTCACTGCTACCATTGCTTGCAAAACAGCTCTGTGTTGTGTGTATATAGAGGGAGTGATGCAAAGGGGACTAGAACAACTGTTGCTTTGGTATCTTAGCTCACCACCCCACTGGGCCCCCTCCCCTAGACAGCCACCATATTCTCTTGCACTCACCTGACTGTGTGCTGCTCTGGGCTGAGGAGTCTGAGTCCTGGGTACTCCAGGGTCGGTCCCAGCCAGTCAGACTGAGTGATTGCAGGCCAAGGCACAAACCATTTGCATCTGGGAGGCCACGGGGAGATTCTTGCGCAGAGGTGGGGAAAAGCATCCTGCTTGTAACTGTTTCTTCAGAGTCCTGGAAGTCTGCTTTGGAAAGGAGAACAGCAAAACAAACCCCTAGAGTTAAGGGTTGTTTTTCTCAATACCACCAACAATAAGTACCACCAATATTAGTTTCCTCAGGTTCAGGAGCAAGACATCCAAAGCTGGCTAGATGCTGCAGCTGCTGCCTCTGTACTTTTGGCAACGTTCAAGCAAGAATAGTTGCCATAGAGCCCCCTCCCCACACACACCCCTATCCCGTCTGCATTACAGACTAGGTAGCATGTGATCAGGCTGCTGATGCTTCCCGCTGCCAGTGACATCAGCTGGCTGAGCCTAGCAATAGAGAACCGCATCATCTCTCTCAGAACGGGGGGAGGGGGAGGAGCAGGAGGGGACGACTGGGAGGAGACTTGCCTCCAAGGGAAAGATAGCACAAGAGCTACTTGGAATAGTCCGATGCAGTATGGTTAAGCCAGGGTTGGGAGACAGCGCTGTCCCTTCAGTCTAAGCAATGGTGGCCAGTCTGCTGACAGCAAAGCCAAAAGCAAAGCAACGTGGACTGCTTGGACTGCTTGGCCGTACTGCTCTGCGCTCCTGCTGCTCCCTCCCTCTCCTCCTGCTCTCTACCTCAACCCCTTAAACGCACTAGTCCTGGACTTTTTCCAGCTGCAGGCTCAAGCCCTGGCTTTGGAGCCCAGTGAGAAGCTTTAAAATCCTGCTAACAAAAATAAAGAAGTAAGTAAAGAAACAGTATCTGTGTGCTGCAAGTGGCCTCTGAGCAGCACAGCCTTGTCTACCACTGAGGAATGGGGTAACCATCAGAAAAACACTGGAGATTTGGACCCTTGGGAACAACACCTGGTGCTCTAGGACTGTCTAAAGCAGCTTATCATAGAAAAGAGGGAACAGCCTGTGTGTGGGGGGGGGGGGTGGATTTATGGGGCCTGACCTACAACTTATGTATCAGAGGGAGATATGGATAAGATCCATTATACCCAGGCTCCCTTATACACCAACAGGATATATATTAGCCACAGGTAGACACAAAGGCCCAGCTCTTCTTTTCCCTCTTGCAACTAAAGGCACAGGTGGAAGAACTACTCCCAAAGTAGTATCTGACAAACCACACTAAGAGAAACAATCTCAGAACTACTGTTTGTTCAGTTAGTACTCAATCCTCAGGAGCTCACATCATCTGGCTGTCAGTACTGTTTCCCGTGCATTTGTCTTTCCAAGATCACCTTAGGGTGGTGGTTGGCAAGCTAGGACTACCACTGACACCCTGAACTCCTATGCCTTCTTGGGCAGAGATACTGCCCAGGAAGAACCTATTTCAGTGACCCCACCCCTACTAGCTACAATGACAGAATTCAACGTTTTGAGCTTCTGTCATTTCCTTTTTACTAGTATCACCTTCCATAGAAATCTTTTTCCAATGTCTTCTTTAGGGGCCAAACTTGCTTATGCCTCTATGAGGCTGGCTGGCAGTATTCCATTTGCCTTGTTGCAAGGAAAAGCAAGCAGGTAATCGGAAACATGCCCACCTGGGACTGATCTTGACAGAGTCTGAGCCAATTAAGAAAGGGGGGTTTGTGCTGTTAGCCTGAGGAATGTCTGGTCACAGCTTTCTACAGCACATTCTGAACACACTCAGGCAAAGGCCCTGGAGGGGGAAACATCAGTCTGGGGGTCAGGGGATGAATTTTTTAAAAAATATATTATTATAATTAAGTACACTGTAGCTGTACAGATGGCCATGAGTCATTATGTGGTTGCTGGGTATTGAGCTCAGGATGGCCCCTGCTCACTCCAGCCTGCTCGCTTGCTCTGGCATAATACACTGTAGTTGTCTTCAGATACACCAGAAGAGGGCGTCAGATCTCATTACGGGTGGTTGAGAGCCACCATGTGGTTGCTGGGATCTGAACTCAGGTGCTCTTACCAACTGAGCCATCTCACCAGCCCTGGAGGAATTTTTTTAAAGCTGTGCTGCTGTGTCATCCAGCTACATTATTTCTGTCTGGCTGTAGATACCCTGCTTGCTCTCTGTCTCTGTGTGTCAAAGCTGTATTCTTATAACTGTACAGGCTGAAGAAGAATGCACCCGTATTAGAGCTGTCCCTGCCCCAAACTCTGCTCTTTTGCTCTCCTATACCTACCTTTCCTCCAAGCTAAGGCTATACTTTTAAATTAACTCATGTCTTAAATTCAAAATTCTTTTTTCCTTTTAACCTATCCACATCTAGGTCAGCAGAATGGCTCAATGGATAAAAGCACTTGCCACCAAACCTTGTGACCCAAGTTCATTTCCAAGCCCCACAAGGTAGAAGAGAATTGATTCATGCAGTTGTCCTCTGATCTCCATACATGTGCCTTGATATGCACATGCATAAACAAGCATGCATGCATGCACACATGCACACACACAATAAAGGAACAAATTGGCTTCAATAAAGCATTAGGTTCGGTTTATTCTGAAGATATAGAGATGGTCAAATAATGGTAAATCAGTGAATGTTATAAATTACATAAAGAGACTCAAGGACAGAGTTCACCTAGTATCTCAATGGATAAAGGAAAGACATCTGACAATATCCCTTCATGATAGCAGTCCCAAAGAAACTCAAGAGTAGAAAAAACATAGTTCAGCATAATAAAGACAAGATATGACAAACTTATAGGCAAATTATGTTAAATGGGAGTGGGGTGGAGCTCAAGCATGTCCACTGAAATCAGGAACAAGAAAAGAATATTCACATAGAAATAAAGGGCACACAAATAGGAAAACAAGAAGTCAAAACAACACTGTTTACACTATTTGTAGATGTTAGGGTTCCATATATGAGATCCTAAAGACTCCACCAGAAAACCCTTAGAACTGACAAACGCATGCAGCAAAGTGGCAGGATACACAATTAACACAAAACCATTAGCCTTTCAAGGTACCAATGACAAACTGAAAAGGGAAATAATATAATTCACAATAATATAATTGACAAGTTAAAAAATAACTTGGAGCTGAAGAGATGGATAAATGGTTAAGAGCACCTCTGGCTGCCCTTCCAGAGGACCCAGGTTCAATTCCCAGCACCCACATGGCAGCTCACAATTGTCTGACACCTGCACACCAAAGGACATAAAATAAAATTTAAAAAAGTATTTTAAAATATACATTATATAATATTATATGCTATATACTATATTATAATATATAATTATATATAAGTATAAATTATAACATGTGTTTATTATGCTTTATTAGTACATAATTATACATTATATAATAATCTAGATAGTCTATATTATATAATTTATATAACATAATAGCATATTATAAATAACATTTTAAATATACATATGTATGTATGTATGTATATATAAACTTTAAAACACTGAGGAAAAAAATTGAGGAAGTACCAGAAAATAGAAACCTATACCATCCATGTTCATGAACTGGGAAAAAAACTGATATTGTGAAAATGGCTATATTACTAAAAGAGATCTACAGATTGACTGCAATTTCAATCAAACTTCAGTGACATTCTTCACAGAAATACAACAACCTTTAAATTCATTACATTTAAATTCATTAAATACAGCACAAGAGATCCTGGAGAGGCGAAGTAACCTTGAGCAAAAAAATAATATTGCTAAAGGCTTTACCACATCTGATTTCATTGTGCTACAGAACCACAGTAACATAGACAGAATATATTCATCAACAAAAAAAATAACAAGATCCAGATACTAGGCCACACAACTATAGGTACTCGATTTTTGATGAAGATGTTACAGATACACATTGGAGAAAACACAGCATCAACAAACAGTGTTAAAAAATTAGTTATATACACATAGAAGAACAAATTTAATCCCAACCTCTTACCCTGTACAAAATCTACTCCAAATTGATTAAGGACCTCAACTTAAGATCAAAAGCTTGTTACAAGAGGAAAAAGCATGGTGTACACTTTAAGGGCTTGCAGGATAGGACTGTGGTTGCTCCAGAAGGTCAATAATCAACAATTAGACTTCATGAAACTCAACAGCTTTTGTTCATCAGAGTCAGCTTACAGAATGCCAGCTATGTATCTGGTAGAGGAGTAAGTATTTAGAATATACAAAGAACTCAAACAACTAAACATCAAGAAAACAACCATATCAAAAAAAAAAAAAAAAAAAAAAAAAAAAAAAAAAAAAAAAAAGGAACTGAACAGAGATCTCAAGGAAATACAAATGGCTGATAAACATGTTTTTTGTGTTTTAAATTATTTTTGTTTGGTTTTTGAGACTGTGTAGCATTGCCTGGCCTGGGACTCACCTGCCAACAAGGTTCAAATTTACAAAGATTGTCCTGTCTCTGCCTCTCGAGTACTAGGATTAAAGGTGTGTGTCACCATGCCCAGCATCTAATAAGAAATTTTTAAAATCTTAAACATTATTAGCCACCAGGAAAACACAAATTAAAACTACTTTGAAATTATATCAAATTCCAGCCAGAATTACTATCATCAAGAAATCAAAGAACAAATGCCAGCAAGGATGGGGAAGGAAGCGCACTAATCCATTGTTGGTGGGCAGCCACCAATGATTGTACACGGAGGGACCCATGGCTCCAGCTGCATATGTAGCAGAGGATGGCCTTATCTGGCATCAATGGGTGGAGAGGTCTTTGGTCCTATGAAGGCTCAATGACCCAGTGTAGGGGAATGCCAAAGCAGTGAGGCGGGAGTGGATGGGTGGGTGGGGGAGCACCCTTATAGAAGCAGGGGGGAGGGAAGATGGGATAGGAGGTTTGTGGAGGGGAAACTAGGAAGGGGGATAACATTTGAAATGTAAATAAATAAAATAACAAATTTTAAAAAAATCAGTGTACAAGTGTCTCAAAAAGCTAAAAACAGGACTCCCACGATCTACCTCACATTTTTAGGCATGTATCCAAAGGACTCCTTATCTTCCTATAGAGAATCATGCACATCTATGTTCACTGTGCCTCTGTTCACAGTAGTTATGAATGGAATCAGCCTAGATGTCCATGAAGTGATGAATGGATAGTGAAAAATGTGGTACATAAATGCTGAATTTTACAGGAATATAAATAAAATGAAAATTTCAGCTGAAATACATGCAGCTGAAAAAAGACACTAACTGAAGCAACTCAAGCCCAGAAAGACAAATGCTTCATGTTTCAATTTTTTTTCATTTAAGTGTTTAATTTAGAGTGACTGTAGAGGACACTAGGGACATAAGGGCTGATAAGAGGGAAGGGGAAGGGACTGGAAGGGAAAGGGATGAGAACAAAACATATATGATATGAAAGTAGGAGGCGAAATTCTGAAAAAATTTAAGTGAGGCTATGAGTACAACAGGGGAGTGGAGGGTATAGAAAAGAATAACTAAAGATAAGAATATATGCTAAACTCTCATAAAAATCTAAACTCATAAAAATCTACTACTCTATAAGATAGTTCTTGTCTTAGTCACTGCTCTATTGCTGTGAAGTGCCACATTAACTAAGGCAACTCTTATAAAAGAAAGCATTTAACTGGGGGCTTGCTTACATGCTTAGTCCATTATCATCATGACAGAAAGCAGAGCCCAGAATGTAATCATCTCGAACCATAGGTAGAGAGGCACTGAGCCTGGCTTGATCATATGAAACATCAACACACTCCAAGGCCACATTTCCTAATCCTTCTAATCCATTCAAACTGGTTTTCCCCCTAGTGACTAAGCATTCAAATTTATGAGCCTATGGAAGTCATTCATATTTAAACCACCACAATTCTTGAAGACTTATTTTTATGTCAGGCAGTGGTGGCACATTCCTTTAGTTACAGCAATCGAGAGGCAGAGGCAGGTGGATCTCTGTGAGTTCAAGGTCAGCCTAGTCTACGGAGTAAGTTCCAGGACATCTAGGGCTACACAGAAAAACCTTGTTTAGAAAATATTTATTTTTATCTTACATGTATAGGTTTTTATATGCATGTGTGTATTCCTGGTGCCACAAGAAGCCAGAAACGGGCATCAGTGGCTTTGGAATTAAGAGTTGCTTTTTGTTGTGCTTTGATATATGGGCGCTAGGGCTTGAATACAAGTTATTTTGGAGGAATAGTCAGTACTCTCAACATATGAGCTCTCTCTCCAGCCTTGGAAACCCACTACACTTTGTATGCTAAATTAAAAATGTAATTTTAAAAAGGAGTTGGAACACATGAGTAGACTATACTTCTACTAGAAGACATGAGTTATTAAATGAAAATCTCGGTACCAGTGTCTATACTTTCTTCCCAGTTATTGGTCAGGTAGGCCTCTAAAGCAACATTTGAATTGCCACTGATCTTGGTTCCATACCATAACTAGATAAAAATACTGTCTTACTGAATATACAACATACTTTGGTTGCAGCAGTATATATAGAAGTCAATCTGGAAATGACCTGAAAGCTTCCTGCTGGCTGGCCTCCACTCCCACTTGCTATGCAAGCCACTAGGGAAGAAAAGTCATCAGTGGTCTTACTCAGCAGTGAACTCTGAATGCTGCCAATACCAACCTGCCAGGCAAGGTGTGCTCACTGGTAAAATAGAAGTACAGAAGTTACAGAGATATAAGAAGAGGTAACCAAAACTAAGAATGCATGATAAATTCTTAAAGAATCCTATTTTGTAAGATAATTCTATATCCAGATCCATAGATGAGAAAGACTGGCTTGAGCTTATGAAAGTCCAAGGTGACACACTTCCTCCAACAAGGCCATACCTTCTAATCCCTTTCAAGTAGCACCACTCCCTAATGACCACAAATTTAAAGCCTATGGGAACCATTTCGAGTCAAACCACCACATGGGGGTAACCAATCACTTTCTGATTAGATCTAATACCTGCACCATAGGTGGGAATTCATACTTGGTACTGTAAACCTGTTCCAATGCTCATTGATAGTGAGGTCATGGGCTCTAGGAGGGAATCTACTAATGTTGTCTTACTAAGTGAACACACTGTCAAACTGCTTTCTAATATGTTTATAGTGCTGCTGTTAACCTTGACCAGAGAATCTTACTGTCTTACTGAATATATAACACACTTTGGTTGCAGCAGTATATATAGAAGTCGATGTGGAAATGACCTGAAAGTTCCTGCTGGCTACTGTAAACCTGTTCCAACCTGCTCATGGATAGTGAGGTCACAGGCTCTAGGAGGGAATCTACTAGATTCCTGTGTAGTCCACAGCAGTTAATGCAAAGACTCATAGTGGGTCCAAATGGTGAACCCTAAATGGGATATCTTCTTCAATACCCCCTTCTCGAGGCCTCAGGAACACCAACGAATCTGAGTCAGAGGATGGGAAGAGTGCTGTGACACGTCTCCTGGACATGACAGGACTGCTGACTAATGAACTCACTCCAATTATGCCTCAATGCACAAGATCAAGCCAACAGACCAGTTACTATTTCAGCTGACAGCACTAACTGGACTCAGTGATTTTCAGGGAGGGAAAAAAAGCAAAGACATGAAAGTATGAAGGGGATGTGTTGGAGCATGTTCTGGAGAATTTCAGAAGGGGGAGTTTACCATAGATATGTACATACATGTGTGAAATTGTCAACTAAAAGAAAAGAACTTGGAGAAACACGCCCTTGCCCACACAGGTGATGGAGAAGTAGGAGTGATAGAAGAGCAGAGCAGAGCTGAGCAGAGTGGAGTGGAGCAGCGCAGTGTGTGCACTCTGAGGAGACACAGAACAGGTGATGAGACAAGTGTGAGAGGGGCTGAAGTAGACAGTGGATCATGTCATAGGGTAAAAAGGTTGGTGTGCAGCATCACAGAGCTTAAGCAGATACACACTCAGTTCCCAAACAAGCTGCCCAGCTATGGGATTGTGCTCGCTCTGGGTAATGACTGAGGCCTGAGATGAGAACAGTCTACTTTCTAGATTGGACTGCCTTAAAGGGCAGCCATATCCTGTGATAGCACTGAGGGCCATATGTGGGTCACTGGTCCTGATGTGGCTGGGGTCCAAGTTGATGTCCAAGGACTGTGTTATCACCTAATGACATGTAAATGGTCCATGCTGATGATCCATGCTGTGGTCTGAATCCATGTTAGTGTCCATGGGCCATGCTGCCTCTGGGGACCATACTAATGTGAGTAGCCTGCTCTGCTACCTGACACTGTGGTGGTGTTTGAGTCTGGGTCTGAGTTGATACCCATGGTCTGGTGGTACCACCAAAATCTTGGCCTGTGCTGTTGCCTGAAGCCCTGTTGTTTGTGGGCTATGCTGCCACTGGGAGCTATACTGATCTGAGTGGCCTGCACTGCCACCTAAGGCTATGTATCTGATCCATGCTGCCATAGAAGGCCATGTCTGGCTTTGTGGTATTACTGCAGCTGATTCTGTGTTGATATCCATGGCCCATGCTACTACAGGAGGCTAAGGGGATGTCCAAGGTCTGTACTGTGGCCTAAATCCATGTTGATGTTCATGATCCCAGCTGCATTGTCTGGGTCCATAGCCCTACTGCAACTGGAGCCTTGTTCCTGGCCTGTGCTGACGGCAGATTACATGTAGAAGCCATGCTCCCTCAAATCTTAATGAGCAAATAAACAACTGTGGTAACAGTATTGATGACAACAGACACACAGTGGAGAAAGAGGGACATGAAAGATTCCTGTGACCTCAACCCACCCTCCAACCAGTAACAGTATAAACAAGAAGACTTCAAAGGGAACTCTTAAATAAAACTGTGATAGGATGCTGAAGTGTTGCTCTCCACAATAGAGGGCTTCCAGAAGGGGTGCAGGAGGGGAAGGACTCAGCTCTACTTAAGGCATAGGCCATGAAAATTTGGCCATACTCCAGTGAGTGTACAAATAACACAAACTGGACTTTTCTTTTGTTGTGGGGGTTCACAAGGATAAGGAGATAGATGAGGAAGCAAATGTGATAGGGTATATGTGAAATCCCCAAAGAATCAATAAAAATATTATGTTGGAAAAAAGAAAAACTTATAAACAAAACAAATAAATCAGGCATGGTGATATAACCCTTTAATCCCAGAAGGAGGCAGAGACAAACAGATCTGAGTTTAAGGCTAGCCTGGTCTACATAGTGAGTTCCAGGACAGACAGGGCTACATAGATCCTGTCTCATACACAAACAAACAGGCAAAAAAGACCCAAAATCAAATAAATATAAAAATATAATCAACCTTTAGAAATAATCCATATTTAAATACCTATTCTTGACTCTGTTTCTCTCTACCCTAACTAAAAGGTATTTATTGTCCAGAAGTAGCTATTTTCCTTCTATGTTCAAAATCAGAATATATGTATATATGGATACTTTGCACCTCAGACAGAGAAATGTAATTATTAGCTATCTTGTTATTCTGTATACTCAATAATATTAGCATCACTGGGAGCCTGTTTATGAAATCTTAGGATCCACTTAAAATATATGGAATTGAACTTCATTTTAATACAATTCCAAATTACTATCACACATAAAAATCTGGGCAGTACTGATCAATACTTTCCCACCCCTAAAGGCATCAGCTATGAACAACAGTTCCTAATGGCTATATGAACCCAGAGCCTGGAGATCTACATGTGGCATAATTTTAACCCATCTTCAGAGGTCTTTTACTCAGACATTCATTAACCCAGTGTTTCTTCTACATAAAGGCTTTTTACTACCACTAAAGAATTCTTTAACTAGATTTAAAACATGAAAGGCCAGGCATGGTGATGCATACCCTAAATTCTAGTACTTGGGAGGCAGAGGTAGGTGGATATTTGAGTTCGAGGCCTGCCTGGTCTATAGAGTTCCAGGATATTTGGGGCTACACAGAGGAAAGAGAGAGAGAGAGAGAGAGAGAGAGAGAGAGAGAGAG
>NW_022196904.1:71431166-71448725 GCF_008632895.1 Mastomys coucha
AGAGAGAGAGAGAGAGAGAGAGAATAACCATTAAACACTAGTACAGAAAACTGTCAGAAATCAAGCAGCTTTGACAGACTGACACATACTGCCTGCTCATCAAATCTACCACCATGTGACCTCATCACAATACTCTTTCAGAATGCTTATCTGTAAAGTGTCAAGAACAGCTATTCATTCAGGTATTTTAATAATACTAAAGAAATTAATCCAGTACAGTGTCTAGCACAAAGCGTTTGCCCCTACAGTGATCATATTATTTATAGTTATCCATACCAGGGTGCTTAAAAGAAAAAGGAGGGTATTAGTACTACTAGGGCTATGACTTTCAAAATGATCTGTGTGAACAAACTGAGGGGCATGATCACTCTACTCAAAATTTACTCAGAAGCCTCTTTTCCAGCTGACCCCGAGCCTGTCTCTGGAAATATACCCATTCTGCTACAACTCTACCTCATACAAAGAGGAAGGCTGAGAAGGAAACAGGTAGCACAGGCTACCACATAAAGTATCAAAAGACCTGGGGAGCAAAGATTGTTATAAAAAGATCAATTGTGCCAGGCAGTGGTGGTGCACGCCTTTAATCCCAGCACTTGGGAGGCAGAGGCAGGCGGATTTCTGAGTTGGAGGCCAGCCTGGTCTACAGAGTGAGTTCTAGGACAGTCAGGGCTACACAGTGAAACTGTCTAGAAAAACCTAAAAAGAAAAAAAAAGTCAATTGTCATCAGATTTGTATTTGAGACCACACAGGCATTTGGACCTTTTTTTTGTTTGTTTGTTTTTAAATCAGAGGATACTGTTCATAAGCTGTTGTCAAGAACTGCCTAAGTACTGGGAAGACACTAAACACTGACGCCCAGCAGACCTCAGGGATTTTTCACTCTAGTAATCTTTTGAATAAAAACCTCCAATGCTTTCTCTTAGAGTTTCTTTATAAACAACACTGCTCCCAGTAGGTGTTTTATACCTATACAAAGCTTCCAATTAAGCTTAAAACAGCTATTTTTTGTTTGTTTGTTTAAAAATTGTATCCCTTTTTAAATGTCCTCTTTCCCAGGGGCTAGTAAAATGGCTCAGGGGTTAAGAATATTTACTACTCTTGCAGAGGACCTGGATTCTGTTCCAAGCTCCCACATAGTGGCTCACAACCATCTGGAACTGGTTCCAGGGGATCAGATGCCTTTTCTGACCGCCTCAGACACTGCATGCATGTGGTGTGTGTTTCTCCCCCACCCCTCTCTTCCTTTGCCCCCTCACCCACTCTTTAAAAAAAAAGTTAACTTTTCTATAGTTCTCCTGCCAAATTCCTGAACAGCTGAGCAAATTCAGGAAATAAACTAACTCAAAGTTGGATATAGTCTGGCTATGGTTCCCCAGAAATTCATGTGTTAGAAATATAATCCCCAAATTCCTGTCTTAAAGATAGTGGGCCTTTGAGAGGTGATTAGAGCTAGAAGATGTCAACAGACTCCCTAGATGAACTAGATAATAATAATACTGGAGCTAATGCGTGCTTGGCACCCTCTGTAACACTACAGCACAGTGGTAAACTGCAAGACAAATAAACTTTTTTTTAAAATCAAATTTATTTGTGCTGAGTGTGCAGGTGTGTGTGCTTGCATGCGTGTGGTCACAGAACAGCTTTGGTGGTTGATTCTCTTGCTCCACCATGTGGGTCCTAGGGAGCGAACTCAGATCAGTACTTGGCAGCAAACATTTTTACCTGTTGAGTCATCTCAACACCCTCAACTTCTATTCTTAATATTTTTCACCTTTATTTTTTATTTTATGCAGTATAGATATGCACACCTGTATGTCACATGCCTGCTATGCCTGCAGAAACCGGATTAGTGGGTCAGATCCCCTGGGACTGGAGTTATGGATGGTTTTGAGATGCCATGTGGGTGCTGGAAATTGAACTTGGGTCCTCTGGAAGAGCAGCCAATGTTCTTAACTGCCCACCTATTTCTCTAGCCCCAATTTCTACTCTTGATAATAAAAAATTACTCAACATCAGATCTTTAAGTCATAGTAACAAAAAATACAGGAAGACTTTTCTAAAAAAGAACATCCTTTCACAGGTAGAAACCATAGACAGGCTGGTTCTAGGGGTCGTAGTGTTTCAGTAACAACTCTGATCTTCTAGCCTCAACAGGAAGAGCCAGTCTATCTCTGACAGTGTTCCTCTGCTAATGTGCTGAGTCCTCCACAAGTAACACTTAGGTATCTGGCAAGCGAGGGAAAAGAGAAAAATGCCTTAATGCCTTAGGCTCTCCTTTTTGACATCATTTAGGCTGAATGTTACAAAGGTCTCTCCTTTAACAATTAAAAGAGAGAGGCAGGTAGATACTAAAATAAACGGAAGAGAGGCAGGCTGAAAAAAAATGATATACCTAGATTACTGAATGGAACCACCTACACCACAACTATCAGAATTTTCTAAGTTGGTGAACAATGTTGGTAAGGGAACATACAACTATAGCTAATGTGTGTGGGTAGCAGAGTGCTAAATGGATCATTGTATTTTCCATTATTACAAATACTGCAACAAGGAAGAACAAAAATCTATTCCTCCCTTGTTCTTTCTAGAAAGTACAGCAACCACACTTGTGCTCTTTTTAATAAATCTCTCCATTCACAAATTTCAGTACTCAAGAGTAACAAAGATAGGACACTGAGTCATTTGTCCTCATTATGTTCTTTCAAACAAATGATTTCACAGTCAATTGAGACTGTTGTAATCAATGATGTTTTCTTAACATTCTTGAAAGTCACTGGTCCTACTATATACCATAGAATAACAAATGCCAGAAATGGGTTACCTCTTTTGGAGTTGTTGGCCAGTAAATTTCTACAGACCCTCAAACATTACATATAAGCTCTTGCTAATGCTCTTGGATTATCCCTCAGAACTTGACAGTGAAACACCACATATTTGAGTTATAGAATAGAAATCAAGCAGGTACTTACCTGAAAGCTTCATCTCTACTGGATAGCTTTCATAGTACTGGAAGCTTCTATGCATGTTTCCAGAGTTAAAAAGCAATCACCAATCTTACAGAATTAAAAAGATGTGAATCATGTGAGCCACAACAATGACCAGCCTAACATGCCATGCTCACTAGTGCATCTGTGTTACAAATGTCATGGAAGTAACCAATCACTTTGCTCTGCCTTTCTATTATTATTTTTGTTTTGTTTTGTTTTTTGGTTTTTCAAGACAGGGTTTCTCTGTGTAGTCCTGGCTGTCCTGGAACTCACTCTGTAGACCAGGCTGGCCTCGAACTCAGAAGTCTACCTGTCTCTGCCTCCCAAGTGCTGGGATTAAAGGCGTGCACTATCACTGCCCAGCATAACCAATCACTGTGACTGAATTGAAGTTCCATTCCAAAAGTTGAAGCTCATACTCAACACTGTTGTAGAGTCCAAGAACCTGTGGTTGGACAGATCACAGACCATAGGGGAGAAATCACTACTATCATTTTCTGCTAAATGGACAGTATTAAACCCTAATGATTTGTCATTATACTCATAAATTATTGCATTTGTCAACCTTCATCAGAAGCTTTTCTGTGCAGTATATGGTGATTAGCATAGAGACAGTCAACTGACCAGTGTATAGAGAAGAAAGATTGAAGAATGCTCAGTCTTAAACAAGACATCTATACCACACACTCCTCCTTCCCATCACTCAATGATCCTTGTGGAAGAGCGAAAGAGTTTTTTTTATTAGACATTTTCTTTACATTTCAAATTTTATCCCCTTTCCTCATTTCCTCTCAGAAGGTCTCCCATCCCATCTGCCCTCCCCCTACCCACTAACCCACCCACTCCCACTTCCCTGTCCTGGCATTCCCCTACACTGGGGCATCTAGCCTTCACAAGACCAAGGGCCTTTCCTCTCACTAATGTCCCACAAGGCCACCCTCTGCTACTTATGTGGCTGTAGCCTTGAGTCCTTCCATGTGTACTCTTTGGTTGGTTGTTTAGTCCCTGGGAGCTCTGGGGATACTGGTTGATTCATATTATTGTTCATCCTAAGGGGCTGCAAACCCTTCAGCCCCTTGGGTCCTTTCTCTAGCTCCTTTATTGGGGACCCTGTGCTCAGTCCAATGGATAACTGTGAGCCTCTACTTCTGTATTAGTCAGGCATTGGCAGAGCCTCTCAGGAGACAGCTATATCAGGCTCCTTCCTGTCAGCCAGCACTTGCTGGCATCCACAATAGTGTCTGGATTTGATGATTGAATATGGGAAGGATTCCCAGGTGGGGCAGTCTCTGGATTGTCCTTCCTTCAGTCTCTGATCCATTGTTTGTCTCTGCAACTCCTTCCATGGGTATTTTGTTCACCCTTTTAAGAAGGAACAAAGTATCCACACTTTAGTCTTCCTTCTTCTTGCATTTCTTGTGGTGTGTGGATTGTATTTTGTGTATTCAGAGCTTCTGGGTTAATGTCCATTTATCAGTGAGTGCATACCATGTGTGTTCTTTTGTGATTGGGTTACCTCACTCAGGATGATATTCTCCAGATCCATCCATTTGCCTAACAACTTCATGAATTCATCTTTTTAATTTTTTTTTATTTTTGGTTTTTCGAGACAGGGTTTCTCTGTGTAGACTTAGGCTGTCCTCAAACTCGGAAATCTGCCTGCCTCTGCCTCCCAAGTGCTGGGATTAAAGGCATGCGCCACGACTGCCAGGCTGAATTCATCATTTTTCATAGCTGATTAGTACTCCATTGTGTTAATGTACCACATTTTCTGTATCCATTCCTCTGTTGAGGGACATCTTGGTTCTTTCCAGCTTATGGCTACTATAAATAAGGCTACTATGAACATAGTGGAGCATGTGTCCTTATTACAGGTTGGAGCATCTTCTGGGTATATGCCCAAGAGTAGTATAGCTGGGTCATCAGGTAGTACTGTGTCCAACTTTCTGAGGAGCCGGCAAGATGATCCAGAGTGGTTGTACCAGCTTGCAATCCCAACAGCAATGGAGGAGTGTTCCTCTTTCTCCACAACCTTGCCAGCATCTGCTGTCACCTAAGTTTTTGATCTTAACCATTGTGACTGGTGTGAGGTGGAAATCTCAGGGTTGTTCCGATTTGTATTTCCCTGGTGACCAAGGATGTTGAACGTTTCTTTAGGTGCTTCTCAGACATTCGGTATTCCTCAGATGAGAATTCTTTGCTTAGCTCTGTACCCCATTTTCTAATAGGGTTAATTTGGTTCTCTGGAGTCTAACTTCTTGAGTTCTTTGTATATATTGGATATTAGCCCTCTATCAGACATAGGATTGGTAAAGATTTTTTCCCAATCTGTTGGTTGTCATTTTGTCCTATTGACAGTGTCCTTTGCCTTACATAAGCTTTGTAATTTTATGAGGTCCCATTTCCAATTCTTGATCTTAGAGCATAATCTATTGGTATTCTGTTCAGGAAATTTTCTGCTGTGCCCAGGCACTAAGGCTCTTCCTAACTTTCTCTATTAGTTTCAGTGTATCTGGTTTTTATGTGGAAGTCCTTGATCCACTTCGACTTGAGCTTTGTACAAAGAGATAGGAATGGATGGATTTGCATTCTTCTACATGCTAACTACCAGTTGAGCCAGCACCACTTGTTGAAAATGCTTTCTTTTATCCACTGGATGGTTTTAACTCCTTTGTCAAAGATCAAGTGACCACAAGTGTGAGAGTTCATTTCTGGGTCTTCAATTCTATTCCATTGATCTACCTGCCTGTCACTGTACCAATACCATGCAGTTTTATCACAATTGCTCTGTAGTACAGCTTAAGGTCAGGGATGGTGATTCCACCAGAGATTCTTTTATTATTGAGAATAGTTCTCCCTATCCTAGGTTTTTTGTTATTCCAGATGAATTTGCAAATTGTACCTCCTACATCTGTGACAAATTGAGTTGGAATTTTGATGGGGATTGCATTGAATCTGTAGATTGCTTTCCACAAGATGGACATTTTTACTATATTAACCCTGCCAATTCATGAGTATGAGAGATCTTTCCATCTACTTTGCTGAAATTGTTTATCAGGTTTAGGAGCTCTCTGGTGGAATTTTTGGGGTCACTTAAGTATACTATCATATCATCAGCAAATAGTGGTAATTTGACTTCTTCCTTTCTCCCTACCCATTCAATATTGTATTTTAAGTTCTAGCCAGAGCAATTAGACAACAAAAGGAGGTCAAAGGGATACGAATTGGAAAGGAAGAAGTCAGCAAAGTAGCTGGATATAAAATTAACTCAAGCACATCAGTGGCCTTCCTCTACACAAAGGATAAACAGGCTGAGAAAGAAATTAGGGAAACAACACCCTTCACAATAGTCACAAATACTATAAAATATCTTGGTGTGACTCTAACTAAGCAAGTAAAAGATGTGTATGACAAAAACTTCAAGTCGCTGAAGAAGGAAATTCAAGAAGACCTCAGAAGATGGAAAGATCTCTCATACTCTTGGATTGGCAGGGTTAATGTAGTAAAAATGTCCATCTTGAGGAAAGAAATCTATAGAGTCAATGCAATCCCCATCAAAATTCCAACTCAATTTGTCACAGACGTAGAAAGTACAATTTGCAAATTCATCTGGAATAACAAAAAACCTAGGATAGGGAAAACTATTCTCAATAATAAAAGAACCTCTGGTGGAATCACCATCCCTGACATTAAGCTGTACTACAGAGCAATTGTGATAAAAACTGCATGGTATTGGTACAGTGACAGGCAGGTAGATCAACGGAATAGAATTGAAGACCCAGAAATGAACTCTCACACATGTGGTCACTTGATCTTTGACAAAGGAGCTAAAACCATCCAGTGGAAAAAGGAAAGCATTTTCAACAAGTGGTGCTGGCTCAACTGGTAGTTAGCATGTAGAAAAATGCAAATCCATCCATTCCTATCTCCTTGTACAAAGCTCAAGTCCAAGTGGATCAAGTACTTCCACATAAAACCAGACACAATGAAACTAATAGAAAAGAAATTGGGGAAGAGCCTCGAGCACACAGGCACAGGGGAAAATTTCCTGAACAGAATACCAATAGCTTATGGTCCAAGATCAAGAATTGGCACAGGGCGGTGGTGGCGCAAGCCTTTAATCCCAGCACTTAGGAAGCAGAGGCAGGCGGATTTCTGAGTTCGAGGCCAGCCTGGTCTACAGAGCGAGTCCAGGACAGCCAGGACTACACAGAGGAAACCCTGTCTCAAAAAAACAAAACAAAACAAAACAAAAAGAATTGGCAAATGGGACCTCATAAAATTACAAAGCTTATGTAAGGCAAAGGACACTGTCAATAGGACAAAATGACAACCAACAGATTGGGAAAAAGATCTTTACCAATCCTATATCTGACAGAGGGCTAATATCCAATATATACAAAGAACTCAAGAAGTTAGACTCCAGAGAACCAAATAACTCTATTAGAAAATGGGGTACAGAGCTAAGCAAGGAATTCTCATCTGAGGAATACCGAATGTCTGAGAAGCATCTAAAGAAATGTTCAACATCCTTAGTCATCAGGGAAATGCAAATCAAAACAAACCTGAAATTCTACCTCATACCAGTCAGAATGATTAAGATCAAAATCTTAGGTGACAGCAGATGCTGGTGAGGTTGTGGAGAAAGAGGAACACTCCTCCATTGCCGTTGGGATTGCAAACTGGTACAACCACTCTGGAAATCAGTTTGGCGGTTCCTCCGGAAATTGGACACAGTACTAACTGAGGACCCAGCTATACCATTCCTGGGCATATACCCAGAAGATGCTCCAACCTGTAATAAGGACATATGCTCTACTATGTTCATAGCAGTATTATTTAAAATAGCCAGAAACTGGAAAGAATCAAGATGTCCCTCAATAGAGGAATGGATACAGAAAATGTGGCACATCTACACAATGGAGTACTATTCAGCTATTAAAAACAATGACTTTAATGAAATTCTTAGGGAAATGGATGAATCTGGCGAATTTCATCCTGAGTGAGGTTACCCAATCACAACAAAACACACATGGTATTCACTCACTGATAAGTGGATACTAGCCCAGAAGCTTGGAATACACAAAATACAATCCACAAACCACAAGAAACTCAAGAAGAAGGAAGACCAAAGTGTGGATACTTCGTTCCTTCTTAAAAGAGGGAACAAAATACTCATAGAAGGAGTTGCAGAGACAAATGATGGATCAGAGACTGTTCCACCTGGGAATCCTTCTCATATTCAATCATCAAATCCAGACACTTTTGTGAATGCCAGCAAGTGCTAGCTGACAGGAGCCTGATATAGCTGTCTCCTGAGAGGCTCTGCCAGTGCCCGACTAATACAGAAGTAGAGGCTCACAGTTATCCATTGGACTGGGGACAGGGTCCCCAATAAAGGAGCTAGAAACAGGACACAAGGAGCTGAAGGATTTGTAGCTCCTTAGGACGAACAACAATATGAACTAACTAACTAGTACCCTCAGAGCTCCCAGGGACTAAATGACCAGCTAAAGAGTACACATGGTGGGACTAGTGGCCCCAGCAGCATGTGTATAGCAGAAGATGGCCTAGTTAGCCATCCATGGGAGGAGAGGCCCTTGACCCTTTGAAGGTTCTATGCACCAGTGTAGGGGAATGCCAGATCCAGGAAGCAGGAGATAGTGGGGTAGTGAGCAGGGGGAGGGGGGTGGGAACAGGGTTTTTTTTTTTTTTTCCTGGAGGGGAAACCAGGAAAGGAGATATCATTTGACATGTAAATAAATAAATAAATAAAAAGAGCATATGGGCAGCAGATGGGTTCTAAAGGTGGGTGGTTTGGTAGGTTAGGGAAGGAGGATGGATCTGGAAGGAGTGAAAGGATATGACCAAAATACATTGCGTAAAATTTCTCAAAGAACTAATAAACATATTTTAAAAGTTTTACAAGCCAATATAGTTTTATTTCTAACTATTTTTTTTTTTGGATCTTTTGAAACTGGATCTAGTTCTGTCAACCTAGGCTAGTTTGGGGTTCACAATGATCCTCCCAATTTAGTCCAAGTTCTGGGGCATCAGATGTATGTCACAGAGATGGGTCTAAAATCTGCATTTATAACAAATTCTCAGGTATTAGTGCTTCTGTTCTGCTAATCACAACTTGATAGTAAATAGTAACTCCATTCTAAATTTAATTTTCAGAGTAGCGAGGTGCTCAGTGGGATAAACTAGATTTGCTTTCCATTTCTCTTCCAGATTCTCACTTGCCAGTATCTCAGCCTATCCTTACTTTTGTACTACTTTCTTCATGGTAGTCAAGCTCCTGGACAACACTTTCAATGGTTCACTAAGATCAAAATAAATCTTCAGGCCCTGGCTTACTTTTTAACCTTCTCTCACACTGTTCACCAAATGTAAAAGGCTAATGTGAGTTAATCACAACTCCCTAGAAGTTCATACTGTAGAGAAGGATTTATTGCTAAACTGAGTGCTAATATGTAGAAGAATTCAAAAGACAGAAAAGCATGATAGTCAGAATACTCAAAGTACTGCCTTAAACCTTAAGCTACGCACTAATCTATGACATTGGGGATCAGGTGTGACACGAGCATCAAGCTTCCCTTTTATTTCCTATCATAAAAGTATAATTTTTTAATTATGTTAACAAATAGCTCTTAATATACTTTAATAAATTCTGTAAATTATTTCAAACTAGTTTCTATTAGCAGTTCTTAATATAAACACTAGTATGTTGAGATTTTACATTTTTATTCCAATTTAGTAAAGCTCAAAGAGAAGTGAACTATACCTTATACAGTCTAGTGTAAAATATACATGTGTTCATGCCATAACATGTGTGGAAATATGAGAACAACTTCACGTGTTGGCTCTCACCTTCTACTCTGTTTGAGATAGGGTCACTCTTGCTCACTGATACATCTGCCAGGGTAACTGACCTGCTTGTTTCTGTTGATTTAAAGATATTTGCCTACCAACTTCCTGTAGGAACATACTAAATTGATTTTTATGTGAGTTCTGTGGATTCAAATGAACTAAGGTTGTCAGACTTGCATAGCAAGCATGTTATCCAGTGAGCCATCTTTCCAGCCCTTGATTTTTTCATTCTTGATCCACAATTAATCAACCTATGCCCAGATGCCAAATTCCACCTTTCTCTTTCCCCTAAAATAGGTTTTCTATGTGTAGCCCTGGCAGTACTGGGATTATCTTTGTAGACCAGGCAGGCCTCAAACTCAAGAGATCCACTTGCCTCTGCCTACCAAGTGCTGGGATTAAAGGCATGAACCATCACTGCCCTGCTCCACCTTTTTAATATGAGCCAAACCTTTTTTAAATTGGCACCTACTCCAAATAGACAATATATTGACCCCTAAAACTCAAATTCATTATGTCAGGGGTCACACCCTTGGAGCCATCATTCATGAAGACATATTTTTAAAATCTAGACTCATAGTTTGCTCCACACTGAATTTGCCTTTGTAAATCTTCCGTAGAAGGCTTGACTTCTACAAACAGAGGGCTGTATTCATTGCCTGTGTGGGTATTGTCCATACATTTAATGTGAAAAACCACTTTGAGACTCCTAATTAGCTCATTATTACCCTTCTTGTGGATAACAAGTTCAAAGACCTTTGTGGTTTTTACTTTAATGTGAGTTTCTTCAGCTATTCTAATCTTAGAGCAGAGAAAACATCCTGTCTCCCCACAATTTTGAATCCCTTCCACATCAGAAACCTTACCAGGGATGCCACATATCCCGTAAACATATCATCTGTGTATCCATGACCTTTTCAGATCTCACCTCTGAGCTGAAAGTACCAGCTTTCCCTAAACCACCACTCACCTAAACCATGGTTAGTTTTAAATCTATATACCAACCTAGCCTTAGGACTGGTTGGGAGTCACCAATCAATGCAATAGCATCAGTGTTTTACAAGTGCCACAGAAAAACTCTGAAGGCTACGTGGATGCCAGACACTCAAGATAAAGTATGCAGGAATATCATCAGTAAGGAGAGGTTTTAATTAATACTTAGGGCAGTTAAGTGAATCTGAAATTGACATTACTCAAGACATCATTCTCTTGAGTGTCTAAGTCCTATGTACAGGATTTAAAAACCTCAGGTAGAACGTCCAAGGTTTACATAAAAGAATGTCCCTAACCTTTAGGACACAGTGAGTAATAACTGCTGGCAACCTGTTATGAACTTCATGGATAGGACTACTTAAAGCAGAATTTTGAGTGAGCAGAGTGCAATATTATTTATAGTCTATTGCTCTATTAGGACATGGACTCTAAAACCAGAAGATCCTGATTTTACGAAGCATTTATATCAAACAGTATCACTTCACTGATTGTCAAAGCAAGTATGCTTATACAGCAGAAACATAACCCACTTAAAACTGGATAATAAAATAAATTTAGGAACATAAAGTTAAAATATTTTCCCTCCGAGCAAGTTCATATAGTGCTGCTGCCAGATGTAAGGATGTGATGGCATGCCTAGAATGGAGCCTGGATCAGCTGAACTCCAGGGACAAGATGGAGGCTGAGGATGAAATAACATAATGTCCTTATGATTGAAATCACCACACACACACACACACACACACACACAACATAATGGTCTTGAAATCTTGCTTCTCCTATCTCAGCCTCTCTATTAGTAGTATTGTTTATTTCATGTTTTTACACTATACTATGGTTTTCAGAACAGCTTAGATATTTTAAAAGTATTTATATACCCAAAATAAAAAAAAGAAACATAGACAATTAAATTGGGAAGGGGCTTGTAAGAGAACAGCAAAGAGTGAGACTGAATGTTTTGCTTAATGTTTGTAACTATTGTATGAAGTTTGAAGAAGAGGACTTTATAGGTTACTCTTTTTCTGAGATGAATGTTTTTCCAAATTATCATAGCCAATGAACCAGATTCTTACCCTCACCTAATGTCTGTGACATCCTCCAAGCAGAACCATTGTTCATTGAAAC
The DNA here is from genome assembly GCF_008632895.1 of Mastomys coucha. Classification (NCBI taxonomy): domain Eukaryota; kingdom Metazoa; phylum Chordata; class Mammalia; order Rodentia; family Muridae; genus Mastomys; species Mastomys coucha. The sequence continues at coordinate 71,443,146 of NW_022196904.1, forward strand.
AGTTGGTGAATGACTTTATGGGTAGACCATCTTAATACACACACCATTTCTTAAATGAATGTAACCTGTTCTCTGTGGGCTGAGAATAAAGTCACTCACTCAAGTCAAATTAAAAAAAAGAAAAAAAAAAAAAAGAAAGAAATCACCACACACCTAAATCACTAGATAAGCATGTGGAATCTTGCAGATTGAGGAAACTAAGCTATGCCAAAAATGATGATGATGTATAACCCTGGTTTGTTTATTTTCTGTGAGAAGAAAACAGTTACTTTGAATAAGGATTCATAGTTGCAGACAAACATGGCTGGTGCTCTATGTTAGCTGCCAGTATCAATCTTGGGCATTCAAGGTTTGTTGACTCTGACCACTTTGTACTGTTCTTTATTCCTAACAATCAACTTAAAAGCATGACAAAATCATTTTGTTTTTCTTGATGGCAATTAAGGTGTTTGGAACTATCTAGGGTATTATGTATTTAGAAAGTTAACAGTTATAAGTACCTTTATATATTCTCTTGCTCATTTTTTTAATTAAACAAAAATGTCTTCAGTTTAATTCAAGAGAACATTTTATTGTTGTATAAGCATGTTCTGGTGGTTTGGTTGTTTACAGGATATTCTAAAATAAGAGGACTCTAGAATGATTTCATTTAGGAAAAGTTTCCATAATATGAAACAAATTATAGTTCTTCCATATGATTATAATACAAAAGTTTCTTCAATGTAGCATATACAATTATAATAATTTAATCTATAAAAGTTCACCTTGCTTTCTGACATTTCCACTGTTTAAAAAAGATGGGGGAAAGCCCAAGTTTATGTGGTACCTAGAACTTTCCTGTAACAATATTTTGATTGTTTTAGATCCTTTATATATCATTCTCACTTGTTTTCCTCTTTAACCAGAATCCCATAATTGATTCACATTTATATCAATGGAGCATGAGAATACATCTACCACACCACTGATGAAAAGAGCTCATTTTGCCAGTATTTGGTTACCTACCAGAATTTCCATTTAATGAATGGTACAATCATTTTGGAAAAAGGCTGGAACTTCTTATAGGATTAATTATATAGCACCCAGAAATTCTACTCCTAAGAAATTTAACTGAGAGGAATAAAAACTATGTATTCCTCTAAATGACTGTATAGGGTGGTAATAGCTTTATTAACAACTGCCCAACCTGGACTAAGTTCATAATAAAAATATAGTCCTTTAATATAGTGCATTATTATTTATTACTAAGGGTATACAATAATGACATTAAAAAAACCAGAGAATGTTGAGCAGAGTTAATGGTGCATACACTGAGTATTCAGGTGTGAGCTATCCCTATCTATAGCTTACTTTGGAATAAATCATAAAAACAAGACATAGTCACAAGTGGTTAGAGGAGTAAGTAGCCATGTGATAAAATGAGTATGATAAAATATCCATCAAATCTTGGTAGTTGATATTACAGATACCCACTCATTTTGTAATTCTTTCAACTTTCTTGCTATGACTGAATTATTCACAATAAAATGTTGAACAACTAAATGGCTAGACTAACTGGCTTTATTAAATAAGGTTTATAGTAGATGTATAGTACATTAAAAATCTATAGGCTGGAGGTTTTGATAAAAACCAATTTAACCCAAATGATAAAACTCACATTAAAATTTATAATGGCTAAGGTATATTTTCAAACAGACAGTGTTTTAATTTCCCCTAATTCTTTAGATGTATCTAGTAAAACAAGGTATCTCTAATTAAAGATTGAAGCAGTCATCTGAATTTCAAAGCACCATTTTGGCATATTTTTTAAAAATATAAATTAACATCATAAGATAAAAGATCTCCCATGTTCACAGAGCTGTAGGATTAATATAGTGAAAATGGACATTCTAACAATAACAATCTACAAATTCAACCCAATTCCCATTAAAATCTCAACACAATTCTTCCCCAAACTTGAGAGGATAATGTGTAACAGTTTCCTCCAAGATTGAAACATTCTATCCTACATGGAAGCTCCTTAAGCAGGAAGGTAAACAACCCATAATAGCTTTAAGAAGTCCCTGAAACTAATTAGATCATACTACAGAGCTACAGTAATAAAAACAGCATGGCACTGGCATAAAACCAAGGTATGTTGAGCCAAGGATAGTGGTATACACCTTTAATCCTAGCACTCAGGAGGCAGAGGCTAGACCATCTTTGTGAGTTTGAGGCCAGCCTGGTTTACAAAGCAAATTCCAGGACAGCCAAGGCTGCTATACAGAAAAACTCCTGTCTTGAAAAACCAAAATCCAGATAAATGTTGATAAATGGAATTGAACTTAACATACAGATCTAAGTCCACACTCTTATGGACACCCAACTTTTAATAAAAAGTCAAAATGTACATACTGGGGGAAAAGTATCTTGAATAAATGGTACTGGTCAAACTGTATAGCTGCATATAGGGTGCTGGTCAGACTGGATGGCTGCATGTAGAAGAATGCAAACAGATCCCTTTCTATCACTCTGCACAAAACTCAACTCCAAATGGATCAAGGATCTTAACATAAGGCCAGATACCCAGGATCTGACAGGAAAGAAAATGGACAATAGTCCTGAACTCATTGGCCAAGAGAAAGGACTCTGAACACAACACCAATAGCACAAGACATTAAGACCAACAATTAATAAATGGAACATCATGAAACTGAAAAGCTTTTGTATGGCTGCAAAATATGAAAAGATTTTTACCAATTACATATCCAACAAAATGGTTAATTATCTAAAATGTAAAAAAAAAAAAATTTAAAGATTGGACATCCAGAAAACAAATAAGCCAATTAAAAAGTAGGGTACAGAACTTATCGGAGTTCTCAAAAGATGAAACACAAATGGGTCAACATCCCTAGTCATCAGAAAAATGCAAATTAAAACTACTCTGAGATTTCATCTGATGCCACTCAGAATGGAGCAGAGACTGAAGGAAGGGCAAGCCAGCCTAAATATAGCTATCTCCTGAGAGGCTCTGAAGGTACCTGACTAACACAGATGTAGAGGCTCAGAATGGCCAAGATTAATAAAACAAGTGACAGCTCATACACACAAGGATGTGGAAAAGAGGAACATATATTTATTGCTGGTGAGAATGAGAACTTGTATGATCACTGTGGAAATCTGTATGATGGGTTCTCGGGAAGCTGGGAACAGATCTACCCTCATGATCCAACTTCTCTCTCTCTCTCTCTCTCTCTCTCTCTCTCTCTCTCTCTCTCTCTCTCTCTCTCTCTCTCTCTCTCTCTCTCTCTCTGTCTCTGTCTCTCCCTCCCTCCCCCCTCTCTCTTTCTAGGGAATAACCTAATGTCTTATTACAATAAGTGAATAATGAAAATGTGGTACATATACACAATGAAATGCTATTCAATTGTAAAGAATTTTTAAATGATGAATTTTGCAAGTAAGTGGATGGAACTAGAAAATATACTGAGTAAAGAAACTCAGACCCCAAAAGACAGATATATTTTGTTATATACAGTTATAGACTTTAAGCTTTGGTATGTGTGCTACAATCTGAATAATCAGAGCTTATCTTTAGGAAGGGAGTTGGAGAGAGGAGAGGCTCTTCCAAGGAAGTGGAAACAGTATATCCTCTTATGATAAAGAAAAGGGGAAAACTTGATTGGGAAGATTAAATATAGAGGGAAATGAAAAAAATAGTAGAGGAGGTAATATGGGGAAAGACAACTAATACTAAAGGCCATTTGAAAAATCATATGGAAACTTACTACTGTAGGAAGTTTCCTAAAAATATATACAAATATGAAAGAAGTCTAAATGGAGTCACCAAATAATAGGGAAGACAATGCCCCAAGCAGACATCTTATTAGATATTTTCTTTATTTACATGTAATTTTCTCCTTTCCCAGTTTCCCCTCCAAAAAACAAAGAAGCAAACAAAAACAACAAAAACAAACCTCTGTTGCCTCTCCCCTCCCCATGCCTGCCACCCCACCCTCTCCCACTTATTGGCCCTGGCATTCCCCTACACTGGGACGCAGAATCTTCACAGGGCCAAGATCCTCTCCTCCTATTGATGATCGAATTTGCAATCCTCTACTATACACATGCTACCAGAACAATCAGACCCCTCCATGTGCAGTCCTTGGTTGGTGGTCGAGACCCTGGGAGCTCAGAGGGTACTAGTTAGTTCGTATTGTTGTTCTGCCTAAGGGGCTGCAAACCCCTCAGCTCCATTGGTCCTTTCTCTAACTCCTTCACTGGGGACCCTGTACTCAGTTCAATGGATGGCTGTGAGCCTCTACATCTGTATTAGTCAGGTACTGTCAGAGCCTCTCAGGAGGTAGCTATATTTAGGCTGGCTTGCCCTTCCTTCAGTCTCTGACAAGCTGGTGCCTAGTTAGAAACTTATGTTCATATACTTATGGGGTGAATGTGTGGAAGGCAGAGGTTGATACTAGTATCTTTTATTCATACCCTTATTTCTTGAGGGTTTTTCACTGAATTTGGCTGGTGTTTACCAACTGAGCAAATATGGCTGGCTAATGAATTCCAGGTGTTCTTCTGTCTTTGCCTTAGGGTAACAGGCATACCTGTAAGCTTAGATTTTTCAAAAATCTACTTTAATTAGGGTTCTTAAATGTTTCAACCTCCCTTCTAGCCCACTGACTAGAGGTAAAAGAGAAAGAAGGTTAATAGAAAAAGGGGGTTGTGACCCTGTTTAGAAGTAGTTCTTTGGTGCAATTCCAATCTTTGTTGTCAGGATATCAGCAGTCCAGTCCAATAGCAAATACCAAACACAAATCAGTAAATGTGGCTAGATCCAGCAGAAACTGCAAGGCTCCACTGAATTGGCATGAGTCCGTGGAAGCATCAAGAATCAGTCAGAATACCACAAGATGTTTGGTACATTTCTCTCTATGAAGTGAAGACCAGAGAAGACCAGCAAAGCATTGCATGGCTAAGCGTTACACGGCTATCAAAGCACTGCAGGCATAGCACTACAAAAGCATCCTCTAACTGTCTATGGGGTTATATTTATATTATTTCTATACAACATGCCTTCTCATGTGTCTGCCTCAGCAAAACATCTTGCAAGATAGCTTCCAGATAAACATCATGTAACAACTGAGTTTTCACAGAAACCAGAAATTTCCACTTCATATACCCCTACTGTACCTCACTTTTTGTTTCTTTTTGGGAGACAGGGTTCTCTATGTAGCCTTGACTGTCCTCATAGAGATCCACCTGCCTTTGCCTCCTGAGTACTGGGATTAAAGTTATGTACCATTACTAGACCAAGCATCTTACTTTCTATGAGGGTGGTAGGGACTGAACACAGGTCCTCATGCTTGCAAGCACTTTACCTATGAAAGTGCCCCCTAAGTACTCCTGCATCCCCTACTCCCACCCCTCTACACACAATGGAGGAAGAGTCATTTCCCAACTGCTCATGATGTCAGATGCTATGCATATAACAGGTTCCTTAGACAATATGCAAGTCTACAAAGATTAAAAAATTCCAACTCAATTCTTCACAGACTTAGAAAGAGCAATTTGCAGATTCATCTGGAACAACAA
>NW_022196904.1:71449869-71472095 GCF_008632895.1 Mastomys coucha
ACCCAAAAAATACTGCAACATGTAACAAGGACACATGCTCCATTTACTCTTTTAAAAAGTCAGTTTGATTACTCTGATGCTCCCAAGATCTCATTGCCATATGCATATGTATTATATTTGAAGATAACTTTAATTTAAGGAAATCAAAAGCAAATTTTGTTGATTCAAGACCAGCTTAATATAATCGATGGATTCTGGAGGGGAAGTTAAAGCTAGAGTCTAATATCCTGTTTAGTGTTGTCCCCAAGTTATACATAAAATCAATATAGCTGAAGTAGTAAGTCAGGGTTAACAGTGCTTGCCTTGCATGAATGAACCCCCCCAAAACAAACAAACAAACAAACATTTATGGACTAGGGCAAGTAACTTGGTGGTAAAATGCTCACCTAGTGTGCACAGGCCCCGGGTTCAATCCCTAACACTCAGTGACATAAAGACTAAGCTGGTCAATTTCTGGAGGATTATCAAAGATGTGCATTGAAAGCTCAAAAGGGGGCTGGAGAGATGGCTCAGCAGTTAAGAGCACTGGCTGCTCTTCCAGAGGTCTTGAGTTCAATCCCCAGCAACCACATATTGGCTCACAACCATCTATAATGGATCTGATGTTTTCTTCTGGTGTGTCTGAAGAGAGTGACAGTGTACTCACATACATAAAAAAGAAATAAATAAAAATAAATCTTAAAAAAGAAAGCTCAAAATGATATTTATTCTTAGATGGTAAAGCCTACTTTCAAGGATAACCACAGATGTAGCAAAAGTTTTAACTTCAGGTACTTCTCACTAGTGTATAAAACAGATATTTATTTTTATCAGTGTAAATTATGGGAGCCCTGAATTCTATTCATGCATTTAGACTCCTATAATGCTTTGATTTACATAGCAGAATGTTATACAAACCTATAAAGTATAAAAATTAATAACAGAAAAAGGAAGCAAAATGAGGAATTAACATTCTGAAAGACTTCATGTAGATGAAACCTGTATGTTAGAGAAATACTGGGAGATTGATCAAAATGTCTGTAGTAGTTATGTATAATGTCTCTCAATTTTGAGGGGTCTATTTTCTACAAATCTTTTATAACAAGCATTACTAGAAGAAAAAATTCTTCTTATTAAATAGGGTAAGGTGCTCAGATTTAGCACCCTCCAAATAAAAATGATTTTTTTTGGTGTTTGCAAAAAGTCCACACTAAAATGAGATTTTAAATTTTACATGAGAGCTAGAGAGATGGCTCAGCAGTTAAAAGCACTGACTGCTCTTCCAGAGGTCCTGAGTTCAATTCCCAGCACCCACATGGTGGCTCACAACCATCTATAATGGGATCTGATACCCTCTTCTGGTGTGCCTGAAAACATGCCGCAGGGGCATGTGCTCCACTATGTTCACAGTGGCCTTATTTGTGATACCCAGAAGCTGGAAACAATCTAGATCCCATGACAGAAGAATGGATACAAAAAAATGTGGTTCATTTACACAATGGAGTACTACTCAGCTGTTGTTTTTTGTTTGTTTGTTTGGGTTTTTTTTGTTTTTTGTTTTTTTGTTGTTGTTGTTGTTTTTTTGAGACAGAGTTTCTCCATATAGCCCTGGCTGTCCTGGAACTCACTCTGTAGACCAGGCTGGCCTCAAACTCAGAAATCCGCCAGCCTCTGCCTCTCAAGTGCTGGGATTAAAAGCATATGCCACCACCGTCAGGCCTTACTCAGCTGTTAACAATGAGGACATCCTGAGTTTTGCAGGCAAATGGATGAAACTAGAAAGTGTCATCCCAAGTGAGGTAACTCAGACCCAAAAGGATATGCATGGTATGTACTACTAATAAATGGATATTAGCCAAATAAATAAATAAATAACAGAATACCCAAGATACAGTCCACAGAACTCAAAAAGGTCAACAAGCTGAAGTGCCCAAGTGAGGATGCTCAGTCCCATTTGGGAGAGAGAAGAAAGTAATCACAAGTGGGGAGGGAAGGACCTGGGAGGGAAAGTGGAGTGGGAGGCAAGGGAGTGGGGAAGAGAGGGGAACCTTATCTGGTCTTGGGTGAGGAAAAAGGACTGAGGCCCTGAGGGCCATCAGAAAGAATGGAATCAGACAACCTCTGGAGGCAGGAGGTTGGGGGACCCTCCAGAATGTACCAGAGACCTGGGAGGTGAGAGACTCTCAGAACTCAAAGGGACTTAGATGAAATGCCTGACAGTAGGGAGATGGAACTTACAAAGCCCACCTCCAGCAGGAAAACAGGGCATCAAATGAGGGAGATGGAGGCCATCCCATAGTCACAACTCTGACCCATAATTGTTCTTGCCTGAAAGAATTACAGGGGGGGAGGAGCCTGAGGAAAAGAAGGTCCAGTGACAGACCCAAAGTGGGATCCAGCTCAAGGGATGGTCCCAAGGCCTGACACTATTACTGAGGCTATAGAGCACTCACAAAAAGGGGCCTATCATGACCATACTCCGGAAGACCCAACAAGCAGCTGAAAGAGTCAGATACAGATATTAACACCCAACCAATGGACAGAAGCAGCTGATCCCTGTTGTTGAATTAGGGAAGGCTGAAAGAAGCTGAGGAGGACCAGCAGTCTCAATCTGGATCCCCAAGATCTCTCAGACACTGGACCACCAAACAGCAGCATAAACCAACTGATATGATGCCCCCAACACACATACAGTAGAAGACTTCCAAGTCTGTATTCATTCATAGGTGATACACCTAACCCTCAAGAGACTGGAGGTTGGGTGGAGAAATGGCTCAGTGGTTAAGAGCACTGACTGCTCTTCCAAAGGTCCTGTTGTTCAAGTCCCAGCAACCTAATGGCTCACAACCATCTGTAACAGGATCTGATGCCCTCTTCTGTTATGTCTGTTGCTACATAAAATAAATAAATCTTTTTTTTAAGAGAGAGAGAGAGAGAGAGAGACAGAGAGAGACAGAGAGAGACAGAGACAGAGAGAGACAGAGAGAGAGAAGGAGGAGGCCCTAGGGAGTTTAGCGGTGGTGGGGACATCTACATGAAGGCAGGGGGGTGAGGAGGAGGTATGGGATATGGAACAGTTGAAGAGTGGATGGGGGTGGGGGGAATAAAATATGGAGTGTAAAAAACTAATTATTAAAAATTTTTTTACATGAGACCAATGACAAAATGAAATTAGGATAATAATACAATGTAAACATACCAAGTTTCAAATAAAAAAAAAAACAATAAAACTTTTAGCTGTGATTTCTTTCCTCCTTGAATTATATGCCTCATAAGGCATTTCCTCCTCCTTTCCTAACTTGCTTTTGTCTCTAAAATGTAGCTTTCCTAAGTTCCTAGTTATCCTTATTGTCTGTTCATAATTAACACCAACTGATTTACTTGTGGGCCAAATGCACTTTATACAGACAGAACTTGTCAATTTGAGGTTTTTACTTTAGGCCTGTCACTCTGGTTTATGAGGTTTATTTGCTGAAATAAACCTCAATGGCTAAAACAAGAAACTACTTTTCTCTTGAATGTAATGCTTTAGAATAGATGAGCTGTCCAAAAAGTAAATAGCTGGATTCCATGAACAAACCCTCTTTTTGGAGCTGTTTTAAGTTTAATGTTAAAAATCTAATTCCACAAGAAAGCAGAACAAAGACTAGAAGAGTAAGCTGCTCTGCTGGGAAGAAATCTATAAGCAACACCCATTTTTCCAGTTAACAAAGAGTATCACCAAGCTGTAGGAGAGTCTAAGAAGTGCAGGCTTTATGTAGACTTGATCCTCTTATTCTGTTATCCTTTTTGTTGCATCTTGAGAAAGGAAATAAAAAATAGACTCTATTCTTCTCAAACCAGAAAGGAAATTGTATTTCTATACTCTCAAGGCAAAGATTTTCCATTTTCTAATGTTTTATCTCTTGTTAACAAGAAATCAAGCTCTTAGCCTGTTAACACAATTTTTGTTAAAAAGGAAAGGCAAATCCTTATTTTGTAAACAAGGAACTAAAAATCCACCAAGAAAATGATATGAAGAAATTGAGGGGTGTCCCGGGAATCTAAGTATTAAATCTCTATTTCAAGATTCTCCAAGTATAGTAAGTATTCCAAAAAACGGGGGATCATTGACCCTAAGAAATATACTCTGAACATGATTAGAATCACCACCACTATACTGAAGTCTAAGACAAACTAAACTTGATACAAGCAAAGTAAAAATCCTTCCATCAGATTGTCTATGAGCAAGTCTGGACTGCATTTTCTTCATTAGTGATTGATGTGGGAGCCTAGTCCATTGTGGGTAGTGCCATGATGAGCAGGTGGTCTTGGGGGATAAAAGAAAGCAGGTTGAGCAAGCCAGTAAGTAGGACTCTGCCATAACCTTTGCTTCAGTTCCTGTCTCCAGGTTCCTGCCATGAGAACTCCCATCAGTAATGGAGTATGACCTGAGAGTTGTAAGCTAAAATAAAATAAACTGTTTCTTCCCCAAGTTGCTTTTAAGTCATGAGTGTTTTATCACAGCTCTAAGTCAACATCTGTGTGACCAAGAGAAGAGGAATATTCCCAGATTCTTGCTTAATGATGTCAGTCTCCCAAGAGACTGGGAACATCCTTTTCCAGATGTTCTCGGATGGTGTCCACTCCATTTGAGCCAACATGTTGCCTTTGGAGATACCAGATGCTCACCTTCTTTTTCTTCTTCTTTCCTATCTTCCCTCCTTTTCTCTTTTCTTTTCTTCCTTCCTTCCTTTCTTTTTTTTTCCAACCAAGAATGCTTCCCAGCAACATTCTAGGACACTCACAGGCACAGATGACCAATTAACAAGTCAAGGAAAAAAGGTCCCAAAATATGATTTGTGGAAACACTAAATAAACATCTGAGACTACAGGGTGGGAACATAGCATCATGCCAGGTTTTTTGTTAAACACACACTAACTGAATTTGACGCTGTGTTCTTTTTTTTTTTTTTTTGAGACAGGGTTTCTCTGTGTAGCCCTGGCTGTCCTGGGCTCACTCTGTAGACCAGGCTGGCCTCGAACTCAGAAATCCACCTGCTTCTGCCTCCCAAGTGCTGGGATTAAAGGCGTGCGCCACCACTGCCCAGCTCGACACTGTGTTCTTAATCACTATAGGATTCATGTCTTTAATAGAAATCTTTCCCATCCCAGAAACAAAAGTTTCTCCACTCATTAAAATCCTATTTTTGTATCCATCAGAATAGTTTCTTTATAGACATCTTACTTATTTAACTTACATATCTACTTCATAAGGTGTTGCTATGGAGCACAGGATTTTTTTCATTTATATTTCTAACTATTATTAGGATGAAGATAACTATTCTTGTTTAATAATTATTTTGTGCTTTGTTCTGAATATTTGCTTTTATGACTTTTATTAGTTGTGATAATTTTCTTTGAGATAGGGTCTCTCCATGTAGTCCTAGCTATCCTGGAAGTTAGCTATGTAGACTAGGCCTCTGATCTGCTTCCCTCTGCCTCCAAGTGCTGGGATTAAAGGTAGGTCCTACCCTAACCAACCTTGTAATAATTTCCTACAGAACTTTTGAATTATCTAGAAATTAAATGATATCCTCTCAACAATGTATAAAATTGCACAACAAATAGGAAAAACTTTAAATACCACACCTAGTCCTGATTCCTGAAACCTTTACCTTCATCTCTGAGTGGCCTCCTAGCCTGTAACTTTAATTTTTCAGTCAAAAGAGGTAAAATATTTACATTTGGAAATTGAAACCTAAGTAATTCTGACAGTGATTAAGACATGACCAAGTTTTCTAGTAGCACAACTCTGACAGTCCAGCAGATGGGGATGGTGCCACACAGACCAAGGCTTTTAGAGATGGAATCAAACACCAGTCTTCAGTTTCACAAATAGGGGGAAAAAAGATCAAGAAAACTAACTTTCTAAGTTTAAGAGGGCCATATAACTTATAAACCATGGAGCAGGAAGACATCATGCCCATTTTATAAATATTGAGTCAAAAGAAGTAAAGCAATTTTTACCATGGTCACATAGGTCCCATTAAACCAATGTCACTTTGTCTTGATGTTCTTTAAAGGTTATTTAATTTTGTAAAGTCACAAAATAAGGTTACTTCATAATCTGCAATGTTTCTCATCCTCATCCTGCTTGCTTTAAGTGAACAGTTTAAATAAAGCATATTCCTTTTATGGCATTTTCTTTGTATTTTTTTAAAAGATTTTATTTATTTTATATATTTAAGTACACTGTAGCTATATTCAGACACACCACAGGAGGGCATCAGATCCCATTACAGATGGTTGTGAGCCACCATGTGGTTGCTGGGAATTGAACTCAGAACCTCTAGAAGAGCAGTCAGTGCTCTTAAACCACTGAGCCGTCTCTCCAGCCCTCTTGTATCTTTCCTAACACTGGTACAACTTAACTATAAGTTCTATGAACATTATAGGCTAAAAAAGATTCTAATGACTGAATCTTGTATATTAGGCATTAGGAAAGCAATTAGTGGAGGAAAAACAGCTGCAAGTCTTGATTTCATGGATTTACAAGTTTTGTGGTAGACACAAACTAAATAATCACACAAATGAAGAAATAGAATTAGAGAAGGAACACATGGAAAGTTCTAGGATGAGGGTGGAATGGATTTCAAAGTCAATCGGGAAACACATTTTTCAGTTATCTTGCTAGTGTAATTTACCCAGTCCTTCAGCATGAAATAGTTGAAGTATTTTTTTTCTCAAATAAAACAACACAGGAGCTCTGCCCTATTTTTTATCATAAATTCTAATCGCATATCCTTTCCTTTATGGCAAGTTAGCATTTACTGTCCTCTGTAAAAAATGAATACCATACTCAAACAAATTACACTCCAAACAACTTAATTGCATTTCCTATGTACTAGATAATATTTAAAACTGCAGACATACTATTTTAGATGTTCAATTTAGTATACTGCCTTCATTAAACAATTATTTCTCTGGAGTTCAGTCAGAAGAAAGTTACTTCAGTTACTTTTTGTGCAGAGTACCAAACTGTTGGAGTAAAAAAGCTCAACCTACATAAAATTATATAAAATGTTAGTTTGCAAGTTTGCATCTTTGTGTTCATTAAGAAAGAACTAAAGATGCTGACTCAAACTGGTTTCACAGCTATTCTATGTGGGGAGTTATGCTTGTGAGCACACCTTTATACTTAGGGACAGAACTATAATAGTGTGAATTCACAATTATTATTCCTAGCCAGCATTAATGTTTAAAAAAAGTTCAATTTGTCAATTAAGGATGTATAGTTATATAAGTTGACTTTATAACACTTTCCCTAAGCTATTTATTGGGAACTAGATAATAATGACAATAATGAATAATGAACTGTCTACCATCTTTTAATTTCTTCAGCAATGGAGACAATCACAACCCTCTTTAAAGTATTTTTTAGATAGCCTGGTAGCTTCCTGTGCCAAGGGAAAAGATTAAAAATACTAATTGCTTTTAAAAAGTTGTTCCATTTATTAAGAAAATGGGAATCAAAATGAGAAATTTATCAAGCTGTAAAAATTATAGTTTCAACATTCAATGGTGATGAGTTTTTTGATAATTTTCTTCACCCATGTATGGTGAGGCAGCACTATCAAACTGTGGAAGGGACAAAAACGGACAGCATTTTCATATATGTAAGAGTTTTAAAACTTTTGAAACTGCATAACCTCAACTTAGTTGCAGTACTATAATCTTTTGCAGGGTTCAGGGTAGGCTTCAGTAGTCAGTTCTAAGTCCTTATCTCCAAAAATATACCACACCTAAATAAAACATGTTAACATCCATTCCTAAATAAACACAAATGCTAAGAATGATTTACCTATAAAGACATTTATCACAACATTATCAAAGGTGAAAAACTTTTAAGTAATTATTTCCCTTAATATGAACGGCAACTTTAATCAACAAACACAGGCTCAATGTAAGACCATGCTGTTTTGCCCTCTCTTACCCTTAACTAAGAACACTTTAGCTGAGCATGATGGCACATGCCTTTGATTGAAGAACATTGGAGATTAAGGATAGGAGGACCGTGAGTTCTGGACCAACTTGGGCTAACAGTGAATTATAAGCCAACCTAGTTATATAAGGAGACCCTGTCTTAAACAAGTCCTTACATGACTGGATTTGTCATCCTGGTATTCCTCTTAAATGTCACTTTCTCAAATAGAAGAGAGAGATACAGTCAGTCAGTCAGTCAGACAGACACAGACATAGACACACACACATGTGAAGTGGGGGTCTTCCCTAAATTCTCACCCATTCTGACCCATAAAATTATATAACCACTGAACCTCTGGCCCAGTAATTCCCTATTTGGCACCACTGTTTAGTTTTCAAATTATCTGGAACAATCTCAAAAGTCCTGTTTGTGCTACCTTCCACCATCCTTCTGTACCCACACACATACTATTCATAGCTTTTCTACACGAGAGCAGATGCTGTGTTATCTGCTCACATCTGTCTTGTAGTTACAGCATCCAGAACAATTTGATTATGTGTTAACTAAAGAATTGTCTCTTCGTATGTGTTTTTAAATATGGTTTAGAGTCTTATTCTCAAGAACACTACTATAATTTAAGAGTTCTCTGCTGTGCACTGTAGATATTTTTTTCCTTTTTAGACACATACATTCACTTAAGTTATACAACTCAATCAGGCATGTTAACCTGACTTCTGCACTCCTACTTGAGAGGACCAATAAACAAGAGGATCACCTGACCCCACAATTCCAAATCAGTCTGAGAAACACTGAGAGACACCATCTCAACAAAATTTACATATATACATGAAAACAAACAAGCTTGTTATACAGTTCAGTGGGTTTTAGTGTCACAACACTAAAGTTTAAAACGTTCTATCACGCTCTAAAGAAATTGTCCAGTAGCTATTCTTATCCCCCCTCTGACCCCTCATGGACACCCATTAGCCAGCCAAATCAATCAATCCATCCTCCTCTGGATAGTCACAAAAATGGAACTGTACAGCCTTTTAAAAAGTTTGTTTCCCTTAGCGTGTTTTCAAGGCACATCCACACTGCAATATCAATCAGTACTTCATTCTTCATCGCTCAATAATGTGCTCTACTGTGGCATCACTTCTTGTTTATCCACTCACTAGTTGCTCCTACCATCAGGGACAGTAGGAAAAATGCTGCTGCAAAAGTCTGTTTATAGGTTTTTACTTAAGACCTATGATCAGTTCTTCACAATGCTGGGGGACTGAGTTGAATGCCTCACACAGGCTAGCAAGCAGCCTTGCCACCAAACTAAGTAAGCTTCTAGCCTTTGACTCTATGTTTGTTTGGGTTTGTTGAAGTTTTTTTTGAAGATTTCCTTTTAAAATGCGTGTGTGTGTGTGTGTGTGTGTGTGTGTGTAGGTGTAGGTATGTGCATGTAAGGGCCTACAAAAGCCAAAGGCATTGGTTCTCCTGTATCTGAAGTTACAGGCCTTTGTAAGCCATTTAATGTGGGTGTTGGGTATTGAACTTTTGAGTCCTCTGAAAAAACAGTAGGTGCTCCTAACTACTGAGTCATCTCACTATCCCCGATTTATTTCTTTAGATATAGGTTGAAGTCAATTTTCAGGTCACATGGTAACTTAAACATGACCTTTTAACAACTCTGATACTGTTTTCCAAAGAAGATGAAACATTCTCCATAAAGAATACATGAGAATTCCACTTCTTCCGCATTTTGATGGATTTTTAAAAAATAGTCACTTTACTGAATATGAAGAAAATCAACTGTTCAAGGATAGGATCATGTGAACAAAAACAGGTAATTGCAATGGATCAAGACACATCCAATACATTAAATCCATGAGACCATGATAATATTAGAAAAACTTACTGGTCAACTTTGGAGAATCAACTCAGTATTATATAACAAAATAAACAGAAATAATCAACCACTTAATTGTCTTCCCCAGGGTTTTTTATCTTTTTTTTCTAGGTTAACCAAGCAATGAAAGCTTATTTTTTACAAAATTACATCAGTTAATAAATGAAGTATGAGATACAAAATTGCTGTCAATCTCTAATATATTAATGCATCTAGGTGCTAAAATATGGGTGGTAGTGGCACACACCTTTAATTCTAGCACTTACGAGGCAGAGGCAGGTGGGTCTCTGAATATGTAGGCCAGCCTAGTCTACAGAGAGTCTCAGGACAGCCAAGGCTACACAGAGGAACCCTGTCTGTCTCTATCTCTGTCTTTCTCTCTCTCTTACAAACACACACAAACCAAACCCAAGTCTCTAAATATAATCAGTTAATTAAAAATATTGGGAGACATTAAGTATTGATAGTTAGAAATCTGTAATGTAGCAAAGCCAGGATTTGTTCCAGGTCACCTGTGTCAGAATCTGTACTTCTATTTTGTGTAAAACTTACTTTGAAATGGGATGAGGATGTTTTTCAAAACTGTTCCTCTTCTTCTCTTTGCCATTTTTAGACTATATCCATAAGCAGAAAGAACAAAGGACCTAACTCCATCCCAAAGCCACACAGATGGTAGAAATGTGAGAGGCAGGAGAAGGTGAGAAAAAGTTTTCAGAGGTGACAATCAAGCCACCATTACATACAAATAATTATTTCTTTTTATAAATTGTGTGTATGGGGGGGCAGAAGGTTGTACATATGCCATGGTGTAGGTGTGATGGTCAGGAGACACCTTGCAGGAACTGCTTCCACTATGTGGACTCAGGAGATCAAACTCACATCAGACATGACAGCAAACTCCTTAGCGGCTGAACCATCACCTGCCCAAGAACAGGATTTTTCTAACTAGACAATATTCAAGCCAACTGCCAACTATGCAACAAGACTATTCATTGTGTCTACGTAAGACTGTGTGTGTGTACATATGTAACATACACACACACATACACATATTACATATGTATATGTACACATAACTGAAGTGGAAATTTTGGGGGTTTTTGGAGACTCAGTTGTGTCATGTCTTTTTTTTGAAACTGTCTTTTGAGAGGATGTTTTTGCTTAAGCAGACGCTAGGGAGGATGTTTTACTGAGAACAGACTTGTGGTGTTTTTCTGGAAATAGCCTGAAAAACCATGTGATGTGTTGCTAGAGTGGACGCTTGGAAGAACATGTGATCTTTGGAAAGGGTACATATACAACCCAACAGACAGTGGATGACATTGTGTAGTACTGGTTTGCCTTCTCATTTTTTGCTGGTAATCATTGAGCTGTGTTGATGCTAGTCTTCACTGACATTGCTGGTGGCATTGGCCTGTCTTGTCATTTTTTATTGTTCATTATTTGTCAGAACTTTATAGAGAAAAATGCACCAAAGAACTTTTGGCTGTGTTTTGGCGACTTTTTGCTGCTTTCACGGACTTGGGCCAATTGGCAGAGCCTCCGAGTTTTGTCTGGATAGAACTGTTGTTGCTGATTTGTAAATGGTGTCGGCAAATAGATCAAGCTACCGCTGTTGATTTGTATGAACTGAACTGCTGAAATCCTGATATCCTGGATTTGCTCTATAAAAACTATTTTTAAACAGGTCCACATTTTTTGCTTTAACTATTTTTGGTGGGTAGTGGACTAGAAGAGAGGTTAAAGCATTTAAGTATATGTATTAAAGTAGGTTTAAAAAATATAAGCCAACACATAACATACATATAACAATACATACAAGCCGGGCACTGGTTAGTCCCAGCATTTGGGAGGCAGAGGCAGGCAGATTTCTGAGTACGAGGCCAGCCTGGTCTACAGCCTGAGTTCCAGGACAGCCAGGGCTACACAGAGAAACCCTGTCTCAAAAAAAACCAAAACCAAAACCAAAAACCAAAAACCAAAAACCAAAAAAAAAAAAAAAAAAAAAAAAAAAACAAAAAAAACCCAATACATACATACACATATATACATAAACACACACAGAGAGTAGGTATAGTCCATTGATAGTTCACTTATTAGCAATATAAGTTAAGGGCTTCATTTCAAATCCCAGTAAAAACACACATACACACAAATGGTGCTGGGTCAACTGGGTATCAACACAAAAACAAAATGAATCTTAACGCTCTAACCTTACACAAAACTAGATTCCAGGTGGGTTTCAAATCTAAGCACAAAGGAAAAAAAAGCTTTTGAAATGATGCTCATGAATTGTTAAAAAAAAAAACTGTGAAAATGGCTATAGTATCAACAGATTCAATACAATCTCCATCGAAATTTTAATGTCATTGTAATGGAAATTGGAAAAATATTTTAAATTCATATGGAAGCAGAGAAGATTACAAATATATAAGAAGCAAATATATAAGAAGATATAAAGATTACAAATATATAAGAAGATATAAAGCAATCCTGAGCAAGACAATAATCCTGAAGTAACATTATAACTGATTTCAGGTTATATTACTTAGTTGTGGTAACAAAAACAGCATTACACTGTACAAAAGCAGACATATAGATCAATGGACTACAAATGAGGACCCAGCCATAAGCCCACATAACTACAGCCAGGTGATTTTAACAGATACCAAAAATATACATCAGAAAAAAAAGATATACTCTCCAACAAATAATGCTGAAAAACCTGGATACTCACTTGTAGAAAGAATGAAGTTAGATCCATGCATCTTGCCTTGTACAAAAATAGATTCCAAATAGATCAAAGACCAGAACAATTGAACCAAACTCTGAAAAGGCTAGTGGAAAGCAGAGAAAATACTACAAGATATACACAAAGAGCAAGAATATTCTGTATAGGATTCCAGTTGCTCAAAAATATTGACAACTGGGATCCCATTAAAATTCAAAGTTTCTGTACAGCAAGGAAACAGTTAAAATCAACTAAATAGAGAGCCTACAGAATGGAAGAAAATCTTTGCTAGCTACACATAAGAGAATTAACTCTAGGACATTTTTCTAACATCTGGAGAGGGAGAATGGAGGGAGGAACTCTACGATATTTTTTAAAAATGGGTTAATGAACTGAGAGTTCTCAAAAATGAAGCAAAATTCAAACATAAAAAATACTCCTAAAAAATACCCATAAAAAAACATAAAATATACTACCTATAGGGAATTGCAATTAAACTAGCTTTAAAATCCACCTCAGTCCAATCAGAACAGTCATTTAAAAAAACCAAACAGGGCTGGTGAGATGGCTCAGTGGGTAAGAGCACTGACTGCTCTTCCAGAGGACCTGAGTTCAAATCCCAGCAACCACATGGTGGCTCACAACCACCCATAATGAGATCAGATGCCTCTTCTGGTGTGTCTGAAGACAGCTACAGCACACTTAATTATAATAATAAATAAAAAAAAAACAAGATGCAGAGGGTGCACACCTTTAACTCCAGCACCCATGAAGCAGAGGTAGGCAGATCTCCTGAGTCTGAGATCTACAAAGCAAATTCCAAGCCAGCCAAGGTAAGGCTATATATCTGAGATCTCATCTCCTACCAAAAGACAAGAAGGAAAGAGGGACAGAGCGAGGGAAAGACATAAAACAAACAAGGTCCTATAATAGCTCTTGGGTTAAAAGCTCTTATTGCTCTTTACTATAAAGACCAAAATTTGTTTCCCAGAACCCACATCTGAAAGTTCACAATTACATCATTAGCTTCAGCTCCAGAGGATCCAACACTTTTGGCAGCTATGAACACCTGCACTTCATGGTGTATACACACACACACACACACATACACACACACACACACACACACACACACACACACACACACATCACCAAACGCTAACTAGGATGGGGACAAAAGGTAACCCCTTATACAGTGGGAATATCAAATAATGTTGCTACCATGGAAATCAGTATGAAGGCTCCTTAAAGAAAAACAACAACAACAACAACAACAACAAAAACACACAAAGGTTTACCCCATGACTCAGGTATATCTCTCCTATATACTTATCCAAAGTGTCAACATTGCACATCAATGTTTACTGTAACATTTCCAACAACAGCAAAGTTGGAAGAACCAACTCAGGTGTCTAAGAGCAGAAAGACAAGGAGATGGGTTTACTGTCTTAGGGTTTTACCGCTATGAAAAGACACCATGACCAAGGCAACTCTTATAAAGACAACATTTAATTGGGGCTGGCTTGCATGTTTAGAGGTTCAGTACATTATCATCAAGGTGGGAGCATGGCAGCATTCAGGAAGGCATGGTACAGGGGGAGCTGAGAGTTCTACATCTTTACCTGAAGGCTACTAGGAGAATACTGGCTTTCAGGCAGCTAGGATGAGGGTATTAAACCCCATGCCCACAGTGACAAACCTACTCCAACCAAGGCCACACCTACTCCAACAAGGATGCACCTTCTAATAGTGCCACTCCCTGGGCCAAGCACATAGAAGCCAAACATACACAATTTAACTTTTTCAGTCATAAAGAATTAAGTTATGTTGTTTGCAGGAAACATTTTTTAAAAAGTTTAAAAGTTTTTTAAACTTTTTTTATTAGATATTTTCCTTATTTGCATTTCAAATGATATCTCCTTTCCCAGTTTCCCCTCCAAAAGAAAAGAAAAAAAGAAACTGTTCCCTCCCCCCTCTCCTTGCTCACCAACCCACTCTCTCCTGCTTCCTGGCCCTGGCACTCCTCTACACTGGGGCATAGAACTTTCACAGGACCAAGGACTTCTCCCATTGATGACCGACTAGGCCATCCTTGTTTGCAGGAAACTTGATGCAACCAAAGATAAACATATTTGGGCGGTGGTGGCGCACGCCTTTAATCCCAGCACTTGGGAGGCAGAGGCAGGTGGATTTCTGAGTTCGAGGCCAGCCTGGTCTACAGAATGAGTACCAGGGCAGCCAGGGCTACACAGAGAAACCCTGTCTCAAAAAACAAAAACAAAAAACAAACAAAAAAAAAAAACAAAGATAAACATATTGAGTTAATCTAGTCTCAACAAGACAAATCTTTTATTTCATATTATAGACCCTAGATTATGTACCGATACATAAAAATTATGTATGTATATAGGACATAAATTAGAAACAAAACTATCAAAGGGGATAAAAAGAACTAATTGGGAGAAAGAAAAAGCAAGGGGAGGGGATGAAAGGAAATACACCCAATACTTAACATTTACTCATGTGAAAATGCCATACTACCATTTACAATGAATATAAGAATGTTATGGGGATGTTTTGATTTCGTTTTTAGAAATCTTTTGAAACACAATGTGTATTACCTTTATGGTTTTGGAACCAACACTCTATATAAAGACAATTCAACAATCTTGTACCAATGAAAAATTATCAACCAAAAAAATTTTATACTTGACTGAAGCAACTCACTGAGGTTAAGCCACTATCAATAGTCATCTTTTTTATTCTTTTGAATTAGGAATCAATCCTAAGGTCATGTATATGTTAAACACACATTCTACCATTAAGCTATATTCTTTTCCCAAGTCTTAGCAGAAAATATAATCATACAGGTTTCTCAAAGAGTAACAGAACATGTATTAGAAACTAAGGAACCCTCATGAATCTTTAATTCACTGTAAGCTAATGGGGAATTTAGTTAGCTCATAATTTACATGTGTATTATGTACTTTCAGAGGTTGATTGAGTCAAACATCCAGACTGTTAAATGTACCTCATGTACCTTCTGTACAATTCATCAGAAATAAATTCTACAGACACCACAGGTCAATTTAGTTTTTTGTCTTTGTATTTGAGACAGGGTCTCACTCAGTAACTCAGGGTAGCCTTGAACTCATGACAACACCCATATCTGGCTTCCCAAGAGCTGAGATTATAGGTGGGCACTACCACACCCAGCTTCAATTTTATCCTTTTTAAATTTTTTATCTTATTTTATGTATATTTGTGTATGCCTGAGTACATGCATCATGTGTGTATACTGATGGAAGTCAGATAAAGGCTTTGGAAGCTGCTGGGACTGTGTTAGAGGTTGTGAGTCCTGGAAGTCAGACCTGGAATCTTCAGCAAATGCAGCAAGTGCTCTTAACTGCTGAGCCGTCACAGACCCTTCAGTTTTATCCTTAGTTTTTCCTCCAAATGTTTAGCTATTTAATGTTCATGGACTCTACATCTTCATGGGAATTATTTCCAACACTAAACTTAGAAAGTTAAATCATAGATTTTATAACTAAAGAAGAGTACTTGCCAGTCATTCTGGAAAATCTGTTGCTATTTTTTTCAAAGCCCATTCTAAAAAATTAAAAATGTACTCTTCTAAAATGATCAAAAAAAAAAAACATTATATCAACATTTTTTTTTTTTGCTTTGTTTTTGTTTTTGTTTTTCGAGACAGGGTTTCTCTGTATAGCCCTGGCTATCCTGGAACTCACTCTGTAGACCACGCTGGCCTTGAACTCAGAAATCCGCCTGCCTCTGCCTCCCAAGTGCTGGGATTAAAGGTGTGCGCCACCACTGCCCAGCTTACATCAACATTCTCAAAACATGTTGCAACTCCCACAGGAGATTATGAAACACTGTCAAGGTGTTCATAGTTTCTTGGCAAGAGTTCTCCCCATAAGCCTCCCCACCCTTTCCTCATCAGTTGTCTCCTACATATGGGAAAACTCATGCCTGCTGACCTGTATTCATGTTTTAAAGACTGCACCATCTAATCATACACTTGTTTCCAGTCACAAGTCATTACTGAGTATCTGAAATGTAACTAGTCCATTGTGACAAATTTACTTCATTCTCAAGTCTTAGTACTAAGAGCTGGGCTAGAAAAACAGTAAAAGGGGCTTGCTACACAGGCATGAAAACCTGAGTTCAGACCCACAGCACCCATATATGAACCTATGGGTGGCCACATGTGCCTATAATGTCAGTACCAGGGAAGGGTGGAAACAGGAGAATTGTTGGGTTTTGCTAGCTACCAGTCTAGCAGAAAGCATGGGGTGAGGATACCAAGAAACAGTGCGCTCCAATTTAAGTGATACTAGCATATTTTTATACTGATTATATGTTGACAAGAAGGTATTTTATATATGTTGAACTAAATATCAAATTTATTTCAATCCTTTTTTAAAAAATTGTTTTTATGTGTATATGTGAGTGCCTAAATATATGTACCATATATGTGACTAGTGCCCTGAGGGATCAATAGAGTATCAAATTCCCTCGAACTGCAGTTACAGGTGTTGTGAGCCACCTGCTGCTTGTCTGAGAAACAAACTCAGGTCCACTGAAAGAGCAGGAAGTACTCTTTTTTTTCCCCCTTATTTATAATATCTCCTTTCCCAGGTTCCCCTCCAAAAATAAAATAAAATAAAATAAAATAAAATAAACAAAAGCTAAAATAAACCCCTGTTCCTTGCCTCCCTCCCCCTGCTCACCACCCCACCCCCTCCTGCTCACTGGCCCTGGCATTCCCCTACACTGGGGCATAGAACCTCAGGAAGTACTCTTTTAACAACTGAGCCATCTCTCCAGCCCCACAATGTAAACAGCTACCAAAAAACTTTAACAATATGATTCACATTATATTCCTTTGTGGTACTGGGGCTAGAACCCTGACTAACAAGTGGTGATTATGTTTTGTATTTCTAAAAAAGGTCTTGCTAGTTATCTTATGCTAACCCTGAAATGACTATGTAGCCCAGGCTGTCCCCAAATTTATATTTCTCCTTGTCTCTATCTCCTTAAGAGCTAGAATTATATGTCTGCACTTCACTCCCAGTCACTTCACTGCACACACAAATACTGTTACTTTCAGTCTTTAATTCAATGTGCATCACACAAAACAGATTATTCTATAATTTCGGGCAGTCTCCACACATGACAGTCTCCACAATGAGGGGATCCAATCCATAATACAAACCATGAAATGGGCAGATACTGCAGAGATTCAGTGTGCTCTCCGCAGGCCTCCCGATAAGCCCTCTAGCATGCACGACTTAGCTGCAGTTCTGTACGAGCCCTGTGCACCTGACTTTCAAATCTCATATTACCTGGCAACTGGTCATGAATCCCTCGATTTATAGGTGTTGTGCAGACTTTACTGAAATCCAGTGAATCATCCAAAATGGCATTTATCCTTCGAAAGATATTGGCATTGCTACATGTAGAGAGTGCAGGAACTTCTTGGTTATCCCAGCAGTCTTTTATCCTTCCTGCTTCTTCTTCCTAGAAATGAAGAAAACATGCTTGGGTTTTCTATATTCACACAGAATGCTATTTTCAACAATACCATGAACTAGAAAAAGTAACAAAGACTTCAGTTTATTGCCTACACATCAATGCACTGAATGAATGTTTATTCAAAAAAAGTACTCAGAACACTTCGTTATCAAAAGTAAAAAGGCATTTCCTCAAGAACCTGCTATTCTAGCATCACACACATAATAATTGACATGACATGGTAGCAACAGCATGAACTTCAGAACAGACAGATTTAGTTCAAGTATTCAGTATATCTACACAATGGAATATCATCTGACATAAAGAACTGTTCTAAAACATGGTACAATATGGATAACCCTTGAAAACATGAAAGAAGCCGGTCACAAAAAGAAGAGAGGCATTTTTATCAGTGGTGCCACCACTGGTACATTTACCATGCAACTATTCTACTGTTCTCTAGAAACTGTTAAGTATCACCATTTATTAGTACCAAGGGCAGTTACCTAGCTGATACCATTCTTCATACTTCGATTCCCTCACTTTCTACATTCAAGGCCACATGCTTTAAGTAATAACACACTGGTTGACAGGTTGGATTTTCTTTTCCTTTTATTCTTTTGAAACAGGTTCTTATACAGGATGACTCGGAACTCCTGATCTTCCTACATCCCCTCTGAAATTACACCATTCTCTGATCTTTAACTGCTGTTTGAGAAAAAGCCTAGAATTCCATAGTAGCCTGGAGGAGAAAGGGGAGGTAGAGAGGAGATACCCAAAGTTATCCTTCTGCTTCAGCTTCCTAAGTGAAGGGATTACAAGTATGAGACTCCATACCCAGCAGACAGACTTAACTTTCTAAGAAGAAAATCAGCATAAGGAGTGCAATCATTTTAACATAACTTGGGAACCAGAACAAGTATGGAAACAGGAACTAACTAATAGCCTCATTCATCAAAACAGAATAGCACGATGTTACTTTGTCTAGCTTATTAAAATCCAGGTTGATTGTGAGAACAATCAAATGCATTTACAGTTTATAAACTGCAGAATACCATTGAATAAACAAATTCATATCCTACCTTGGTTTCAAGCTTTTGAAAACAGATATCCTCTGCACCCTTTGAAGGTTACCAGAATACTCAATTCTACAAGACTGTTTTGCCAATCCCTACTGACTCACACTACTCATAATTGTACATTTATAAAAGATGATGTTCAACTTCACTTTGTAACCTCATTAATGTATGCATTTACATTTGCACAGGTAAGGCTATATACTTCATTCACTGCTTAATAAACATTAATTGTCCTCAATCTATAGGCAACACCTTAAGGGTTAAAAGTGAGACAAAGATTTAATTACAAGAAAGTTTGAAAGTTAGGACAAAGAACAAGATCTGATCATGTCATAAATAACCATAATAACAAGCTACAACATGCTGTAAACATATTCTTTCCTCTAACACACATGACTTTGAATGGAGAATATATTTGGAAACTGGAGAAAGGAGGGGGTCTAGGGAATAACACAGAAAGCAGAAAGGCATTATCAAAAGTGTTCCAGTAAGGCAGAGTATTAGGTACAGAATAAAGGAGACTGGAAAGGCCTCATACACCAGGGTAAGTACTTAGCAGTATCTTTATATCAGAGGTTGCCAAAAAATTTAAAGTCCCCTTTAACAATGCAAAACAAGAAAACCCTAATGTCTTGTTTATTATAATATAAGAACTATAAATAAAATATCAGGATCTTGGCCACATCTAAAGGCAAGAAAATGATCAACTGTTTGTAAGTCTTTATAGACTGGAAGCAGTTGCAGAAGAGATGAAGACCAATGAGAAAAGTATGACAATAGTTAGGAGACACACACAGACTTGGGGAAGCCTTCTAAGAGAAATTCATTCTTCATGATGGAGGTCTAAATGCTTATTATTTCAAGTATCCTGAAAAAAATCTAATTTTAAGAATCTATCCTGCCACTTTGCCTCACTTGTAATACCATTAGGAAGATGCACCATATTCCTGAACTGGACAAATATTACCTAGCATGCCTTCCTCCTTCTCTTACGTACCAAAATTAGAGGTCTTGTTTAAGATGACTGTGTAACTAGAATGAAAATAAGCAAAGCATTCAATTCACACCTCAAATAGTTTAACTTACCAGTAAGTAGCAATGTTTGAGGGTGGGGTAGTAAACTGTTAGATGGAGAACAGTCCAGATAACCATTTTCCTTATATGTACACTACATATAAAAGTACAATACTATGACATGTAGGGGGGTCTAAATTAATATACATGTAGTACTTACCACGGTGAGTGGCACCTAATTATGTGCTGAGCAAATTCATGCTATCAGTACTATTATTATGTCATGAGTCAGAGCAACTACAAGGTTCTTTGAAGAAAAGATTTATGTGCTCATTAAATGAGAAAAAAATATATTTAAAAGCTAAAGCAACTATTTTATGATTCCAGGTTCTTCTCTTTCATAACAACTTGACTTCACAAGCTTAATTAAAATACTTAAGATATCATAAAACTACCTAAAACTTTAATCCACCATAGAATAGACTGATTTTTTTTAAACACACCAATTAAAAGAATTCATTATTTCTCATTTTCAAAACTAAAATTATTTACTCTTAAAGTCGCACTGACTTTATATACTCTTATCTCAGTGGTTCTCAACCTGTGGGTTGCAATCCTTTGGGACCACATATCAAATATCTGGCATATCAGTTATTTATCATAACAGTAGCAAAATTATAGTTATGAAATAGCAACAAAATAATTTTATGGTTGGGGGTAACCACAACATGAGGAACTGTACTGAAGGATTACAGCATTAGCATTGAGAAACACCAGTCTTCAACTTTAGCAGCATACAGTTTTGAATTCAGACCAATATTTTACCATAACAAATTTTTTTCTTGGTTAATCTTCTATTGCCTAATAACTTCTATTGTTTTGGTGTATTCTGCCATAAAATGAGATCATCAACTAGTTCTTTTTACCTCAACTTAAGTCTTACTGTGGACAAAGTAATTATGCTTTTAATTATATATTTAATTATAGCCAGGCAGTGGTTGTGCATGCCTTTAATCCCAGCACTTGAGAGACCAAGGCAAGTGAGTTCAAGGCCAGCCTGGTCTACAATGCATGTTCTAGGACAGCCAGGGCTATTACACAGTGAAGCCCTATCTCAGAAAAAGGAAAGATAAAAATCGTAAAATTGTGTATGTACATGGTAAAAAATATTTAGAACTGCTTTTTTAGAAAACCATGGCCTTGACTTCAGATAGTATATGCCCTAGGCTAAGCATATGGTAACCATTCCTCAGGTCAAAATCTTCGCTAGGTGTCACTCAATTCTCATAAATGTCTACAGTATTACCATCTCTAGATTTTATTCAATATGCTTGTACTCAAGAACACACCTCCCTACACTAGAGATGCCTTCTAAAGAGTTACTGTTAATCCTCTTATAGACTTGTGGGCCAGGTGTAGTGGTATATCCTCACACTTGGAGAGCAGAAGCAGGCAGATCTCTGCTAGTCTGAGGCCAGCCTAGTCAAAATGAAAGAAAGAAAGAAAAATCATGCTTATCTGAAAGATAGAGTTTACTCTTCCAAATGAGAATTTTAAAGTCAAAGTCTATGGATTAGAATTTAGAAAGCCTTCTAAAAAGCTGTGTTTATGCTTTTTTCCCCTGAGAATCCATTTAATTGGATTCTTTTTAGTTGAAATCATTGGTCTTATACATTCAAGCCTTTAAAAACATTGTCAAAGTAACAGAAAATAATCTACTTAGATGCCTCCCAAAAACATTATACTGTATTGTACTTCGGCAATTTGCCTTAGACTTATACTAAATATACAGTTGAACATTTATATTCAAGATTTTGAAAATACTTTTTATTGCAATTTTAAGCAGTTCTTATATAAATAACCATACAAAAATCATTTAGGGATGACAAATTAGGAACATGGTATTTTTTTTTGCAAAATAATGCAAACCTAGCTACCTTTCTATGCTTACTTTAAATCTCCATCAGGAAACTGGGAAGGCTTGGTTCAAGGCCATCCTGTTACATGATGAAACATTCTCAA
>NW_022196904.1:71472105-71475343 GCF_008632895.1 Mastomys coucha
AAAAAAACAACAACAACAAAGGGAACTATGCAGAGAGAAAAGGTAAGGTATAAGGATGTGTGGAGAAAAATACTTAATAATGTATATATAGTATACATATATATTGTTTTGTACTATTCATACACATGCGTGTATGAAACTGACTGCCAGTCTTTTTTTAAAATGTAGTCTCTGAAAAAATACAATGAATAAAATTTTATTTTTGTACATATAAAATTAGTAATACTATTTCAGTTAGTAATAATGAATCATTTTAACCAAAAAAATATAAATTTCACACAGTTCTATCTAATATTTCATGAATACTGAAAAACTGCTGGTTATAAATTGAGATCACAGAATAGATAAAAGAGTTCATGTCTCAGAAGAATTCATTTAATGAAATGAGTAAATTCAGTCAGGCCAGTAGAGAACATGGAAAACAAAATTCTCAGTCTCAGAAATGGTTTCACAATTAAACTTCTACGTTAGGGAAAACTGAATATGAAGAGTTTCAATAAGCAGACACTTTAAAAATGTAATAGGCATAACAAAGTGCCAGAGGATATAAAATATAGTATATTCAACTAGAGAAGTGTTCCAACAAGAAATAAAGGCAAGACTATCCGAAAGAGAAAGGAATCTATTAACCATCCCAAGAGACCGTACATGGCTCTTCTTCCTTCATGATTTTCCATCATGGCTCTTCTTCCTTCATGATCTTCCATCATATTCACAATGGCTCTTTCTCCTTATTGTTGTAAATGTGTGCAAGGTCCTTCTACCTTAATCCTCCTCAATCTACTGCCCATTTTGTCTGTTTCGTGACCAACCAGTATTTATCTCCCGTTCATTCCTTCAATCTAGAACATGATCAACATGCTGTCCCAAAATCGTTGACACTATACAGCTCCTAAATCAATGACTTCATAGTTGCCAAAGCCAACCAAGTCTTTCCTGGCTTTGTGGGGACAGGGGGACCTCAACCACTCTACTGAATTCAGAAACCACTTTCTCCTGGTTCTTCCTCCTTTGGTTATCTTTATGTATCCATAGGGTGGGTATGTATGTATATATATATATACCAATCACCCAGTCTTAATTCTATTGTCAAGAAGGAAACAGAACAGTATCCAGAAAATAGTAAGGAAATCATTTAAAGATTTTCAGTTTTAGATTATGTTTGTGCATGTGTTTATATGTACATGAATGTTGTTGTGCATGGAGGCCAGAAGTTTTCAGATCCGCCAGAACTGGAGTTACATGCAGTTGTGAGCTGGGAACTGAACTTGGTTCCTCTAAAAGAACAGAGTAACTGCTGAGCCATTTCCCTAGGCCCAGAATGGAATATTTAAAACTAAAATTGCTCAAAAATAGTTGACAGCACAAGCTATGTAACTATAGCTTTTGTCCACAAATACCAGTCGCTATTCACTGTACGCATCACTAACTCTACAATTTGATAAACTGTAAGGCTGTTCAGAGTCTATACCTATGTACCTCTGAGGCAATACCCAATATTAAAATCTGCTATATTTTCAAGCTCTCAATACAGATATCATGTGATAGCTAGATCCATATTACACTTCTGTCATAGGTATTTTGGGCAATTTAATAATACTTGCATAAACAGTAATAGTTTCTTATGCTTTAGAAATAGGATGTTTGCCAAGCAGTGATGGTGCACACCTTTAATCCTAGCACTTGGGAGGCAGAAGCAAACGGATTTCTGAGTTCGAGGCCAGCCTGATCTACAGAGTGAGTTCCAGGACAGCCAGGGCTACAGAGAAACCCTGTCTCGAAAAACCAAAAAAAAAAAAAAGAAAAAGAAAGAAAAAGAAATAGGATATTCACTTACTGTCTTCTGACAAAATTCAACAACTATTCAGAATTTTGATTTTAAGTTTTGACCACAAAGAATTCCTCAAACGAAACTCCCAGGCTCCAGAGTTATGTCAGAGTTGTTTCCCAAACTCCTTTCTGTCTCCTCCCCAAGTGTTTCTTAAACTGCCTGACATAGAAAGAATGGGAAAGGAATCTGAAGTTTGGGACCTCAATTTTAATCCTAGAGCTCTATAAATTTCAAACAAGATTTTCAATTTAGCTAAGCATACCTTTTCATTCATGATGAAGAGTCTCAAAAATCATTGTTGTCAAAAGATATTGAAGGCCCCAGACAACCGGTCATCTAGGTTCTATTCATTCTGACATAACTCTTACTATTATCTTTTCCTCTATTACCAAAGAAATGAGTTCTATCAAAGAACAGTTTTGACATCCTACACCATTGGGACCTTTTGATAGTTATTATTCCTGTTATATATTCATCTTTTCTGTAAACAGGATCAACTCTTCAAAATTTAGACTGTTTTTTAGCCCCATACTTCCCCTCTGGTAGTCTTCCTCTAGCTTCTCTATACAGAAACCTATTACCTCTAACTCCAACAACCTTGCTTATCTCTTTAATCCTTGAAGTTAAGCATCAGATGCCACTCTCCTTCCCAACGTGTTATGGAATGTCTTAGTTGCTATTCTATTGCTGTGAAGAGACATCATGACCAAAGCAACTCTTTTAAAAGAAAGCATTTACTTAGGAGCTTGCTTACAGTTTCAGAGGTTTAATATATTATAACCATGGTGCTGGAGTGGTAGCTGATGTTATATCCTGATGCTCAAGCAGGGAGACTGTGCCTGTTTGAACCAATGACACACTTCCTACAATAAGGCCATACCTCCTAATCCTCTCAAATAGTGCCACTCCCTGGTAACTAAGCATTC
Organism: Mastomys coucha; assembly: GCF_008632895.1. Lineage (NCBI taxonomy): Eukaryota > Metazoa > Chordata > Mammalia > Rodentia > Muridae > Mastomys > Mastomys coucha. The sequence goes on from NW_022196904.1 coordinate 71,474,863, forward strand.
TTATATATGAGCATATAGGGGCCATTCTTATTCAAACTACCACAGGTAGATGCTCTTTGCTTAGTTCACTGTGCTTTATAAAATCCAATGGGCAATTCTTGAGCCTTTTAGGATATTTTCTTTCGGCATGTATGTTCCTATCAACAGACCTTTGAAAAATACAAATCAGAAAATGTCCTGTATAAGGACTACAGTTCTCAAACATTTCACTCTCAGAATTCTTTATATCTCTAACATTCCAAGGATGGATCTTAACAGCTTTGATGCACGATCCATTCCTTTCTCCTTGTACAAAGCTCAAGTCCCAAGTGGATCAGGGACCTCCACATCAAAGCAGATACATTGAAACTAATAGAACAGAAAGTGGGGAAGAACCTAGAGCAAATAGGCACAGGGAAAAATTTTCTGAAGAGAACGCCAATAGCTTCTACTCTAAGATCAAGAATTGACAAATGGAACCTCATAAAGTTGCAAAGCTTCT
>NW_022196904.1:71476712-71478479 GCF_008632895.1 Mastomys coucha
TGGAGGGGAAACTGGGAAAGGAGAAATTTACATGTAAATAAAGAAAATATCTAATAAAAAAAAGAGCTTTGATGCAGACATATCCTATCTATCAGTGTGTTCTCATTAAAACTTTCCTATACCATTGCTGAAGTAATTAAACTATGTCAATTTGGGGGAAATTTTTCTTTTTCTTTTTTAATTAACATTGTAAAGTACTCCTGGAACTGGAGTTAGAGTTGTTAGCCACCTTGTAGGAGCTGAGAACCAAATCCTGAGTTCTCTGCAAGAACAACAAATGGTTTTAACTACTAAGCCATCTTTCCAGACCTATCCCAATTTTTTAAGTTAACTTAATAGAAGCTGGCTACATTTTATCTACTTCCCTATAATCTGTTGACATGTATTGTTTTGTATTATATCAAAGTCATCAAACCCAGACACTGTTGTGAATGCCAAGTGCTTACTGACAGGAGCCTAATACAGCTGTCTCCTTAAAGCCAAACATTGGACTGAGCACGGAGTCCCCAATGGAGGAGTTAGAAAAAGGACTGAAGGAGCTGAAAGGGTTTGCAACACCATAGGAAAAACAATTATCAACCAACGAGACCTCCCAGATCTTCCAGGTTAGAGGTGTAAACCAACCAAAGAGTAAACATGGAGGAACCCATGGCTCCAGCCATATATGTAGCAGATGGCCTTGTTGGGCATCAATGGTAGGAGAGACCCTTGATCTTGTAAAGGCTCAATGCACCAGTGTAGAGGAATGCCAGGATGAGGAGGCAGGAGTGGGTGGGAGGGTGGGGAACACCGTCATAGAAAGCAGGGGAAGAGGGGATAGGATAAGGGGTTTCTGGGGGAAAACCAGGAAAGGGGAGAACATTTGAAATGCAAATAAAGAAAATATCCAATAAAGAAAAGGAAGTGCTCTACTAATAAGCTACATAACCATCCTTTTTACAAACTGTTGTGAAGGAGTCTAAAGTGTCCAGACTAGCCCACCTCAATCTCTCAAGTAGCTATAATTACAGGAGTATACTAGCAGTATGAAATGTCTCCATGTTAACAGATGTAGTTAATCACAACTTATGGACATATAGCAAAAAATTAAAACAGTAGGTATTACAGCTGTCCTCTGCTTTTTAAAAATAATTTATTTTTATTTTATGTTTTTGCCAGTATAAAGGTGTTGTATCCTCTGGAACTGGAGCTGCAGACAGTTGTGAGCTGAAATGTGGGTGCTGGGAATTGAACCTGATCCTTTGGAAGAGTAAATTATGCTCTTAACCACTCTTCAGCCATTCTCTGTTATCTTTTGACTGTAATAAACCTTAGCTACTGGTACAACTACTATTTGACCCCTACAAATCCTGCTAGTGGATCATCACGAGTATGGTCTTGGGCATATCTGACCACCAATGGGTATTTGTTGCCATTATCATCATTGTCATCTTCTTGTTCAGACTTTAATATTCTCACTAAAATCTCTTGTTATCTGTTCTTTAAAAATATCACACTTCTTGCTGTGTTCAACATAAGGGTCTTGAAATCTTGCTTCTCCTATCTCAGCCTCTCTATTATTAGTATTTTTTATTTCATGTTTTTACACTATACTATGGTTTTAAGAACGGCTTATATACTTCAAAGTATTTATATACCCAAAAGAAACAGACGATTAACTAGGGAGGTGGCTCTTAAGAGAACAACAAAGAGTGAGACCGAATGCTTTGCTTGACATTTGTAGCTCTTGTATCAAATTTGAAGTAGAGGACTTTATAAGTTACTCTT
>NW_022196904.1:71478964-71513808 GCF_008632895.1 Mastomys coucha
AGTAAGAGCCAAGATTTTAAACTCTACTAAATACAAAACAAACAAACAAACAAAAAGACTTTATATGTGTGTGTGTGTGTGTGTGTGTGTGTGTGTGTGTTCATTTAAGAAAATACTAGTGCTGGGTGGTAGTGGTGCATGCCTTTAATCCCAGCACTTGGGAGGTAGAGGCAGGCGGATTTCTGAGTTCGAGGCCAGCCTGGTCTTCAGAGCTACACAGAGAAACCCTGTCTCGAAAAAAAAAAGAAAGAAAGAAAGAAAAGAAAATACTAGTAGTGATGTATTATTTTGAAATATACAGTTAATATGTTTGGAGTTATTTAAAATTTATATTGAGAAAAGCATATGTATTTTTAGCATTGCTGTAGACAAGCATCTACATAAGACTGTTAAATTGATTGTTGTTTTAGATCAAACTACTTTTATAATACTCATTTTTATTGTTATAATATTTTATAAATTTTAAGGAATATGACAAAAAAGATATTGTAGGTATTGAAGGGGGGTCTCTGGGAGGAGTTAGTGTACAAAAGGTTAACAAGAATATGATGCAATTCTATTTACTTAAAATGTTTTTAAATGTTAACAAATTCAGATAAATTGAAATCATGTAATTTTTCTCATCATAATGCAATAAAAGTTAAAAAAAAATCACACTTAACTTTCCCTCCTCACTCCCACCCCCAGGTGTGTTTGTGTGAGCACATGTGCATGGGAGAGAGGACAACTCTTGGGAAATGATTCTCCCTCTACTGTGTGAGCATCAGGGATCAAGCTCAGGTAATCTAGCTTAATGTCAAGGGCTTTCCACCTGCTGAACTGTCTTCCATGCCTCACTGTTGACTATTTTTATGCACATCCTTTTATAGTCAGATATACTTGTTTCTTCTGTATATTCCTTTGTCTTAAGATAGTACACTTTTGTATTAAAATTTTAGTGATATTGTACTAGTTCCCCAAAAGTCAACTTCCTCTCTAAGCCTGTTTTAGAAGTCTTTAATTCTTTACATACCTACTACCCACGTTATTTCTGTATATTTTTACTTTTACTTAGCAATATAGCAGATACCTTGTTTACATACTTATGTTCCCATCAGACTACTGACTCCCTGAAAGCTGGGAGTTTCTTATTTAATCCCACAGTGGCCCTTGGCATAAGATGAAAAAGAAGGAAAATATTGGTAACTTTTGGATTCCCAAGGAATTTGGATTCACATTATAATGTTCATGGGCTCTCTTTTTTGTTTATGTGTAATGGTTTTTAATCCAAATTCTGATATGACTGAGTGAATAAGAGCTTTGACAGTAAAGACTGATGACTAAACTCTCTCTTTTTTTTTTTTTTTTTTTTTTTTTTTTTTTTTTTTTTTTTTTTTTTTTTTTTTTTTTGAGAAGGTGAAAACAGGAAGAATTCCTGAAAAACAGCTTTTATCCATAACAATTAATTCACTAAGGACCAAGAAGCAGGGCGCTATGTCTAGGAAGCAAGAGTAACACTAGTTAGACCATGTACCATGGAAGTGACAGGTATAAACATGCAACAACAGCTAAGAAGGACGGTAAGAGGCGCAGACTGATAATATTCATGCAGAGGAAATAGAAGCATGTAAGAGCCACGGGAAACACAAGGCATATGATTATATAGCAAGTCTTTAAGTTCTAGAAACTAGAAGTTTCTAAAGACAACTTTCCATCATTTCCAACAATGTACTTCTCTAGCATCTTTCTATAACAAGTCTAGGGTGATAGAAAACAGTAACAACCAAACATGGTTCTTGCCTGTACAATGGCACTAGAGCAGCAGTTCTCAACCTGTGGGTTGTTTTTCACAGGCCAGGGTCACCAAAGATATTTACATTAGAAGTCAAAACAATAGCAAAATTACAGTTATGAAGTAGCAATGAAATGTTTATGGTTTGAGGTCATCACAACATAAGGAACTGTATTAAAGGATTAGAGCATTAGGTTGAGAACCACTACACTAGAGTCTCAAATTTGGTTGGAAAAAAATGTAGAAAGGAACAGAATTATATCAGTGCTACTAGAAGAGCAAAGGAAATAAACTAATTCTGTTTTAGGCTTGGAAACTGGAAACTGGAGACTACTCAGTCGGTAATATGCTTGCTACATAAGCATGAGAACCTGGGTTAAAATCCACAAGACCCACAGAAAAGTGGGGCATGGCACATCAAGAAAAAGGAGGCTCAGACAGCTGAATCTCTGTAGCCCCTAGTCAACTAGCCTAGCTCAACTGGTGAGGTCCAGGTTCAGTGGCCTATAAAATAAGATGGAAAGTGATTAAAGACACCAGAGGTGGACGTCTAATACACACACACACACAAAATCAGACACACACCAACACATAAAACCTGCTACATTTAACATGCATCAGATAGACCAATGCCTAGATCTTGAGAATAAGCAGCAGTAAATAGCCTAAAACTTGGCCACACAGACAAATGGGTACAGCTATGGAAAATCATTGCCCCCTATACAGATGAACAGGTCTGAGCTAACAGGTTGAACCACAGGAAATTCATCAGCAAGATGGAAAAATAAAAAGGAAGCCTGTAATCACAGAGACCAATGGGTCAGAAAAAAGTAGGAAGCATTAACTGTAGAATTAAGCAGTAATTTAAGTAAAATAAAATCAACATAGCAGAGGGTCAAGGTGTAAGATTCTGGAAGGAATACTGGGTCTGAAAATTAGTTCCAGTTCAAGCTATACAGCCAATCACTGCATAAAATTAAAAACAATAATTTCATTCTAAACCCTTTTGCCTTGTCAATTAAAATAGTAAGAAATTATAACTGGACTTGGTGACAATTCTGAATTACACCTGGGAGGCAGATCTCTAGCATATTTTGAGCTTTAAAAGACTTCTAAAATTATAGCTATAATAATAATAATAATAATAATAATAATAATAATAATAATAATAATATCATCCACCTCAGGAGAAAGGGCCAACTCAGAAGATAGATGGTATCAGAGCCCAAAATCAAGAACACAAACTAAAATGCAGGATGCACATGTGTAATAGCATCAAGTGTGTCAAAAGACAACCCCTTCATTCACAAATGCCAACCAAGCAAGGTAATTACTCTCTTCCAAAAAGGAAGGCTATTTTCATAACCTTATCAAAGGAGATAGCAGGTAGCTGTGCTAAATCCATCCAGATAGTATCATAACAGTATATCATGCTGGTGAAGAGACCAGTAACACCAATAGTCAAGTTACTCCTAATATCAACAGTGATCCCATTTTTAGTACACAGATCAATCTTTAGACCTAACCTTCTGGGGATTCTCCAATTACCTCAAGGGAAGTCAGCACAAAATGCCTCAAAAATAAAAACAAGAGTGTTAACTCACTACTAAGAGCCACTCGAGGCTAGAGATGGCTAAGTAATTAAGAGCATTTGCTGTTCTTACAGAGGACCTGCATTCAGGTCCCAATACCCCATCAGAGACTCACAACCATTCATGGACACATACATGGAACATATACATACATTCAGGCAAAAACATAAAAACATAAAAATGAGCAAAAATTTTTTAAAGGGCTATTCAACCCATGAAGAAATACTCAAAGAAGTGAAGTTGAATTCAAAGGTAACCCATACCTAAGTGTTCATCTAAACTAGTCAGGAACATTGCCACCCTATTACTTAAAACACATCAAATATTAAGGCAATAATGCAATCTCTGATACAAAGAATTGAGGAAAATGTAGACTAATTGGATAAAGAAACAGAATTATTTTATCTCTACTAGAAGAGCAAAGGAAATAAACTAATTCTGTTTTAGGCTTGGAAACTGGAAACTGAAGAAGCAACTCAGTTGGTAATATGCTTGCTATACAAGCATGAGAACCTGGGTTCAAATCTACAAGACCCACAGAAAAGTGGGGCATGACAGCATGTTCCTGTAATCAAGAAAAAGGAGGCTCAGACAGCTGATGCTGTCATACAGGCTTATGTCTATAATGTCATTTTAAAAATTATTGTGAATACCAACTTCTCATGAAAAATCAAATACCTTCCTATAAAACTGTAAGAGGGCTGAGTGGATAAAGGCACTTGTCACCAAGCCTAACATCTATGTTAAAGCCAGGAACCTAGGGGCTGGTGAGATGACTCAATGATTAAAAGCACTGGCTGCTCTTCCAGAGGTCCTAACCACGTGGTGGCTCACAACCGTCTATAAAGGGATCTGATGCCCTATTCTGACGTGTAGGTGTACATTCAGATGGAGCACTCCTATATTTAAAAAAAAGGAAGAAAAAAAGTCAGTAAGAAAAATACAAAACAAAAACAAAGTAGGAACCTACATGGTGGGAGGAGAAAACTGATTTCTTCCAAGTTGTCCTCCACCACCCACATACACACAAAGTAAATGTAAAAATTATGAAATAGCACATTTATTATGTATCTTTTAGGTCAATCTTTTCAGCCTGTTAACTGAAAAGTGAGAAATGCCTAATACCTGGTGGTCCTGTGTTCAACATAAAACATTTCAGCACTTGGGAATCTATGTTTACAGAAGATGAGACTCTTTCATAAGCAGCTTTGAACTGAAACATTGCAAACAACAGCAATGTCCCAACAGGGAAAAATAAAGGGAATTTCCAAAGCTTCAGTGTGAGGAGTAAAGAAGTGAAGTTGGTAGCATCCAAGGACTTAATGAAAGGGTACAATCAATACTTCTTGGTTTTAAATAAAATGACAGAAAAAAGCCCAAATTTATTTGTGTAACTGTCTCACCCTAAGTTCTATGTACAACTCCACTTCTACTCCTTTGTCTCCGGAGCTTTGGGTCAAATTTTACCCAAAGTCAGTTCAGCTTAGATTAGGGAACACAGATGTACAGTAGCTCAGCTCTTCCAACACTGAAAAATCATTTTTTTTGCTTGCTCCTGATTCTTTTAATACCTCCACCACTAGCTATTAAAAACAGAAGTCTAATACAGTAGGTACCTGGGTTGGTTAGACATTCCTGTCCAACTTTAACTAGAACTACAAATTCACTAATGAATTTGCCCTTTAAATGGATAGGATTTTTAGATCAATTATCTAAGGCACCTCACATACCAGTGAATTAAACTTACACACAACACTTAGCAATAAAACAGACACTAGAAAGAAAGAGCTTTTGTGCAGATGCCTCAGACTCATCCACTGCTCTCTGCACTTCCCTCATCTGCCAATACTGAACTGCTAAAAAATGTTAGAGAGACTAAAGTCAGGTAACATTTTAAAGTTCTTATCTTTACCAAAACTTTCCAGGCAATGGATAAAGAATCTACCTGGTTTGTATTAGAGCTTGTGTTCTCACATAAAAATCTACTTGCCAAAGGTTTTGAATATAGTTATACTACTTTAAAGCCTTAAGAGTAAAATATAGAATTAAAAGTTCTTGCTATAACCCTTCCAACCTCCTAATAGATTAGATATGACTAGATAAAATGCTGATACTAAGATTCTAAGCCTTGCCCAGGATTAAAGACTCAGCCCCTCATGAGGTCAGGGTCCTTTTGTGCCCTGGGAGATTATTCTTTAGGATTTTACAACTTGGTGTACATAAACCAAAAACAAAACAAAACAACAACAAAAAGAAAACCGACTACCAACAACAGAAAAAACAAAAAAACAACAACAAAAAAAAAACAGTCCAGCTCAGCCCAACCCCAGCTTTTTAACTCAGGAGGAGGCTGCTATAGGTGTGTTGGGAGTTCAAGGCCAGCCTAAGGTCAGGTAAGGAGATCCTGCAGAGAGGGAACAGAGAAGGGGAGGGAGAGAATAGGGAGGAAGAGAGGCACACACTTTGAACAGTCTTACTAACTCTGCGTGGAAATGCAAGAGACATCACTAGAGGCATTTGGTAAGTACAGAAACGGTAAGATTACACACCACTCCACTTTCATCAGTCTTTAAAATTTCAAGGCTGTCAATGTGGCTCAGCAGGAGTCTGAAAGGACAGAACTGACTCCTGCAAGTTGTTTTTCCCCAATATGCAATTATTAAAAATATAATAAAAATTAAAAAACAATTATTTTAAATCTGCCTTCTCTGAGGAAAAATTATTAAAATTTTATGTATGCTGAAAATGAAAGTTTTCTTTACAGTAGGCTGGGAGGGAGGGTCAGCACACAGGGAGAGAAGCCTCTCTCCATCAGGTCCAACTGCTCTGACACACATCATGGAATAGTAGACACAGCACATTCCTTCCAGGCACTAATGCTCAGAAGACCTAGACTGACTTCCACAGCAACAGGAGATTCCTCTCTCTACAGACAACTATGAAAATAGGACCAGCTCATAAAACCCTTCCTCTATATCACCCATTACCTTTTGATCCTTGACATGCCAAGGCACACTACATATAATAGGTTGGGATAAAGCAACAAAAAGACCCAGGATCCATCACTTAATAACTTTTTGAATAGGTATGTGAGCCTCAAATTCAAGCTAGTCTTCAGGTTAAATCCAACATTAAAGATGCTGTATTTGATCCAAACTGTTTAAGTTTTTATTGCTATACTTATAAGCCGGGGGAAGGGGGTCTTCAAAATGGGAGGTGTCAAAGATCCATCAACTCTGGGCATGAAGTTTTTCACTAATCAATTAATGAATGCTTCCTTTAGAGTGGCATATACATATACACTATAGATCAATGATTACTACTCTTCCCTCTTTTTCAACTCACTTATTTTACCTTGGTATAATTTAGGTTTATAAACCACTTAAAGGTTTTTTTTTTTTTATGAGTCGATTTCACCAGATGCAAATACTTACCAAAACAGCCATTATCAATAGCTCCTTGTTAATAAGTTTGGTACTATTCTTAGAATCATACAACTTTGTCTTCCTCCTCCACTTTCTGCTTTATGAACACTTAAGTGCCCACAGCACTGTAATTGCCTATACTGAAAGAACCCCAGAACCTTTCTGCCTTATGACTTAGGTGTGCACACCACTATAAATGCCTATACTGAAAGGACTCCAGAACCATTCCTAACTGCAAATGTCCCCATGTACATTAAATGCAAATGTCAGCTCTCTAACTCCTGTCAGCTATACAGGCTGACACTGTCTACTTTCCACACTGGGGGGTGGGGGGGCCTCTGCCAGGGAAGTTGTCTATAAAACAATTATTGGGAGGGGAGCAAGTGTTTTTATACTACAAAGCTGACTTACTTTTACACTTGTCAACTTTCCTTAAACAGAGCAGGCAGTGCCAAATGACTCAAATTTAGATAACTGTGAGAAGTGGGAGGGTGGGACATGGTAAACGCTACAGAAAATGCCCCATGAGTTCCAGGTAAGCTCTTAAAAGAAAAGGTAAATGATCAGTGGTGAATCTTGAACACTACTATCCTTAGGGGCTCCAGCTTGTATTTCTGAGGTTTTGTTTTGCCTGTTGTGTTTTTCTGTTCTGTTCAACAACAACAAAACCTTGTATCCCTACACCCCAAAAAGAGCATGTGAAAGTGAAAACTCTCCTCATCAAAGCCTCCACTGATACACGTGGCCCGGAGAAAGCTGGTACACGCGTGCCTTTCCAGAGCACTAAACTCGACCCACTTGCCTTGGGCCCCAGCAAATGACGCAGACCAGCAGTTTACCCAGGTGCCAGAAGAGAGTGGGGAGGCAGCCCGGTAGCCAGGGAGACCAAAGGAAGCAGTTGCCAGAGAAATGTGTTCATCAGAGCCTGGCCTGGAGGCCGCGGGGGTTGGGGGTTGGGGGTGGGGTGGGGGAATGGGGAGGCCTGAGGCTGGCAGCCCCAGGCTATTCCAGGTCTCCGGTGCTTCCGACATCTCCACGCGCTTAATTCTATCAGAGGGCAGAAAAGGTTTAGCCTGCAAGGCACAAAGTGCCACTACGGACCACAGTGCTAACTCACGCGAGGCGGAAGCAGCACAGAACGAGTACTTTGCATAGTACCCGCGAGGCAGGTGTTCCGTGCTTTCTAGCGTTGAGGGCCACTTGCAGGAACTGTGGCCCCCTGGAAATGAGGCTTGCCATCGCTGAGAGGCTGGAACCGCAGAGCAACCCACACGGGTGGAAAAGGCCCGGCTGCCCTCCAAGGATGCTCTTTCCTGACCTGAGTCCCCTTGCCTCAGGAAGCCTAGGCAGGCATGGGCCTTCCCCCCCGCCCCGGGTGGCGTCTAGGCCCCAATGAAACAGCCTGTCAGCCCTACCCGCCCAGCGTCCAGTCACCGCTCCCCCAAATCCGAGGTCGGAGCCGGAGGCCACGCGAACCCACGTGCAACCCGACACACCCCCCCGAGTTTGGGCACCTGGCCTTGCTGGCTGAGAAAAGCCGAAAGCCACCCTCGAGGCCACATGAGTGCGTTTCCTTGCCAGGCCGCCGAGCGAGCGAGGGAGGAAAGCGGACGCGGCTGAGGACTAGCAGACTTCACGCCTGCGCCCCCTCGCGGGCTGCTTGGCTCCTCCTCCGGGCCCGCGCCCCCAGACCCGCGAGGCTCCCGGGGCCAGCCCCTCGAAGCCCCGTCCCACGCTCGTGCGACCTCACCTGGCCCAGTCCACCCTCAGGGCTGGGGCTCCAGGAGCAATCGGACGTGTGAAGCCACGTGACTTCCCCGGGCTCCGACAGCGCGCGGCCCGCACGAGGGGCCCGAACACGGAAAGGAGCCATGTCGGAGGCGGCGGCGGCGGCGGCGGCGCCGTCGTGGCGCGCCTCCCCCTGCGCGGACCCAGCCCGAGGGGGTCTCCGCCGCCCGCCGCGAGCCGCCAGCCCCTGCCTCCTGCGGGACGCCAAGGCGACACTCGAGAGACAGACGGGAGAGCAGCCCGGCCCCGCCGGCCGCTCGGGCTCTCACGTGCGACGGCTGCGGGAGGAGGAAGTGCTGTGGGCGCCCGGGCGCCCCGGGCTGCGGTCCGCGCGGCCAGTTCCCGTCTGGACGGATGTTCGAGGCCACCGGGAGTCTGCAAGCGCAGCTCCGAAGCCCCAGCGGCCGCCCCCGGAGGGCCGCGGCGCCTTTAAGCCCAAAGGCCTGAGTCACGAGTTAGCTCCCCGCCCCTCCCCGCGCGCCCCACACCGCTCCACGAGGCCCACGACCGTGGGCATGTGACCGGCGCCCCGCCCGGGACGCTAACCCCGGGCGGCGGCTGCGGCGGGGGCCCGCGAAGCGGCGAGACTGCGCGCGGACCGTTAGCTGAGGCGGCGGGGACGGCAGCCCCGCCCGGCCCGGCCCCGCCCCGGCGGCTCTTACCAGGGAGAAAGCCATGGGGTCCGGCGTGGCCCTAAGGGACTGGCGGGCAGGCGGGCGGGCCGGCGGGTCTGTGCGGCGCGGGACGCGCACACACGTGGGCACTATTTTTGCAGCGAGCGGCGCGCGACTCCGCGCCCCGGCGGCTTATAAAGCTCCGCGGCGCTGGCCCGATGAGGAGCACCTGTGTCGGCCCCGCCCGGCCTCGTCCCCGCCCCCGCCCCCTGCGCTCCTTCCTGCCGTCCATACCCGCGCTCCACTGCCCACCCTAGGCCTGGGGGTCCGAACGAGAGCTAGTTCTGAGGCTAGAGCCAGGCGACGCAGGCCAGCGCTGCCTCCAGGAGCCCGAGGTGGGGCGTGGGGGGGGGGGGGCAGGCCTGAGCACGTCCCTCGCTCAGTGACCCTGGCCAAGTCACTCTCCCGCAGGCGTCAGTTTCCCTACCTATTTACAAGACCGTAGGATGCAGCTGCGCTGGTGACCTGCGGCCCCCTTAAAATCGTATCACCACGCCTCTCCTTTTCGAGTGACCTCTCCGGGTGGAAGCCCGGAGGCACCGAACTCGGCCCCTCCGCCCACCCCGACCTGCAGCAGACACGCCCTCACTTCAGACCCGACTGCCACTGCATCTGGAGCGGAGCTGGAACCGGGAGCGCAGGCGTCAGGGGATTCGGGAAAGTTCCAAAGACAGCAGGGATCCTCTTCGGGTTGCAGTTTCCCCCTGGGAAACCGCTTCCGACGCTCCCTCCAGATTTGATAGGACGCTTTACTGAGAAAAGTCGGGACAAGAGCTCAGGGTGAGCTAAGCTGTTGTTCAGAAAGGCGTCATGGGCCAGCTAGGGCTGGACCGGACCGGAAGCCCAGACGAGCGCAGAGGCGGAGATGGCATTCCAGGCTGCAGACCAGGGAAGGCGGAGAGGGAGGAATGCACTGAGCGGCTCGATCTGACTAGGAGCAGCTAATGCGTGTTGATACCACAGGAGGGAAGCCCGAGCCCAGTTTATGAAGGGCTTTTATTCTGCAGCTAGATGGAAACTAGTAAAGAATGGCGAAGGGAGCTTGGAAGTCGCCAGGTCTCTTTTAAGGTGTTGTTGGAGAGTTGGAGGTTGGAAATAAGGTACTGGGTTGAACAAGAAAGAGACCAGAGCTTATTGAACATTTCTAAGTGTTTTCTATGTTATACTTTTTATTCAGCACATATTAAACTCAAGGTTCCTCCTGACAGGTGAGGAAGAAGCTGTCACCAACTTGTTGGCAGGTTTGTGAGGCAGGAACTTTTAAGTGTCTGCCCAGGGTATTAAGAAAGGACGCCTATGGTCCTAGCCTAGTGTTTGGAGAAGGTAGGGACGAGGACAGGTGCTGGAGTTGAAGTCCAGAGGGAGCTGAATGACAGCGAGAGCTGGCTAGTCTCCATTCTAGGGTTGTTCCCATGGGTTGCAGAAGTCCTAAGAAGAAAGGGTGGTTACAGTATGGAGGAGCCATCCCTTAGGAGCAGCCCAACCCCCATCTTGACAGCATAGGCCTGATAGGCCAAACTTAATATTTCTTGCTTCTCTTCTCTTCCTATTCTGAGAGGTGCCATACTTAGATGCTTACAACATGGGAACTGTAAGTGAGGGTGTGTGAGATGCTCTGGAGGCCCAAGGCACATCTGGAGAGACTGATCAGCCATCCATGGTGGCTTGGGCCTATAACTGCAATACAATCACAGATGAGGAAGGAGGAGGCAGAAGGAGGGGTGCCTTGCATTGGAAGGCAGTTAAGAACTACAGTGTGGGGCTGGAGAGATGGCTCAGTGGTTAAGAGCACTGTCTGCTCTTCCAGAGGTCCTGAGTTCAATTTCCAGCAACCACATGGTGGCTCACAACCATCTGTAATGAGATCTGATGCCCTCTTCTGGTGTGTCTGAAGACAGTGACAGTGTACTCATATATTAAATAATAAATAAAAGATTTAAAAATTAAAAAAAACTACAGTCTGAAGAAAATCTACCTCAAGTAAATAAGTGGAAGGGGTGGGTTAGCTGATAGGCACCAGATACCTCTAAAATCTCTCATATGAATTGTAAATCCAAGGTCACCATGTGTGATCCTTTACATCCAGTCCTCCATGGCCCCAAAGTTAAACAAGATAAGAATCTAAGACTTGAAATGTCACCTGAGGGCCTAGGGGAATGGATATCTGAAAAAAATATATAAAGTTTCCAGCTCCCAGCTTATAAGAAGTAACTTTGAACACACATGCCTGCTGCTAAGTCACCGTCCCTAGCCCTAGGCAGAAGGCAGTGAGAGTGGAGTATTTCCTAGGCACTGGAGCTTGTGCTTAGCACACTTCTGTTAACTCATTTTGTAGGTGAAGAGACTGGTGTTCAAAGAAGTAACATGTTTGGCTTCAGCTGTTTGGGAGACTGAGGCAGGCGGGAGGACTGCATATTTAAAGCCAGCCTGGACAATTTAGTGAGCCTGTGTGCCCCCACCCCACACCCCCATCACCATACCCCCAGACTCAAACGTAGAGGTGGGAATATAATCAACAGGTGTCCTTGTCTAGTACATACAAGACTCCAGGGCGAACCTCCAGTATACTACAAAAGAAGGCAATTAAGCAACTTCCTCAGGGACCCCTTGCCAACAGGAGCAAATGGAGAACTCAGACCTATAGTTTTCTGTTTTCATAGCCTGGTGATAGTAAAACCTCTGACATCTCCAGCTTCCTTTCATATTTTACATTTATTATTTATTTGTGTGATATGGACACAAGTGGAGGTCAGAAGACAACTCACAGGAGTCAATTCTCTCCTTCCACTGTATGGGTTGTGGGGCTTGAGCTCAGGGTATCAATCTTGGTGACAAATGCCTTTACCTGGTGAGCCATCTTGCCCTGCCTCACCCCACCCCTGTTTTTGGAACAGGCCCTCAATATGTGTGTACTCTACACTGGCTGAGCCTTGATCCTCCTACCTCAGCATGTTACTGGGTATGTGTGTGAGATATATATATATATGTGTGTGTGTGTGTATGTGTGTATATGTGTGTGTGTATATGCACACACAGAGAGGGTAATGTTTTTTTTAAGTGCAGAGGATCAGCCCCACTTTTATCATATGTAAATATACATTTTAAATAGGTTAAATATATAAATGTGAAAAGTTGTTTTTGGAATTTTAAAGAAGAATATAGGAGAATATCTTTTTTAGTTTGTTAAAATCTAGGCTCACAACCAAAAATATTTTAATTTGTTGTTTTGGTTTGTTAAGGCAGGGTCTCACCATGTAGCCCAGGATAGTCTTGAATTGAGACTCTCTTGCTTTTACCTCCTAAGGTAAAACTCATAGGGTTATAAGTCTATGCTATCTGGCTTAGGAGGAGAACATTTTTATTGCCTCAGCCTGTAGACAAATTCTTAAAATTAAAAACAGTAACAAAAATATGAAAATGATAAATTTGACCAAACTATAGTTTAAAACTTTATGAAAAATATTTAAAGCTGGAAATGCATACCAAGGTCTTCAGAGATCTAAGACAGCTTGGATATCTAAGAACTTGTATTCTCCACAATGCAGTCAATAAATATATTCTGTGAGTTTTAGGCCAGCCTGGTCTATAGCCAGGGCTATACAGAGAAACCCTGTCTCAAAAAATCAAAAAGAAAAAAAATTCTGTGAGCAAAGTTTCCCAAGATCAATAAATAACAGTGTATGTGTGTTATGTGTGTTTATGCGCACATGAGCATGTGTGTTCATGCAGAGACCTGAAGTTGACACTGGATGTCTTCTCCCATGGCCCCACCACCCCTTCTCCTTTTAAAATAGTGTCTTAGTGAAATTGGAGTTCACTGTTTTGACTAGATTGGCTAACCACTGAGTCCCTGGGATCCTGGGATTGGGTTTTTATGTGGGTGCTGGGGATTCAAGCTCAGCCCCCTCAATTTTAGGTAGCAAGCCCTTTGGTCCAGAGCTATTTCCCAATCTTTCTGTGTTGATATTTCTTAGAAACTTGCCTCTATCAAAGATGATTTAGAGGTAAAAATGAGTCTTAAGTCCAGCATTCAAGTGGCTCTCAATTGGTGGATCAATCTCAGACAAAACAGTGATAAAAACAGAAATCCTGGGGGAGAATCTCGGGCCCCCTGGCTCTCCTGAAGTCAGCAGCTCCAGCTGCTGTCTGGTGCCACAGTGCCTAGCAAATCCCCAGAGCCAGATGCAGGGCTGTCCCCTGGGACTGCTTTTGTTCTCTTTCCCTAACAGGAGGGCCACACCTATTTCACTCTGGCTTACTTCTGAACAGCTAGGCACTTGAGAGACAGGGCTACAAGGACATACTGTAAGAAGCTAGAGCCTTGGTCACAGGATCAAAAGCTTTGGCATCTATACCTCAAGCTACCTAGGCCAGCAGGCTGTTCTCCACAACCCAGTCAAACACAGTGTTCTGTGGGAAAGTATCCCAAGATAATAAATATCAACCTCGAATAACAGGCATGCTCTAGCCCCACTTGTGGGGGAGGGAGGTCATAAGCACCACTGGAATGGTAAAGGTTCTGAGAAGGCCTGCAGGAAATAATTACTTCAGTTAAATTGGCAATTGCTCCTAAACTTATTTCATCCTAATTTTTTTTTTTTTTTTTTTTTTTTTTTTTTTTTTTTTTTTTTTTTTGGTAGAACACATGATGATTGAGTCCCTGTCATTCCTCACCAGGAAAGGCATCAGGGAAGGCCACTGGGTTTGGACAGCTATTCCCTGTTAGCTGCCCGAGGTGTCACAATGCATACTCACCATGGAGTGCTCACAATCCCAACTTTGTTTTTTATTTTTTGGTTTGTTTTTTGTTTTTTGTTTGTTTCTTTGTTTCTTTGTTTGTTTGGTTTTGGTTTTTTGAGACAGGGTTTCTCTGTGTAGTTCTGGCTGTCCTGGAACTCACTCTGTAGACTAGGCTGGCCTTGAACTCAGAAATCTGCCTGCCTCTGCCTCCCAAATGCTGGGATTAAAGGCGCATGCCACCACTGCCGGGCCCAACTTTGTTTTTTGTTTTTAATGTTAAATGTTAAAGATTGCTTTGTGCATTGTAGATACATTTGTTTTTGTTTTACATTTAAATGTGTGTGTGTGTGTGTGTATGTGTATGTGTGTGTGGAGGGGGGGTGTCATGATGCCATAATGCAAGTGTGGAAACTAGAAGACAACTTGAAGGAGTTGATTCTTCCCTTCTGCCAGGTGGTCTCAGGGACTGAAGACTTAGGTCACTAGGTTTGGAAACAAGCCCCCTTGTCTGCTCTGTTATCTGGCAGGCCCCAAAATCTGTGAACAGGATCCCCAAGATACCGCGGACAAGGGCTTGGCAGCGCGGCTGTGTTTCTCCTGCTCCTCCTTCTCCACAATGGCCATCTTGGTCATCTCCTGAGCTGGGAGTGGCTCAGAGCACTACTCTGTCCAGCCAGATAGAATGGATATTATTTTGAACTGTACAACTATATTTGGGGAATTCCCCATATGATGAGTCCTTTCTTCCCAAAGAGCTTATGAAGGAAACCAAGGCAAATTGCCAGCCATTAATGGGAACTAGGCTCAGCTCAGACTTAGAAAAACACTGTGGGAAGAGGTCTGTGGGGATGGCTAAGTGGTTAAAGGGCTTGCCAGGCAAGTGGAAGGACCCCCAGACCCACACAAATACTGTATCAGTGTGACAGCCTACCTGTAATGCCATCCTGGGAAAGTGAAGGCAGGATTCCCAGAGCAAGCTTGCTGCAGGCACTACCATACCAGTGAGCTCTGGGTGCCACTGAGAGAGCCTTGCTGGAAAAATGAACAGCAGTGATTGCCAACATCAACTTCAGGCCCCAGCATGTTCATACATGTACACACACACACACACAAATGGAAAGAAAAAAGACCAAGAATTTTTTTTTTTTTTAAGAAAAGATAGATCATGTAGGTTTGGATTTGTTACATAGCTAAAGACAGTTTTGAACTTCTGGTCCTCTGCCTCCACTTTCTAAGTGCTGGGATTCCAGGCCTGTGATACAACACCCAGCTGAAACTGAGGAGTTCTCCCAGCTTTACCTACCCGTGCTTTCCTAGGTGTCTCCTGCTAGAGATACCTACACACTCCTGACATGAGGTGGTCATGTCAGGTATCAACCAGAGTCTCCCTGAGAGCCATAATAGCTTCTCCTACAAGATCACAAGGGTCAGTCACTCACTCATAGTAGTTCTTCCCCCAACCCCTTAGAAGGAAAGGTAAGCCAGAACCTAGGGAGAAAGCATTTTATTGAGATTTGCTACATAAATACATATAGAAAGCTGAGGAAGAGGGTTGCTGAAGGAGCAGCTTCTGGCTTCCTCTGGGAAGTCACTAAGGAACCCATAGGAAACAGGTGGGAGGGAGTCAGTACCCCACACTAGGTCGGTAATGAGAGGAAAAGAGAGGTGAGGAGAGATCTGTGAGCAGATGTCACAGGGAGGGATAGGTGAAGATCAGTGGGTAACCATGCTGAGGAGTCACTGGGTCAGAGCCTGTATCACATCCTTCACCAGCATGGTGCCAATCACCATCTTCTCACTGTTGACAGTCAACTGGGCAGCTCCAGCTGCCCGGGCATCCAGAGTCAGCAGGACCAGACTCCCACTAGTCAATGTCCTCCCTGCAAACCTAAAAAGGGAGCAGAGGAAGGGGCTGGGGGAAGAACTGCCAGCGGTGACTGTGAAGGGCTCAGCCTAGGGCCCTTCCTTAGAGCCAGAGCCCAGCAGAGCCCATCTTCGCCCCTCTCCCAGTACCTGTACTCATCAGATGTCCCACATGGAACACGACCTAGGTTGGCAGTGGTGGTCACTTTCTGCACCACCATGTGATCACTCCGACAGGTGTCTGGCAGTGTAAGCTTCTCTGTGATCTCATTCATGCCTGTCAGCTTTCCTGGGGACAGAGACCATGATGAGGGCTGAGGCTATGGTGGACACAGGCTAGCACCTGCATCAACTAGCTGAACATTCTCATTAAGTTCTCCAAGGCTCTGCAGGTCAGAACCACCCTACTTAGCCTCTGAAGGTTCCCCACTCCTCTCTCACTTCAGAGAACTGACACACTGCTCCTGTTTCTCTCACACCTTCTGCTCTTAGTAACATCATCTTGACACTGCACATCACTCTGGACATGCTCAATCTACCCATTTCTGAGAACTCCTTTCCGGAAAGGAGAATGTTCCTCATGTCAGTGCCCTGCTTCCTCTCTGTTCATAGCCAGGGTCCTCCAAAGGGGATTCCAAAGTTTCCCTCAAGCCACCGCAACTGTCCCTTCTCTCCAGATCTTGGATGTCTTTAATCACTGCAGCCATGTGTAGCTCCTTTCTGCCTTGCCATTTCTCTGCTCCCTCCCTTCCCCTTCCTCCTGTAGAAGGTAGGCTTTCCTTAAGGTTCTGCCCTTGTCTCTCACTCCCCCACCCCCATATCACCACTGCCTCTCTCTGTCAGGGTGATCTCTGTCAGGGTGATGCCACCACACTCACAGCTTCTGTTTCCACCTCTATGCTTGTGACTCCAGCCTTCAGGTGTTTGCTAATCATAGACCCATATATTCAATCACACCCTAACACCTCCCCAAGTGCACCTCAAAACAGCCTTTCCCCAAAAACTAACCAGGCTCTTCTCTTGCCTGCCTTGTTCTTTCTTCTAGATGGGGGGAGGGGGGGAGTTTGACAAGTTTTAGAATATAAACCAAATTTAGCCCACTACCCAAATTGGCTTACACTTGGTTTTTTGTTTGTTTGTTTGTTTTGTTGTTGTTGTTGTTTTTAAGCATTGGGTGAAAATTCAAGAAAACAATGAGCAATTCTTAAAACTTGAAAATTAAATAAAATTATAATTCCCTATACTTATCATTAAAATGTTACTAGAACATAGCCACACTCAGTCATTTAAATATTCTCTCTGGCTGTTTTACCTGACAATAGCAAAGCTAAGTAATTATAGCAGAGACCACATGACCCTCACAGCCTTAAACATTTACTTTCTGGCCACCATAGTAAACATTCAGCAGACTGCTCTAGGTGAAAGGCTACTGCTCATCTTCACACCAAGCCAGGGATTCTAAAGCCAGACTGTCGTCGTCATCGTCCTCCTCCTCCTCC
This sequence comes from Mastomys coucha, assembly GCF_008632895.1. Lineage (NCBI taxonomy): Eukaryota > Metazoa > Chordata > Mammalia > Rodentia > Muridae > Mastomys > Mastomys coucha. The sequence goes on from NW_022196904.1 coordinate 71,496,317, forward strand.
TCCTCCTCCCCCTCCTCCTCCTCTTCTTCCTCCTCCTCTTCTTCCTCCTCTCAAGGCTACTATTTGTAGCTTCCCCTGCCAATCACTCACTCCCACTCCAGTCCTTCATGCTTTTTTCCATGCCTCTGACCCTGCCTTGCCATCTCTCATCAGCTCTATTGCAATGGCCTTATAACTATACTAGTTACCCTGCACCCCAAGAAGTTAAGGCCGGGGGCTTTGTGACGCCCTGTATCTCTTCCCTTGGGGTGGGGTTATCCCCCACCCCCTTTACAAGCTTTCCACTTTTAAATGATGAGTGTTACCAGGCTGTTCTTTTGGGAGCAGGGGACAAAGATGTTCTTCATCTTCCCTGACTCCTCCACTGCCAGAAAATGAAGCCTAGTGTCTTCCCCCACACCCAGTAACCTCTGGGACCCCTTCCCACTCCTAGGAACTACAACAAACACACCACTTCTAGTTCTGTTCTTAGTACTCCCCTGGGATAGGAACTCCTGTGTCCTAAACAGAATTGCCCCCAACACTTTCAGCCACACATCTGCACACACTATTTCCCCTGTATTCCCAACTGGAATGTGGGCCTGGACTATGGGCAAACGTTCCCAAGCTTCACCACCTGCCCCAGTCTTTGTGAGCAGAAGCAAAGCTACAGGGCCTCCCTCTGTCTAAAGGGCAAAGGCTCCTCCCACATGTTGCAGCACTGCAGGATAGTGCACTCTACCACAGGGAGCACTCACCCTGTTCCTTCTTGAACTCATTCTCACTCATAAATACAGGGGCCATCAGCTCCCCGACAGGTGGCTGAATGGAGACATAGAACTGTCGGGTTTGGGTGCTGGGAAAAGCAGAAGGAAACAGGAACAGAAATGAGGCCAGCATCCACCCCCTCATTCCCATCTTATCTTGAGGCAGGGCACAGAAGCAGAAGAGTGAGGTAAGACCCAGAGCTGGGAATGGCAGCCAGACCCATAGAATTCCATGTGGCCCACCTACTTCTCTCTCCAGCTCCGGTTCTCTCAGACTCTGCCTCTTTCCACCCCACCCTCTCACTACTAATAGGAGCTGGGTACATACCACAGCTGGAAGTTGGCTGCCTGGGTTGAATCGCAGAAGTTAATGCCCATCACAGTAGTGGTGGATTCTCCAGGTGCCAGGGACTCTGAGTGATGTAAGGAGAGCAATCAAAGAACAGGAAAGGCGACCACTGTCCTGGAGCCCAGCATGGCCCCAGTCTCCCTCCCGTACCAGAGCACATCAGCCTTCTGTGGATTCCTGGCTTTTGGACCTGTGGAGTCCCTCACCCACTCTCAAATTTGCTCAGAAACCTGCCCTAATAGAAACTTGCTTATTTCCTAGGTGTTGAGTCATATTAGATGCCACCTCTGTTTCCTTATAGGAAGGCACCTGGTTTGACCCCAAGAAGGTATCGGCAACTACAGATAGACTGAGTCTGCCCAGGGGCCTCCTCCTCTACCCTGCTCAAGGCCCTCAGTACCGATTTCAGGGAATTCTTGAATGCTGATGCCAGCAGGCAGCTTGGGAGTGCCCACATGCAGCCCCTTGATGGGAGTCTCCGAGTTGTTGGAGAAGTAGATGTGCAGAGACACCATGTGGGGATCCCCAGGGAAAGGCTGGCGGCTGAAGGCATAGTCCACGGCCAGCCCCTCTCCAGCTACCCGGTGTAGCAGCTCCTGCCTCCCAATGCTGGACACTGGACTTAGCAGCTAGAGAGAAAGATGAGAGACATGCAGAGAAAAGGCAAAGGATAGTGAGACCCATCCTTGTCTTACCTAGGCCCATCCTGAAAAACCTGGACCTAAAGGTATCCCAATCATCACAGCCCAGCTCCTTCCACACAGAACCACACCACAGCATACAGCCCAGAACAGAGCCAAGTCCCTCCCCAGCTCACCGAAGGCACTAGAGAGGAGTCTGTGAGTGTCAGTCCTTCCAGGTCAGCAGCCAGACTGGTGGACACAACCATGGGAGGAGACACAGGCTGGACACTGGGAGGGGTGACTGGGAGGGGAAGGGAAGGAAGAAAGATGACTAATGAGGAAAGAGTGAACTGAACTTGGCTGGAATTGAGAGGAGCCCAGGGCACAAGGAGCAAAATTCAGCACCGTGGACAGAGAGATACATAGCCCTCTGGAAACTAGGTAAACCCAGGACAGACACCCCAGATCTCATCTGGAACCTAGCCTGGTGCTCCCAGGGTGCCTCTTAAGTCACACTGGGCTCCCTTCCCCCGTGCCTTCTATACCACCCAGACTCACAATCCTCTAGGTCCAGCAGGGAAATCTCCTTGGCTACAGGGGCACTCTTGCTGCTGGGAGGCTGAAAGAGAAAAAATGGATAGGGGCATGAGGAAGAGGAGCACCTTGGCTTTCTCTGGGTTGGGTGGGAGACATGCAATCTGTTCTGAACGGAAGGAAGATGTCCAAACATAGGGCAGGGAGGTGCTCTTACCGGTTTCTTCCTCCAGGAGGCAGGTTCCACCTGCTCCTCCTCTGACTCCGACGTCACCTCAGACTCTGAGCTACTGCTGGAGTCACTGCCCTCCTCTGATGATGAGCCTTCTCTGTGTCCCTCTGATGCCTTCTTCTTCTTTGTCTTCTTCTTCTCACCTTCCTCCTCACTCTGTTCACTAGAGGAGAGTGGAAACGTGAGTATAGTCTGGCCTGGGCCTTGTCTCATAGAACAGAGGAAGCCCTGTAAAGTGGAGAAGGGAGTGGAGACCTTGGGCCAACCAATTCTGCATCTAGCTTCCTATCTCAGCTCTGCTTCCAATCAAGCTTCCATCCCAGTCCCTGAAGAACTTTACACTAGCTAGGACCATCTCAGGCCCCAGAACTCTGGTAACTTCCCATAAGGGTTTTAAGACCCCCTAGACTTTGGCAGTCAGGAAGAGCAGCCATCACAGGAGATGAACCAGTGGATGTGCAGGCCCCCAGCACCTCATGGGAGCTCAGGGCCTCCCAGAAAACTGGCTGTTTCTTTTCCAGAATAGCCGCCGCCCCCCCCCCTTACCTCTCGCTGCCTTCGCCTTTCTCCTCATCCTCGTCTTCGTTGTCCGATTCACTGCTAGACTCTCCCGAGCCACTCCCACTGCTGCTCTTACTCTCTGACTCACTCTCAGATTCAGGCTCTATGGAGGAAATGTGTCAGGCCTCCCCACTGCATGTGAACTCCCCCCCCCCCCACACACACACACAATAAAAAGGGCCTTTCCACTTCCTGTAGAGGCCTCGGTCGATGGGAGTTATTTAGGTTCCCAGTTCCAGACTCAGAACTGAAGCTTCCATTTCATTTGACCTGCCCCAAAGCTAGATGCCAACTGAGATTTAAAAAAAAAAAAAAAAAAACATGGAAGGACCCACCCAAGTGTTACTTGCACAGTACACACATATGGGAATGGACATCTGGGTTCACACAGACTGTGACTCATCAGCAAGTGTACGCCCTTGGTCACTGACCATATAAACACACATGTAGAGCATGCTCAGTCACTCAGGCCTGCACATAGGCAGGACTTCAGCTCTACGCCTCTGCTCACCACTGTCTGCAGACTCGGTGGGGCCAGACTCCCCCTCGGAGTCAGAATAGAAAGGCTTTTCCTTCTCCTTCCTCTTCTCCCGATTTGAGCATTTGGTCCATTCAGGTACCTGAAGATGTCATAAGTACAGGTCCTCTCCTCATGGTTGGAGGAGGGGGGAACGAATGTGCATGGCCTTTGTACCTATGACTATATCCCTTCTTGGTGCCCTACTTGGGTGTCACCCCAAAAAGGGAAAAATGGAGAGGTACAATCCATAGGGAGAGGAGTAGATGGTTCACAGCCATGAGAGCACCCAGCCATGGATAATAAGAATCTGGGCACAGCACACAGGGAGGGAGAGGGAAGAGTACACAGCACACAGAGGGGACCTCAGTGTATTCGCCCAACAGGCCCACGTGGGTCTCAATAAGGGAGAGGTCTTCTTCCTGTGTGGGGGGAGGGCATCAGGAGAACTAGGACAGCAACAGACACGGACACACACACACACACACACACACACACACACACACACCAAAGCTGCTGACCTCCACATTGCGCACAGATGGATCTGGGGCTTCCTCTGGCCAGTCTGGGAGCTCCTGGTAGCCCGTAGCCTTTGCATTGAGCAGGTGGGACAGTGAGCCCAGTTGGAAATGGTCACGATCTGAAGACAGGTTTATAAGTTAGGCTAGGAGTGGCAGTGAACAATGCTTGAGGCAGGGGTATTTGTTTCCTGCCTAAAACTGGGTGCTAATTCTAGTGGGGATTCCCTGGCTAGGCAAGGGAAAGTGATGGATACATCCCCTGGTGACTCCTGTGTACCCTGACAACACACCCAGGTCTACACGCTGTGAGAAAGACAGAGGACAGGACAGAAGACAGACTAAAGAATGAGAACGAGGTGTTGAGAGAGGAAGCTCCAGGGCCAGAGTTGGTGTTAGCTGCTCAGGTCTCTATGTGGAGTCCACAGGGTGAATGTGACTCCTCTCCTGGGCAAGGCTAGGTTAGAAAGAAGTCTTACACGGGACAAAGTGAAGAAGAAGCTGGCCAGACTAGCCAAGGGCGGAGAGAGAGGTCTGGTCCACTGCTAGATTCATGGAGACAAATAAGCAGTCAGAAATAGAGTGGGAGAGAGTCAGTGTCACAGTAGAGAGATGGTATAGGAAGGAAACCAGAGCCATGAATGAGGATGGCTTCAGGGCTGCCCTGTATAATTACATCACTATCCTACTCAACCCTTGAGTCCCAGGGGAGGAAGGAAAATGCAGAGGTATCAGGAAAGCCAGATTCTGTTCAGGAAACTCCTCTCCTGGGTAGGCCTTGGCTTCGTTTCCTAGAGCTAATGAGGCTGCTGAAGCAACCTCCCCATCCCAGGCCACAACTGTGAGCAGAGGCTGGGAGCCTGGTGTCAGGGCTTAGGCTGGCTTTGTAACTGCCCAAAGTGCTAGCAACTGCAACCTCAGGATTGCTAGAAACATGTCCCTTCCTTTTACATGTTATCATACTACCTGCCTTCCTAGGTCCTTGGTATCTAACATCTTGGTATAGAACCCCAAGTGGAGAGCCTACTCAGGAGGGAGGTGGAAGAGATGTCTAAGAAATGGAGAGGAAGCAAAAGCTGCATGTGTCAAGAAGAGCAGATCCTCAAGTGAGGCAGAACCAGCCATGACTGTTGTGGAGATGGCAGGGGCAGTCAGCACACCAGTTCTATACACAAAAGCTTGGTCGTGCCTAAAGCTCAGCCTTGGTTGAGGACCTGGATCCTGGGCCCTAGGCCTGGCCACTTCCTCTCTCTCTCCCCAGAGGTTACCCCAATTCCCGCTCCCACCTTTGAAGGATGACTCCAAGATTGGGGCTGGCTTAGGGGCCAGGAAGAGTTTCTTGGCATGGCGGCTGAGGGCACCACCCTGCTCTGAAGGAACGATGAGCTGCCGGGTGAAGCGGGCTCGGTCTCGGATATCATAGTTCTGGTCATACTTGGCCAGACTCAGCACATACTGGGTCAAGAGCTTGGTCTGAGGAGAAAAGAAAAGGTGGCTCAGCAGACAACAGAGGGTGGGGGACCCAGGAGACTTGGAACAGGCTTTGTTCAGCCAACAAAGCCAAGCAGAGAGCCTTCCCTTTGCTAGTGTACATCATCCAACTTTCCTCCCCGCCTGCCCTGGTTCCAACTTCTCCATTTCAGTCTTCTGGCCCTGACTTCTCCCCCAACTACCACAACTGCCTTGGGCCAGCAAATGAGGTTGCCCTCTCCTCCCTGTAGGTCCTGGATTCCATTCTTCCTCTATTTCTGGTCCCTACTGATCCAGGCCAGCCAACCTCTTTATTCTGGCACAGTGCTGTATTTGTGGTTCCCAGACACCACCATCCCCAGAGAATCAAGACAATAAAAGGGGGTGTAGAACAAGAGGCTCTTTGACAGAGCTGTCAATCCACAGAGCATATCCCAAGCAGCCCAGAGAATCTCAGAGATGCTAGTCTGTCCCCTAGAAGATTCTGACAAGATTGAAACCAAATGCTGAGCTCATATGGAGTCCACAGTCTACAGTGGAGACAGCTATATCTGACTGAGGACCAAAACTTTCAAATATTGTCCCAGTCTTGGCCTAATTTAAGCTGCCTTCACATGATGACAGTGCTGACTGCCATCATTTATAAAGAACTTTCTGGATCTAAGTACTGTGCCGGGTGTCCTCCACTCTCCTGTCATCTCTGTAATTCTAAGTACGTAGAGATGATGAACCAGGAAGTGGCTTCTTTGAGTTTGGGGGGCCCATAGGTACTGTACCCAGGTCTGGATCAGAAGCCCACCTATCCCCTCCCTGTCAGTGCCTATGCCTCTGACCCAGATCTCTGTGTCTCCTGTGACAAAGATCAAAACCACCAAATAGCTAACAGCAGAGTACCTACAGGCACCAGGCACCAGCTAACAGCAGAGTACCTACAGGCACCAGGCACCAGCTAACAGCAGAGTACCTATAGGCACCAGGCACCAGCTAACAGCAGAGTACCTACAGGAACCAGGCTCCAGATAACACCAGAATACCTACAAGCACCATCAAGACAGAGCCTGGGAATGACTCAGGTTCCGAAAATTTGTGATGATAAAATATCACATCCAGCCAACCACGACTAGAATGCATACCCCGTGGCCATCAAGCAGATATCTGAGAGGTGCAGAGATTTCCAGGTGCTGGCCCAGAATCAGAGCTGATGTTGTGGCAGAACTGCCCCATATCACTTTAGGGACCCCTAGGGCTCCACTCTCATCTACACTATGTCTGTCCTCCATGGACTCTTGATGCCTCACATTCAGCTCAGTCCCTTCCACTACATACTACTCACGATTCCAGCCCCAGATTCTCCTAATACAACAGACTCAGAAACACGAATACAGAATGGTACTGCAATGGACTCCACCCCAGGCCTGCTTTTCCCGTCCAACCATCTGACCAGAAATGTTGATGGACACCCTTGTCAACATGTTATGAAGATGGAGCAGCAGATTCATTCCCTCCCCTTCTAGTTTAGGACAGCATCTTCGTTCACAGGCTTCACAGGTGGCTGATAACAGACTGTCTCCTTCCCTTGCCTCATCTTAGAGAAAGCACTTAAGGATTGGATCCATCTGTTCATAGTCCTAATACTGTGTCAACAATTAAAACAAGAGGTTGGTCCATGTGCCGACATACTGTAAGACTGTCTGTAATAACCCATCATCCTTGCTCACTCTTAAAAGCCATTGCTCACATTTACAATGTCCAAACTATGTCAGAGAACCCCACCTCACTTAGCCACAATGTACTAATATTCACACACACACTTATATCCATACAAGCACATAAAATAAATAGGTTAATTAGAGGTTGTTCAAAAGAACCTATGAACAACCATGTCAGTATACCAAGAACTTTATTGACCAAGAAGGTCCAGCTGCCAGGGAAGAACACAATGGAACACTCCCAATAACCTGTGCCAACATTCGTGCTAATTGCCACCCAAACTGACTACTCAAGAAAAGCTAAAGTGCATACTCTGCTTAACACATATAAATTCTACAATCTAGACTTTAAAGCCCATCCCTGCTGGTGTTTGTGCTTTGTGTAATTTGTACTTGGTGAGCAAGTCCTTCGACTTTGGAATGTAGCAAAGGTAATAAGCATAGAGACTTGTCTTGCTGGTTTGAAAGCTCTAGAGACATTGTCCCTTGTGGCTTAGAAAAATTAAGTGGCCACATTGGGAGGCTCACATGGCAGGAGCTAAAGGCAGTCTCTAAAAACTGAGAGTGATCTCTAGTTGACAGCCAGCAAGGAGTCAGGACCTTGGCTCCAAAGTCACAGGCAATGTTGACACAGGTGAGCTGGGAAGTGAAGCTGTCCTCGACAAAGCCACCAGGTAAAAACCCAGCCTTGGCCTATACTTTAAGGACGGCCTTGCATAAGACCAAACTGTCATACCAGGTTCTTGGCCCATAAAAAAAAACTAAAAGAAAAGCCAGTGATACTGGTGCACGCTTTTAATCCCAGCAATAAAGAGGCAGAGGCAGGAGGAGCTCTGGAAGTTTGAGGCCAGCCTGGTCCTCAGAGCAAGTTCTGGGACAGCCAATGCTACACAGAGAAACCCCATTTCAAAAAAACAAAAACAAAACAAAGAAAAGAACAGGTGTGTTGTCTTAAGCCACCAAGTTGACAGTAACTTCTTATGAAGCTATGGAAAACTTAAAGTTTATTAAAATGCGACATCGCAATGCCTGTTCCTAAGGCTCAGAGAGCCTCTAGAAAAGAGGGTGGGTGAATGAATGAATGCACGCATGCACGTGTAGTTAGCAGTAATGTCTAGTCAGGGTTCTAATACTTGGTATTCTGCCTCGTTAGCTTGAGTCCCTGGGGCTAACACTACTCACTCTGAATCAAAGTAGCCAATAACGAAGTCAGTTGTTAGCACCCACCATGACAGTGACAACCGTGGTGCAGGCAAGCCCACCCAGGCTTATGAAGAACACAGTGGCCTTAGAAATGTGTTATCTCTAGGCATTGTAGACTCCTCACTAACCTGACCACTGATCATGCCACTCTCTGGTTTGTTTCCTTTGGCTGTTGGGAACTGAACCCAGAGGACTGAAGCTTCATGTGTGTTAAGCATGTGCTCTATTAATGAGCTATACCCTCAGCCCTGCTTCATTTTTCCAAGTGCTCCTCCCTCCCTTATCAAGTGATATGGCACACAAACCTTTGCTTCCCCATGCCACTCGCTGACCGCAGGCTGCTTCTTCACACCGAGACTCAGACTCAGTACTTCGCTGCCTCTATGCGCCATTACTGCCCTCCCATCCGACTCATGATAAGAGTCCTGGCGGCCCAGCCTATCCCAACTCAAGTCCCTGGACTCATGCCAGAGACCATGAATCAAAGGAACCGGTGGTGAAGATGCAAATACCGTGACCCTAAGACTGCCACAGGATAGCAAAAAAAGCCACTTTCAGGGTATACAGCAGTCTTGGGTAAAGGGACAGGGAGTTCTAGGGTTTGCAGAGTATAAATACTGTTTCAAGTAGTCAGCTCTGCCCCTACAGCATGTAATGCTGTACTGTGTGATCCTGTGTAAACACCAGCATGTAATACTTAAATGAACATGCTCCAACTGAAATATTTGTTAAAAGGCAGCAACAGGCCAGGTTCAGCCTGCGGACGGCTGTTTAGCAGTCTCAGTGCCGCTGAACTCGCCTGTTGTTTGGAGTCTGCAGCTCCTTGAAAAGCTCAGCACACTGTGCCTTGTGGGAATTCACTGGCGCTATCTCAGGGAACACTGGACACCCAAAGGCTCTAAGCACCACTATATTCCAACTTACTTGAACCATATCCTTGGCGGTAGCATCTCTCGTAATTTTTTTTTTTTTTACCTTTGAAAAGGGTCTGGTCACCAACAGCACCCAGGCTGGAGCACAGCCTTGACCCTCAACCCTGGCACAGATAGTCCAGACATCGACAAACTTTTGGGAAGAAGCACAGTCCATGCCCCCCCAGAATACATGTTCTCCCACCAACGCCCATCCCTTAGCTCAATCAGCATGAGCACTTCACAACCTGTGTTTCAGACATGACAGATAAGGACACTCTAGCTTCAAGACAAGAACACTACAGCCTCACAAGCGATCTTTCAATGGCGACCTTAAGTATACCTATGGACCCTGGGTGGTAATGGTCACTTGGGAAGACTAGCTACCTATCTTGATAAAGCTTTTCAGAACTACTGGGGAAAGCCAAAAGAATTCTGCCCAGGGCGGCACTTGGGCGTCCAGAGAAGGCTGGTGGGGATGTCTCTCACACCTTACCTGCTTCGAGTTGGTCAGGTACAGCTTGGCTGCCAGGTTGATGACCTGCAGCTTCACGATGTCCTCTTCTGCTGTGAAGGACTTGGCCATTTTTCTCAGGACATCAGGTGCAATCTTGGGCACATGCTCACAGTACTCTCCAATGAGCCAGAGGATGCTGGCTCGTGCCATGGGCACCTGCGCATATGGACAGGCATTAGGACTAGAGGAAACATGCTGATATGGGTGGGATGAATTGCCAAGGAAATGGCAGCTTGTGCTGGCCTAGTCTTATAGGTGCCTGAGGATGGAGGCAGAGGGGCAGAACAGATTACAAGGTGGACTTTTCATAAGCAGCACCCCCTCTTCCACATAGTTTCATTATTATGAACAGAACTACCAAGTCCTAAAGTTAGCCATGTTTTTTTTTTCCAAGACAGGGTTTCTCTGTGTAGCCCTCGCTGTCCTGGAACTCACTCTGTAGACCAGGCTGGCCTTGAACTCAGAAATCCACCTGCTTCTGCCTCCCAAGTGCTGGGATTAAAGGCATGCGCCACCACTGCCCGGTGCCATGTTTTTATAAATGTATTGCTGTACTGCCATGCCAGTCTGCCTGAATCTCCAGTGATGGCATTAGGGATATTTCAACCCAGCAAAACAACAGAAACACAAAGGGTTAATCAGTCACCCATCCTTAGCCATAGCTTCAGTGGAAGATAAAGAGTTCTGTGAGGGAGCCCCATAGAGACAGCCTTGAACACAGTCACACAGTCTAATCTCTCTCCTTCTTCTACCTGAAGAATGTGCAGTACCCATTTGGAGGTTGATCTGGGTGAAGCTAAAGCATTTAGTTACAGGTTCTTAAAGTCATGGGGACTGGGCTAGAAAGATGGCTCAGAAATTAAGAGCACTCGCTGATCTTGCAGATGACCCAAGTTTAACTCCTAGCACTGACGCTGGGCTGTGCACAACTGCCTAGAACTCTAGAGTCAGGAAATCTGAAACCACTGGCCTCTACAAGTGCACATATCACACACACACACACACACACACACACACACACACACACACACTTAAAGTAAAATAAATCTTTAAAAAGACATTGGCTGGGTGTTGGTAATGTATTCCTTTAATCCTAGCACTCCAGAGGATGAGGCAGACAGATCTCTGTGAGTTCAAGACCAGCCTGGTCTACAGAGTAAGTTCCAGTACAGCCAGGACTACACAAAGAAACCCTGTCTTAAAACAAACAAACAAACACAGCAAAAACAAAAATTAAAAAAAGGAAATCATGGGGATAATGCTGGGGTTGGAAAACACGGGAGTTGCTCCCTCACCTGGATGTTGTCTGTGAGCTTTGCCAAGTGTTTGATGATCTCGCCATGCTGCGCTGGCTGCATTTGCAGCAGCTTCTTAATGACCACCACTGACTCTGCAACCACAAGCTCTAGGGAATGGGAATGAGAACACAAGCCCCAGAACAGTCACATGGCCACACCCAGGTGGACAGGCACACCTGCAGCGCACTGGCCATCCTCTCCCTCATAGTCACATGGCTGTGCCCAGGTGGACAGGCACACCTGCAGTGCGCTGGCCATCCTCTCCCTCATAGTCACATGGCTGTGCCCAGGTGGACAGGCACACCTGCAGTGCGCTGGCCATCCTCTTCCTCAGCCCCCCCCCCCCGACCCACGCAGTTCTCAAGCAGCTCACTTACAGAAATACCTGCACACTAACTGAAGCAGATAAACCAACAGATACACACTATATCTAGACACACAAGGGGATAGACACACACACTGGCCATCTCGGGGAGACATGCAGGCACTCAGACAGCATCAAGGATGGACCCTTCTCCAGGCAAACACTGACCGTCACGGTTGGACAGAAGCTGCACCAAGCCATTGAGACAGGTGTCACGGACTCGGCCTATGTTCGTCGCACATCGTCCAATGGCCTGGATCGTGGCTGCTACAAAGTCTTTGTCCATGCTGCGAATGTAGGTCTGTGGGACATCATGACACAGTAACATCCAGTAAGTAGTAAACCCACAGTGAAGGGCTTAAGGGTGACCTTCAAGTAAACAAAGACTGTACACTGCCCCCCTATATAATAACTCATGCCAGAGATTAAGTCTTGGGGGACTATGATGTCTCCAAAGCACATCCAGGGATTCCTCAGCCTGAAGCCAGCAGAAGGCACTGAAAGGGGGAATCTAAGGAAACATTTCTCCAGCTTTGGGCTCTTGAAGAAAATGAGACCCATCAGGGCAATTCTCACTGAGCACAGGGATCTCCAGGACACCTTTCCTGGGGCCTAGAAGCTAGAGGTTAGACCATTGCCTGTACCTGGAATTCCCGTAGAACAGTGGGGATGTTGGTCTCATTGGCCAGGTTGGTCAGCACTTCCAGCTACAAGGAGGGAGAGAGGCAGAAAGTGGCCAGTGTGGCCTGCAGGTGGTCTGGGATTTTACTGCAAACAAACTTTACAGACTAGAAAGCAATCCTCAGGACAGATATGCACCTGCTTAGAATGGCGAGGAAATGCTAGATCATGGACCTTCTTCAGAAACACAAGATCAGCTTGCCTCCTCAGTGAAGTAAGTCCCTGACAAAGAACAGGTGACGAACGGTCATGCTGCCTCCTACCTCTACACAAAACTATTCCTTTGAGGACAGAAACCAAGGATGACCTGTGAGTCTCTGAATGACCTGACCACTCTTCCTGCCTCAGAGTATTTGCAAGTGCTGTCCCTTTTGTATGGAGCAGTTCTTCCCTCTTCTGACCTTTCATTTACGTAGGTAACGCACATTCATTTATCAGGTCTCAGCTCGGACTCCATTTTCTCAAGGAATGCTTCCTTGATCCAAATGACGGTGACCCTATTCTAACTTAAAATTTTTTAATTTATTTTCTGAGTATTGTTTTGTCTAAGCACCATGTGCATGCAATGCCTGCAGATGTCAAAAGAGGGCATTGGATTCCCTGGAACTGGAGTTACAGGTGGTCATGAGCCCTCGTGTGGGTGCTAAGAATGGAACCCTGGTCCTCTAGCGAAGCAGCCAGTGCTCTTAGCAACTGAGACACCTCTCCGGTCCTGATGTCACCTATTTATATTACTCTGCACTCTTCAGTCTTGACATATTTCATAGATGGGTTTTCTCCATTTATTTTGTGATTGGCCGCTTAATGCCTCTTTTGCCCCCAACAAGACTATAAGCTCAATAAAAGCAGGATCTCTGGCTCATTTCCTTTACCTTGAATCCCTACATCGATGCCTGTATGTTGTTGCTGTTGTATTTTGAGACAAGTGTTTCAAGTAGTCCAAATTGGCCTTGAACTCTATATGTGGCCAAGAATAATCTCAAACTCCTGATCCTTCTGCTCCCACCACCTGAGGGACAGAATAACAGGCATATGCTACCTCATCCTGTTCATGGGGAGCTGGGTATCAAACCCAAGTCCTTGTGCATACTAAGCCAGGACTCTCCCCAGATCCCTTGGGTCCCTAGATCCGGTATCAGAAGTGAGGAAAGTTAGTCACTGTTCAGTGACATCCCTCAATAATAAGGCAACAGAATGGGAAAGGAGCGGGGACACAGGCTCTCAACACTTTGCCCGTTGGTGTACATGTTCCAGAAAGTCTGAAGGGGCAGGTACGTGAGAGACAGAGCTGCAGAGTAGGATGGCTCCACCCTAGTAACATCACTTCCTGAAATCTACAATTAAAATATAAAATGTAAGTGATACAGGCTTTGGGGGATGATTATGAAAATTAAGTTATTCTGGGAAGTGTCTGCTGCATACCACGCAGTTGTGTAACTGTTTCCACCAAGACTGAAACATTCCATCCTGCTGGAAGCTCAAGAGCAGGAAGGAAAACAACTCACAACAGCTCCCAGAAGTCCCTGAAACTGACCAGATTCTCTAGGCCCCTCCCTGCCAGTGTAAGCCGATTAAGAGAGGCTGAGCTGCCAACAATCAGAAGAGCCAGCTAAGCTGCAAAGTAGACTCTCAACCAAGCCAAGCTGCAAAGAGTCTGAGACCAGACCAGGTGCCTAGGAGAAGCAGCAACCCTGCCTGCAAGAGCTTTGGACCAGAGTCACCTGGAAAGCACACCCTGCAACCTGCTGAGCTCCTGCAGGCTGTGCTGTGTGCTCCCGGGTCCCAGCTTTGGGACTTGTCACCCATGCTGAGGTGGGCCTTGGTGATTCTGCTGTCTCAAGTCATTTCTGTTCCTGTAAGTAACCCCTCACCCATACTCTTGTAAGTAATGCCTCCCCACCCCCCCCAAAAAAAACTTCATTGGTTCACCCAAGTTGGACTTGGTTGCTGTCTGTACTTTAGTCTGTTGTGGGCTCCCTATCTGGGGTTAGTAGGCTCCACAAAGAGGCAGGCACCAATGTGTCCAGTATAAGTTAACCCAGCTGGTATTTAAGCAGGTTAGCTGGGATCAGAGGCCGCGCACAGTCTTGCACTCACCTTTAGGATCTTGATCTGGGTAGGATCCGTGGATCTAATGTAGAAGCTCTTCAGGTAGGGTTCAAACATACCCTGGCAAGAGAGAGAGAGTATTCCTGGAGATCTTCACCACAGTCCTAGATCTGCCTTTTCCAGAGACACCTGCCCCTCCCACCATAGACCCCATGACCCTTCAGCCTCCACACTTTCACCTTGCCTCAAGTTCCCCATCCATCTTAAAGCTGACTTACTCTTTCTCATTAGGCATCCTCCCTGTCCCCTGCCTCTGCCCCTTCAGGATCTAGACCCTGCTCCTGGTTTGTGTTTGGGTTGTCGAAAAATCTATATCCTGCACACAGGGTAATTGTAATTCCCCATCTTTCCCTGTAACCCTGTTCATCCCACCCCAATTCCCAACAGCTCCCAAAGAGCCCACAGAAGCCAGAGCAGACCTTGAATGCAAGCTCACCCTGCGCTTGATGGACATGGTGGCCACATTCTGGAGCACTACGTACTGCACCTCACTGTGGAGAGGATGGGTTAGAAGTTTCTGAACCCCTCAGTTGGGGCCAGGGACTGTGGGTTGGGGAAGACAGGTTAGCCAAAGAGTTGAGAGGAAGGAACAGAGGGGAGAAAAGTGGGATCTGGCTGCAGAGGGGGCGGGGGCCCGTACCTGTGGCTGCGCAGCAGACGTACCAGCGCCTTGGCGATGACGCCCACCTCTGCCTTGGGAGCCAGATGGAAGTAAAGCTGCGCTACCGCCATGACCACCGCGGCGCTGCGGCTCTGCAGTAGCGGCTTGGTGTTCCGCAGCAGCAGCCGGTGATCTGGGTCCATTACATAGGGCTTCCGAGCAGGCAGCGCCGCAGTCGCCGCCTCCTCTGATCCAGGGCCTTTGGCCTCGTCCTCCTCAGAGCCATAGAAGGCCTTCTCGGGATTCTCCTCCAGCAAGGACTCCTGAAAGAGATAACGGCCGAGTGTATGGACATATTTCCTGGGTGACCTCCCGCCCCTCCGCAAGGCTGGAGCCTCACGCTCACGTTCTGCGTAGGACTCAGGAACTGAGTTCGTGCATAACGCGTGAGCATGCTGATGATCACCACCTGGCCCCACTCCTCCACGTCAATGAGCAGGTTGCAGAGCTTCCGGTAGTTTTTGTGAATCAGGTCGATACGTTCCGGACAGACCTCTTCAAAGGCCATCACTACGCTGCCCGCCACCAGCTGGAGAAGCAAGAAAGAGGATGTGAGAAAGAGCACGTGAATGGGAAGGGCAGAGGAACCTTTCCCACCACTTGTCCTTTCTTCCCATAATACCCACCGTGGTCTTGTCTGCCAAAAGCTTCTCAATGACTTCTATCAGCTGGTCCTTCTGATCAGAGTCCAAACTGGGGAAGAAACAATCTCTGGGAATGTGTTCCTTCCTGTCCCCAGGCTCCCCAACAGCTGCCCCAGCCAGGCTTACACACACACAAACACACACACATTCATCAAGAGATGTAAGCTCCCATCTTTGGCCTGTATTTGTCAGATCCCTAAACTATCTTATTCCAGATGAGAAGCAGCCTGCAAGACCGTGGTAAGGTCACGGGTGGGCTGGGAGCTTAGGAACCCAGGACCCTAGAGGACAAAGGGCAAAACTAGAGCACACCTGTAGAGTTTGGGGATGGCATGAGCAGCTGTTTTCCGAACGTAGGGTGACATGTCCGAGGCAGCTTCCTTGATGGCTAGCATCATGATGGGCACTATGATGGGCACACGGATGCTAGAGAGAACTCGGAGCGCACTGGCACGGATCAGCTGGTTAGGATCCTACTGGCAGAAGTAGAGACAGAGGCCTGAGACGGCATTATGTTCCCTAATGGGAAGATCACACACTTTTGGGAATTACCATTCCTGGCTCCTACCACCAGAACTTGCTCCCCTACCTCCTGACAAGGGCTAGCTTGTGTCTGGTACCTTGGTGTCCTGTAGAGCTCCTTCTAAGATTGAAACATTCCATCCTACAGGATAGCTCCATAACTTCAAGAAGATCCTGAAACTGGCCACACTGACTAGGCCCCTCCCTGCCAGACTAAGCAAGACAAGCTGAGAATCCTCTCAGACTAAGAGATGCTGAGCTGCCAAGACTCGGAGGAGCTAAGCTGCAAAGTAAACTCTCAGCCAGGCCAAGCTGCCAAGTCTCTGAGACCAGACCAGCTGCCTGGGAGAAGCAGCTGCCTGCAAGAGCTTTGGACCAGAGTCACCTGGAAAGCACACCATGCAACCTGCTGAGCTCCTGTAGGCTGTGCTGTGTGCTCCAGGGTCCCAGCTTTGGGACCTGTCACCCATGCTGGCTGGGGTGGTCTTGGTGATGCAGCTATCTTTGAGTCATTTCTGTTCCTGTAAGTAACCCCAATAAAACGTATTGGTTCTCCAGGTTAGACCTGTATGGTATCCATACTTGGGTCTGTCATGGGCTCCCTATCTGGGGGTGAATAGATAGATATGTTGTGTCGTGTCTCAGCAGGGACAGTGTTGTTGAACAACACTTGGGGCCACTACCTCTTGGCTCCAGCAGCCAAAACGAGTGTGTTAAGAAGCAACTTTGTTTCAGAAAGTGTAGAAATTTTCAGAACTTCCATAGCTCCTCAAAGACTTTCTTAGGAGCCAGCATCTGTCTGTGCCTCCAGAGCCTGCTAGAAAATGCAAGTAGCTCTCTTCCAGAGTTTACTGTTCCACGCCCCTTCCCCAGTAGCCTATCAAAAGTTGCCCTTCTCTAATATTTAAAACCCACGTGTAGGCTTCTCCTGTGCAGAGGGCATTCCATACAAGCCTGATAACAGCATGCATTCTCCTGCTCTGACCTGATTTTTTTTAGCACTATCTTCCTACTGTGGTTATAAACCAATAGTTTTCAACCCATGGGTCTCGACTGCTTTCACGGGGGTCACATATCAGATATCCTGGATGTCGGGTATTTACATTATGATTCGGAACAGCGGCAAAATTACAGTTGTGAAGTAACCACGAGAACCATTTCTGTAAACAGCTCCTAATCCTGCAGAATGGCAGACAAGTGTGCTGGAATACTACAGGAAGCCAGCTGTTACTCTGATTTCTCAACTGAGCAAAGAGACCCACAAAACCAGGTGTGAACGTGATGGTAATCACTGGCAAAAATCTGGGATTTTTTTTTTTTTTT
>NW_022196904.1:71514086-71516149 GCF_008632895.1 Mastomys coucha
TTTTTTGGGAAACGATCACAGGGACCAAAAACATCTGTTTTCATTTGGGGAGAAGTAATTAGGCTGGTAGATGTTATATCACTGTGGCTCCTGATTTCAGCAAGGCATTCTGGGAGTCATTCCTAATACTTCCTGTGTTGCCACTCTTGATGTAGGCTTTCGATTTCACATAATCTTGTAAGCATTTTAGGAGCAGAGTTTGGATCTTTCTTTTTATAGAGAAAATCTCTGTGTACTGTATGGATGCAACACCTGTCAATTAAAGCTGATTGGCCTGTAGCTGAGGCAGGAAATAGAAGGTGAGACATCCAATAGGCAGTAAGGATTCTGGGATAGAGCCAGGCTCAGGAGACTGAAGGAGAATTGTGAGTTATGGGCTAGCCTATACTACATGACAAGTTCCTGGCCAGCCCTGTCTCGAAACAGCAAAAGAAATAAAGGGGGAGGGCTGGGGGTGGTTTGCATGGGAGGGAGGCTGAGGAAGAAGCACAGTAGCAAGTCTGAGGGCCTGGTTCAAACTCTGCAACTGCAGAGGATCCTGGATGCAGTGAAACTAAGTAAATAACAGTGTTTCACAGGACATCACCGGGGCCACCCACAGGACAGAATGACAGAAGCCCAGATTATCTGTTTGCCAACCTCAGGGCTGAAAAAAAAGTAGATAAAAAAGGAAAAACAGAAACATGGCTTCAGGTTAGCGGATAAAAAGAGAACCTGAGCGTGCACAATGGTCCAAATTCAGTAATCTAGAAAAGAAAACTCTGTTTATATACAAGACCATTTACAAAACGGTACTACATTGTTTAGGAATGCATAACCAATCAGCAAAGAGAAAACACATGGGCCAGCAGGATGACTCTGGAACCCACAGGGTTGAAGGAGATCTGATGTGCTTGCACAACACATAAGTAAATAAAGAAACATAATTTTAAAAAAGAATAGATATATACATATAAAAAGTAGAGGAGATAGACAAGAGACAAGCCAAAATTTAAAAATTATAGTACAGAAGTTTCAATATAATGTAATGAATGGTTAGGATACAAATGAGAGAGCCTGGTGGGGCGGGTGGTGTTGGTGCTTTAATCCAGCACTCAGGAGGCAGAGGTAGGAGGGATCTCTGAGTTCAAGGCTAACCTGATCTACAGAATGAGGTCCAGTACAGCCAAGGCTACACAGAGAAACCCTGTCTTGAAAAAAAAGGACAAGTGGTATGTCTTGTGGCTTTATGAAGGAGTGTGGTCTCCACCACTGGAGATGTATCAGAGATGTTCAATAACAAAGGCTATTAAGCCACTGACCTCAGGTCCAATCTATTAGCTGCCTATTTCTTTTTTTAGAATAAAGATTTATTAGAATATAACTATGTCCATTTCTTTAACACAAAACCTAGCAATTGCGTGTTTGAGACAGACACTATAGCCTACAAGTCCTAAATAATATTTGAACATTTTACATTTTGTTGACAACTGTCCTAGAGGGTTTGGGGAGTGTTTTTTGGTTTTTTAGTTTTGCATTGAGTTGGGCCAATTGAGATTTCTTACAGGGGATAAGGCACAGATTGTAGAAACTTCAAGAAAATGAAAACTATGTGCTGCTGTCTCAGAATAGATTTTATAAAATAATGTAATCTTGATTCAAACAAGATTGCTTACCAATCTGAGAGGAGCCCATGGTTTTGATTTGAAAGACCAGTCTAGTATTTGTATGATATAAAGACACTCAATCTATTGACTAATTAATATATATAAAAGTAACCATGCTCACTACCCTTCCCTGAGAACAGACTGCCCACCTTTCCTACCAGCCCAGCTGATTCAACCAGAGCTGAGCCCCAGAAAGCAGCAGTCGGTTCTCAGTCCACCCAGCAGCTACAGAAGTGTGGGACTCTGAAAAGGATGAGGTGTACCCCAAGAGAAATCTGAACTGAAAGTGTAGAAAGAACTGGCAATCGAAATCATAATCAGAGCTTTAAAAAGATATGAATACCAGCCAGGCGGTGGTGGCACACACCTTTGATCCCAGCACTTGGGAGGCAGAGGCAGGTGGATTTCTGAGTTCGA
>NW_022196904.1:71516231-71569991 GCF_008632895.1 Mastomys coucha
AAAAGATACGAGTACCACTAAGGAGGGAGAGAGGAGGCTGCCTATATCCCCCACAGAAGAACCCAAACCAGTCAGCAAACACCAAGTGGAGACTTGAGCGTGAGTGCATGAATTCAACCCTAGGCCCCATACAGGAGAAGGGAGGGAGGGAAGGAGACAACCAACCAACTAGAGAAATATTCACAGCTTACTGAGGGTTTCAGCCCACTGCCTCCTTCTAAAGAACCTGATCTCCACTGTCCCTCCATCTAGGTGATTTCAATTTCTGTCTGGCTCAGATCATTCTGCAGGAATAGATGAGTATTTAAAGAGTGATTGTTTGTTCTTTTAATACTCTTGTGTGTCTGAGGCATGACAATGACCTCCTGTGCTAAAAAGCAGAAAGACCAATTCTTTCCAATCCTGTAGTCACTAGCCATTCTGAGCGTATTGAGAATGGGATTCCCAGAGTCAGTTGTGACAGGTGGCTCTTTGACTTGTGCAGTGACCTCGGCAGCCACCCTTCCAGGGGGAGACCAATCTCCTGCATGGGAAACTGGCTCTCAGCAAAACCTCTGCCCTTCCTAGCAGGTGGAAGGTAAAAAGGCTCTTCAAGTCACTGATGGCTTCAGATACCAGGACCAGGAGACCAGGACCTCGGCCAAGGCTCTACTGCCCAGGATGAGAAATTCTTCTATCATCAGAATTCTTCCTCAAGGGACTGGCATGTGCCTGACATGTGTCACAATTCATATCCTGATAGATCAGGAGACATGAGGACTGACAGTCTCCACTGCCTGGGACTCAAATGATTCATACTGGGGACAACCTACTGTTTAAAAAAAAAAAAAAAGTACTATACTAAAACTTAAGTTGAGATGCAATCCATACCCTGATTAGTGAGGCCACCTTTGACTCAGTGGAAGCTTTAAGATGTGACTGAGTCAGGAGGGCTCCGGATGAGTAGATTAATGGACTGAGAGCGGATGTCTCTTGTGTGTGTCCCTCTCACCCTCTCACTATGTGACACCATGTGCCACCTTGGACCATCCAGCTTCCAGGACTGTGAGAAGAATAAACTTATTCTTTACAAATTACCCAGTCTATTATTATCTGGTTGTAGCCACAGAAAACAGATCAAGACAAGACTTTATAATAGGCATCTCAGGTGGAGTGACATGGGCTCTGGGCACTCAGTTCCTATCTAAGTTCTGGGCCTTTTTTTTTTTTTTTTTTTTTTTTTTTTTTTTTTTTTTTTTTTTTTTTTTTTTTTTTTTTTTGACTGAGTTTCAGTGTGTGTCATGGCTGTCCTGGAACTCACTGTGTACACCAGGCTGGCCTCAAACTTACAGAGGTCTACCTGCCTCTGCCTCCCAAGTGCTGGGATTAAAGGCATGCACCATCACCAGCACCACCTGGTCTTTCAAGTTCTTTGTAAGCCTGGCTTCTACCTGTTGAGGCCTCATGGTGATCCTTCACTCTCCTCTGAGCCTGATCTTCCCAACTTCTGCAAGTAGGAGAGGTCTCCAGAGCCTACGCAGTATTCATGGCTCCTGCCTGGCCCCACTTCTCCCAGTTCCAGTGAGGCCCAGACCCCACGCAGACCTCTGACCTTTAGGCCACGTTGGAAAGTAGAGATGGACAGTAGAGCCAGGTCTTGCTGCTCCTCAGCATATCGGACCAGGTACACATAGACGAGCTTCTTCACCTAGGGGAGAAAAGGGGTCTTGGCAGGTTCCCAACAGGGGGAGGGACCTTCTCCTCCAGGATGCCATCACCACCTCTCTGTACAGCTGTGGTCCATGGGGTCAGGTTCTTCCATCAGAAGGCAGCAGCCTTGAGTGTGTTCCCAGTCCTCAAGCCTGATCCACATCCAGTTCAGGGACACAAAGACAGTGTCTTCCAGGTCAGGGACAGTTTGAACAGGTCAGGCCCCAAGGGTTGAGTCCTTGCCTTCTTTGCTCTGGGCCCCACTTGAGTTTAGTCCTGGGTTACGATTGGAGATTGTTGTTGGATGTGCTTACCTCAATGTTCTTACAGGCCACGTTCTTCACCACTGCAGGGAACAGGTCCGAGGCATTCTTCCCCCGGGCGATCATCTGGGTGTTGGGTCAAATGGGGAAAGGAGGAAGAGGAGGAAGCACGCTGATGACAACAAGGCCCTATATCCACCCAGGGTCACTGTTCTTGGACACCCAGACCTAGAGCCCATGGGAAGCCTCTCTTACTGCCACAATCCTCTTCATGGCTTCCAGCTTGAGGGAGTCCTTGTTGGTGTCCAACATCTCTTTCAGGTCATCATGCCTGGGGGGTGGGGGGTACAGAAGGTCAGATGAGGAAAGAGGAAGGGGCATGAATCACCAGGGTCCAGCTAGGAATCAGAACAAGTCCAGTTTAGAGAGGGACCAGAGCTGGGGGTAAGGGTGGGGAGTGGAAATGGGCAAACTACAGATTAGGGTTTCAGGAGGAATATGTTGGCCAGCCACTATTATAGGTTGGATTATGTTCTCCGGCCGAAAGAAGGAAGTTGAAGTCCTAATCCCCCACCCCTTAGAATTCTTGGAAACAGATTTGTCAAGTATGTGGGCAGGGCACAGATCAGCTGGTAAAGTGTTTTCCCAATAAGCATAAGGGCTGGGGTTCAAGCCCCAGCACCCACACAAAGCCTGCGTGAGATGGAAATTGCCTGTAATCCCAGCCCTGGGGAAGTGAACACAGGAAGGTCCCTGGGGCTCACTGGCCTGTCAGCCTAGGCTAAAGTGTGAGCCTCAGGTCCCAGTGAGAGACTCTGTCTGAGAAAAGTCAGGTGGATGATGCCTAAGGAATGACACCCAACGGTGACCTCCAAACACACACACACACACACACACACTCACCCCTGAGTTTCTTGCCAGGCAGTGGTGGTGCATGCCTTTAATCACAGCACTTGGGAGGCAGAGGCAGGTGGATTTCTGAGTTCGAGGCCAGCCTGGTCTGCAGAGTGAGTTCCAGGACACCCAAGGCTACACAGAGAAACCCTGTCTCAAAAATAAAATTAAATTAAATTAAAAAATTTAAAAATAAAGATGTTTCTTGATGTAATGGCATATATGCCCATAAACCCAGTATAAAGTGAACATATTAAGATATGAACAAATTAAAATATATTTACTACATTTCAACTACCAAACATCACAGAGTAGCCTGGCCTATCTTCAATGTACCCAGAAGTCTTGTATTAGCTGATTGATGGGCACAGCATCAAAATATCACACTGCACATTGATAGCCTGGGAAAGGAACAACACTTTTTTCCCATTTTTATGGAATGCACACTACTTTCTCTGCACCATAAAGTTAAAAACTCACAGGATGGACCATCATTAATTAGGGAGTACCTGCACTAAAGTTAAATGAAGCTATTCCATGGGTGGGTGGCTCCCTTGTCCAATATATCTCCCGGTTTGTTTGTTAGTTCAATTTGAGACAGATCTTGATCTACAGCCCAAGCTGGGCTCCTTCCTCAGCCTGATGATTCTCTGGTCTCAGCTCCGGGAGTACTAAGATTACTAGCATGCATCATCCCACTCAGATCTTCTGGTGATCCCACTCAAAGCGACAGAGTCACAAAGAGAACACTGTAAAGACATAGGACTGAAGATTTTCTTCTGTAAGCCAAGAAGCATCGATGATTGCCACCAAGCCAATGGGATTTGGAAAGGATTCCTCTCTGGGTTTCTCAGCGCACATGACCTTGCTAAAACCGTGACTTCTGGCCTTCCGAACTGTGAGACAGAATGTTTCTATTCTAGGGTCTGGGGTCAGAGGCTTGCTTAGCTTCATAAAGTCCCAGGTTTGATCTCGACATATCTCAGGCATGGTGGCATGTCCCATTGCTCAGGAATAGGAGGCAGGAGGATCAGGAGACCCTGTCCCCAGAAAAGAAACCCAGCTTGTGGTTTTTTGTTTGTTTGTTTTGCTTTGTTTTTTGTTTCTTTACATCAACCATTAAAAACTAGGATAGCTAGTCAGGATAGCACACACCTTTAACCCACACTCAGGAGGGGAGGCAAATGGATCATTCATTATGAGTTCCAGAGCAGCCATGGCTATATAGTGAGACCCTATCTCAAAAACTAAGCCAAAGAACAAAAATGTCAGAGAGCCAGGGACAAAGGGCCAAGGGTGCATGTATGAGACTAACAGAAAAGTGAGGAGAGACAGGAGCACCAAGTAACCCATGTCCCAAGAACTCTGGGAAGTGTCCTTAGCTTTCATGTGCACATGCGCACGCACACACTCATGAGCACTTATATAAGCCCAAGTAAATAAACATACATAAATAGAAACTGATTTTTCCGAAAAGATTTTTTGACAGAAAACAAAGTAGAAAGGGGATGCTTTCCAGAACACAAAGGCCCTTCAGCTGGCAGACGACAAACAGAAGAAAGCATCCAGCCCTGCTCATATTAACTCAAAATGCCTTGGCCTGGGTGGATGTCCCCAAGACTAGAACATTTCTGGCGCTCTCAAAGCAAAGAGCATAAGACAACCACTGGAATTGTAGCTATTTCTTAAGAAATAGTCCTTCCTGAAGGCAGACTCCTTGAGACTCAGGAAGGAAATAAAATGTTTCAGATCAGAAAATAAAACAAGACTTGTCAGGTCCCTCCCCAAAGTTACATATCTTGGAGAGGAGACTTCCACAGGCCAAAGTTTGGAGGGAGCCCCAGGATGCTGCTTCTGTGAGCCGTCAACCATGCTGGCTTTTCAGTGACGAAGCCACCTCAGTCCCAGTCGCCCATACCTATACTCCTGGAACTCCCTGGTTCACTGAGCTGGACTTAGGTAGATCTGTTTCTTTGGTGCCATATTTGGGGTGCCGTATCATATATCTATTCACGTCACTCCAGGAAAAGTCACACAGCACCCCCAAACACTGACTCAGTGACTCAGAGCTGTTGCCCTGAGGGGAGGACAGACACACAGACTATTTGGATGGGCTTTGGCACTACTGAGAGTCTTGGAAGCTGGAAGCTTGGAAGCTGACAGAGATGGGCAGCAACTTTGCCAGTGTGTAAGTGTACACTGCTATACCCCTCCAAATATACACTTCATGATTAATTAACAGTCAAGTACTTCTCACATGGATTGCACACACTTCCAGCCCTGTGGATATGCCTATACCCATACTCTACACGCATCCCTCCTAGACACAAAAAAATCATATACAAGAGATTTTAGTCACAAATCCCAGAGAAACACACAAACTCACAGAAATATACATGAACGATACAGCAACCTGACATAGAAACATTCTCGACTCACAAAGCCCCAGACATTTCACTTACATACCTATGATATATATATATGTATACAACATATATACATATATATATGCCATAAGCAACCTCTCCATACTCTCTAGCATCATCCACAGACATTCACACCACACACAGGCCCCTTACAGTAACATACCACAGCCATATCTAATACATATACAATCATAATAAATTTGGTCACTTAAGACTCATTCTCCTGCTGGGCAGTGGTGGCGCACGCCTTTACTCCCAGCACTTGGGAGGCAGAGGCAGGCGGATTTCTGAGTTCGAGGCCAGCCTGGTCTACAGAGTGAGTTCCAGGACAGCCAGGGCTATACAGAGAAATCCTGTCTCAAAAAAAAAAAAAAAAAGACTCATTCTCCAAATGGCTAGGGGTTCCAAGGCATATGAGCAAGTCCTGAGGGCCCAACCTGGGGGGGAGGGGGCGGGGTAGGGCAGTGGCATGCAGTAGACAGAGCAGGCTCAGATGCCTACAACTCTGTACTCCCTAGAAGCTGCCCCACACCAGGATGTCATTGCCACACCTAAAATGTCTCAGGCTCCTGTCAAATGCACACCCCAGATCATCCAGCCCACAAAATTACTAATGTGTTTCAGGAGCTGGGTATAAAAAAACAGAGCAGACAGAACAGATCTTCAAATGCCCACAATCCAGACTAGACCTCTTGGGGGTGAGATGGCCTTTGCCCCTTTCCCTTCTGGGGAGAGATGGACCTCACCCCTCTGTTGTTCCCCCTCCTCCCACTGGCTTCAAGTTCCTAGGAGGCAGAGAGAGGGAGAGGTACACACCACTGCCCTGAGGTCATGAAATATTCATCTCCCAGTCATATCCCTTTACCTTTCCACTCCTTCCAACCTGATCCCTGACCTACTCTGGATTAGCAGACTTTCCTGATGGTGGCTAGAGTCCCCAGGTGTGTCACAGATAACCTTACGATCAAACACCTCCCCAGTGGCCACTGGGCTCCCTCCCCAGTTACAGTCTACCACCCAGACAGACTGGCCAAACTTGGACTATGGGTTTTTTTATTTTTTCTGTCCCCATACTCTATCCTGAGACCACTCCGGACAGGGTTCATGAGGGAGAGAACAGTAAAGGTATGCTTTACAACCTCCCTCCCCTCAGAGTTTCCAGGGAGCTAGGCTCCTTATATTCCTTGGTCACGCTTTTCAGCCTTCAGGTGTCCTGTAACCTCCACCTGCAGCCCCCAAGCCTGAACACCGAACACCTAGTGCCCCTCTATCTGAGGAGATAAAACATAAAATGTCTGGGCTATAACAGTAGCAACTACCCATTCCCTGACCTTCTCAAGGGAGAGATGGGATTGTCCCTCTGTACCTTAGTGGCTGGCTCTGGGTCTGGCCTTGGCCAACCTCAGGACTAGGTTCTTCTATCAATGTTTCTGGAGCTGTGTCTTCCTCAGGAGCCTGCAGCCACCGAAGTTCCTCAGGCTTCAATGCCTGGTACCAAGGTGGGGGCCCACCGTCAGGGCCTAGCACAGGACTGGAGGCCTCCTCCTGATCGGCTCCTCTGGCCCCTGGCCTTACTACAGTCCCTGGGAGCTGTAGGAATCGCTGCATCTGGCATCAGGTCCTGCTCCAGGGGAGTACAGAGCTGGGACTGCTTGCCACTGCCCACTGCCAGCAGAAGGCCCCACCCTGAAACTCAGTAACAGGACACTGGCCTCCTGGGAGGATCTGGTTTCCTCTTCTGTGCTCAGAAGCAAAGCCACAGGAGGTACAGATGGCTGTGGAGAGGGCCTGAGCCCACTCCAGGCTAAGGTAAGTTCAGGGGAAGAGGTTTGTTGTTGTTTTGTTTTGTTTTGTTGTTTTTTCACTCCAAATCTCATAACCATAATGAATGCTAAATTTTCCAGAACTGTGTTCCCAATTCCCAATTCCCTAGAAATCTCATATATTTCCCCTAACCCCCACTCCCTCCCCTATTCATTCTGACCCAGCCTCTTGATCCTCATCAGTCCTTCCAAAGCCAGGATGTGGAGTTAGTCTTGACTCTCAGTTTATAGGATATTGAATCATCTAAAAGACAAACCAGTAGGCTGGCCTGTGAGGGGGTATTTAGGTTGGTCTAAGGGAAGTGGGAAGACCCACCGTAAGCGTGGGCAGCAGCACCCGATGAGCTGGGCACCCCGACTGAATAAAAAGGAGAAAGTGGGAGCCCTAGAGATGGCTCAATGATTGAGTTCTGGCTGCTCTTCCAGAGGACCTGGTTCAATTCTCAGCACCCACATGGCAGCTCACAACAACCTCTTCTTCTGGCCTCTATAGGCACAGGTACAATTCGGTGCTCAGACATGCATGAAAGCAAATCACCCATGCACATAAAGTAAAAATAATAAATTTAAAAAAAAAGAAGTACAGCAGACTCAGAGAGAGAGAGAGAGAAAGAGAGAGAGAGAGAGAAAGAGAGAGAGAGGCAACATGAAGCCCCATCCTCCTGGCTTCATGACTGAAGATGACATGGACCCAGGCTTCCTCAAACTCTTGCTATCATGTTTCCTACCATAATGGAAATCCTCAAACTAGGAGCCAAAATAAACCCTTACTTAAATTGTTTCTGTCAGATATTTGATCAAACAATAGGAAAGTAAGCTCTTAAGCCCCCTTTGCCACCCCTACTCTGGTCAGGACACCATAAACATTTTCTACTTAGCACCTCTTTGCAGTTTTTTTACACAACTCCATGTTTACAGATATATAGAACAGGTATACAAATCAAGCATTTGTTGACAATAAATCAAAAAGAAATTTATTTTAAAACAATTCTTGGGGACTGGAGAAATGACTCAGCAATTAAGAGTATTTGAATAAAGGACTTGAGTTCAAGTCAGGTGGTGGTGGTGCATGCCCTTAATCCCTCCTAACACTCAGGAGGCAGAGGCAGGTGTATCTCTCTGAGTTTGATGCCAGACTGGTTTACAGAAAGAGTTCCAGGACAGCCATGGCTGCACAGAGAAACCTTGTCTCAAAAAACCAAAAAACTAGTTCAGTGAGAGACCCTTCACCAAAGGAGCAAGGCAGAGAGTGACATAAAAGGATATCCTCCTGTAGTCGGATGGCATGCCCACCTGATCATACGTGTGCACATACACCATACACATATACTTCACGCACATATGCACACTCATACATGCATATAAAAATAACAAAAAGTTACCAAAAACAGTTATTTAGTACACATATAATTTCACCACTCAGGACTAAAGCAAATTTGCATAGTAAGGTGTTTGTGTAACATTATAACCTAAAGATATACTAATCTGATACATGCTGAAGAATGATGTAGGACAATATTAAGCCTTTATTTCTGTAATTAAACCATTACGTTTCCCTAAGAGCAGATTTTGTATGTACAGTTGAAAGTGCGTCAGTTCATAGTATGTCAGTCTCCAGGGATCATATCTGGTGTGCACTAAGGTGTGTCAGGCAGTGTCGGTGTTTGGCATGATGGAATCACGGTTGCAAAGTGCAGCTGTTATTCCGTTAGACTCACAGCAACAGTAAAGTCACAGTATGCACCGTAAGTCAGAAACCAGAATTCTATTATGTGTTTGATTTTCATTAATTCTTCATTTTTGTGTGTTTGGTATCCTTTAGTATTGCCAACCTTTTTGTGAATACTGCATTCAGTTAACAGACCCAATGGGGACCCACAGTTTAAGCAGCTTAGATTTAGGCCATCCCCATGCCCAGCCAGTCAACTCTAACATCTCCTTCCCTGTCTCTTGTTCAACCCAGAGCACTTTCAGTCTAGTCAGTCCAGCCTAAGATCCTTCTGACAACAAATCTGGTGGCAGCACCCGCTTAGAGCCATCATTCATTCTAGTGACTTGCCGGGTCTAGCCACTGCATGCTGACGTCAGAAGAACCTACACTGTTGCTTTCCTTAGTCCTCTGGGATGTAGGAAATAGAAATGAAATATTTGTTTACTTATTTATTTGTAACCCTGACTTGTAAGTGAAACGTTCATTTGTTTGTAGCCTTGGCTGTCCTAGAACTTGCTGTGTAGACCAGGCTGGTCTTGAACTCAAATCTGTTTGCCTCTTCCTCCAAGTGCTGGGATTAAAGGTGAGCACCACCACACCCAGCTGTACATCTTTTATGCCAATGGAGTTTTTATTATGTTACATAGAGTCAGAAAAGTCTCCATTCCTTTGTCTCAGGTGGACTCTTCCCAGTAGAGGCCTATCAGCTGTAGGGGCTGTGAATTCTGGACAGGCTCCCAGCCTAACATTTGTCTAAGATCAAAGTATGTGCTCACAGCCGCATCCTGTTCTCAAAAGTTGCACTTTGCTTATCAGTTGCCCAACTTTTAAAGGTTTGTTGCTGTTCTCCACTGATTGAGCATGTGAGGCCTAGCACTGACCATGCAGTGTGAGGAACAGGACCACCCTGTTGTTAGTAATAAAAATCCAGTGGAACCCCCACTAGGGACACCTGCCTGCTTGAATCACCCTTCTGCAGAAGTACATTCGCTTGTCCCTTGTGCTTTGGATTGTGTGGTCATTTCCCTGAGACCCCAGGCCCATTTCTAACATGAGTACTTTCCTTCCTGAAATGCAATGCGTCTTGCACTTCCCATCCTGACCCTTGAATTGTCAGGGCTTCATTTGTGCTCCCTGTTGAAGCAAGCTGTTGGCTCCTGTTCACTACTTTGTTACTGTGACTAGCAGGTCCACAGGCCTTTAATAAATATGCTATTGAATTTATGAGCAAATACATGAATAAGTCAAAGGTAAGATTCAAACCAAGTAGGGCTGAATCATAGGACAATGTGGGGGTTGGGGGGCAGGAGTGAGAATGAGGTGGAAGATGGAGAAATTAATTTGCAGGAGGAGCCAGTTTCTCAGTCTACATCCAGGCTGGTTTCCTGGAATGGACCACGATCAAATTCCAGTTTACCAATTCAGACCCCTCCCCTACAGAATTGGTTTTGGGGGTTTTGTTTTGGTTTCTCTTTGAGCCAGCGAATAAAAGGCTGCAAAGAGTAGATACTTCGTCGCAGCCGTCCCTTAAGAACCCCACCTGGCTGGCCCCTCCCCCACCAGCCTCGGGTCCCCCGCCCCCTCGTAGCTAAAGGCGAAGTAGCTGGGGATGCAGGAACCCCGCGGAGCTCGCAGGGCGGGTCCCGGTCTGCAGGGCCGCAGCCTCGAGGGCGCTGTCCATGGTGCCCCAGCGCCAGCCGCACCCATTCGGAGTTCGCTAGCTCACCGCTTGTAGTCCGAGGAGAAGATACCACCGCTCGCCGGGTCGTGGCCATATTCCGGCTCCCCGGGGCCGGCTGAGCCGCCCTTGTCTTCGCTGTAGGCGGGAGCGGCCGACATGGATCTGCGCGGAAGGGTGGCTAAGCGGCCGGGTTGGGCTTGGGCCGAGGAAGGGGATGCACGCCTAGCTCTGCGGAGCTGCAATCTGCGCAGCGGAGGCAGCGCGCAGATTCAGCAATCAGGGCCGAGAGCTAAGGTTCTTAAAGGGACCGGCACCACCCTTGTACTGCGGGGTTGGGGTGAGTGGCCAGGGGAAAGAGGAATAGCGCCTGCCCCGCCCCAATCTCTCAGAACTCCCTGGCACCCGTGTCTTCACACTGCAAGCATCTAAAGGTCTCTCACATTGAGCAAGGCTGCTGGGCTGATGACTGTGTAGTCTTTGGAGGGATGTGGATCTCCGGCCACCGCGCTCCTGATCACCTGACCTCCACGGGCCCGCCCACCCATGCAGTGAAGGAGGAGGGCTTGGGGGGGGGGGGGGGGGGGGGGGGGGGGGACACTGAAAGAAGGTCATACTCGCAGGCCTGGGTTCGAACATCAATCAGTCTTGGAGATTTAGGGGTGGGTGACAACCTTTTTCACTCGGACTGAGGATAACCTGCTTACTGGGAATCTTAGCAACTTCCTGGAAGAAGTGGAATTCAAGAGCAGGCTGACTCAGGAAGCGAGTGCTAAGGGAATTTGGGGAGCAGAGCAATTCCAGGTGGAGTAAAGAGAACCTTTAACATTCTAATTACGTTTGGGAAAATATTTTAATGATCCTTTCTGAAACTTCTTGGCCCATTCAGAAGGACTCAAGGTCACATTAATCCCTGGTTAGGTTCCTGTCCGTTGGCATCTAGGAGAGAAGGAAGACCGAACAGATTGAGTTAGGGTCTGGTGTAATTGCCAGGTCTCCAGGACTTTGTGGTTTGTCAAGCTTAGCTCCAAAGACCTAAGGAAAGAAGGAAAGATGGTAGCTAGGTCTGGATTAGAGAGAGCACCCTGAGCTAGGTGCACGTGAGTTGCTTATCTTTGGGCTAGAGTTTTGGACATGAGGCTGAGCTATGGGGAACTCCTGGCCAGGCTTAGAGAACAGAAGAATTCCCAAGGACTGAGTCTGGATTTGTAGACTAGAATCCCCAATTCTCTAAGATCAGAATTGGTGAACTGTTTGGAAAAGGGTGGAACTGAAAAACTCGGGCTTTGGGTCAATAGAAAGTTCTACTGAAAAAAGAAGGATGGAGTTGAACCAGTCCCTGAGTTGGAGATTGGTCATATTCAGTAAATATATCTGCCCAGGATCTAAGAAGAGGAGCCTGAGGTCTACCTGGCAAAGACAGCACCAAAGGATTTCAAAGTGTGTGACTTCAACAAATAGGTACACCTATTTGTTTCTGGGGATTGCCAGAGTAAAGAGCTTAAGAGGAAAGGAACTTGGTCTGGTTGCAGTGGAGAGGGGAATGTGTGCTGGTAGAAGAAAGGCACTTACTGAGTCCATGCCCAACAGGTTCAGTGCAAAGTGCACGCAGTTGCTGCTAGCAGGATGGTAGGGAGGAGGATCATTGTACATAGCTTCTCGAACTCGGCTCTCCAGCACCCTAGGGTCAACACCACCGCGTCTGCGTAGCACACGCCAGAGCTGTCGGGAGCGCTGCAGAGCTCGGTGTCCCTGTTTACACACGACACCCTCACAGTAACCCAGAAGCGTTTGTATTCCACTGTGGTTGGAGGTCCTGCCTGTAGGGATAGCAGGCCCAAAATCAGAGCAAAATCAGAGCCAATCAGAGCTAGCTTCAGTGCGACTCAGTAATCTGCCCCAGCATTTCCTCAAATTGAAGCCCCACACCCTGGCTGCCCAACCCTCTCTCCCCCATCTTCAAAGACCTACACCTTTGTCCCAGTTTTTGTCCCAGCACAGCTTGCTCACAAGTGGCCAAATTTCTTTTGCTCACCCTCAAAATGTATGATCTCTCCATGGCCGCAATAAACGCCCACATGGGCCCCGCACCACTGTGCCTTAGGGGTCCTCAACTTGAACAGGAACAGGTCTCCAGGCTGAGGCTCGCAGTTCTCTAACTCCACCTCCTGGAAGTGCTGACCCATGAGTGCCTCAGAGAAGAAGAACTGAAAGGTACTAGATGCCCCTAAGAGAGTCTAAGAGAAGAAACATGGCTGACTACAGGGTGTGTGCACAGACACAACTGGGTCATTCTATTCATCACAAATGGTAGAGCTGGCTTGGGGTTGGGCCCTAGGCAAAAAGTCTTCGCTGCTTTATACCCACCTCTCTGTCCTTATGGGACTACAGAGGCCTGGAAATCACAGATACACACTGCCTTGAGCCACCCACCCACTAGGGACGCCATAGTGTCCAGCAATTGGGACCTCCTCCCCAACCCATAGTTACCCACTTATTCCCATTCCTTTCACTCTCCCTCCCCCTGCTCCAATCTCCTTCCTTGTCAGTAGTCCATGTTACCATTTCTACAAGCAACATTGCCTTCTGGGGGCCAGCTGGTACCTGGGTTGAGAAGAAGTACTGAAGAAACAGGAAAAGTGAAGTCAGGTTGGGCCAAGGCTGATCTCTCCCAAGTCCAATAACCTCATTAGCAAACATGCATTTGTTTGCTCCTTGTTACAATTCTCAAGATCAGTCAAATATTCTTATTTGTCAGGAGGAAATTGAAGTACATCAACTCTTGCTAATCTGTGTCCACATGACCATCAGGGTCCCATATAATAAATACCATCGCCTTTTTTTTCTATATTGAACTGAAAAATCCAGTTTAGTTTCCTGTCTTTTCTGGGAATAGAGGGTGATTTCACTGCCTGGGTTATATCTAAGCTTTGGTTTCAGAGATAGTGGGGATAGACTGACAGAGAGACAGAGACAGAAACAGAGAGAGGGGGAGGGAGAGAAAGAGAAGAAGAGGCAGATAGAGTGAAGGAGAGTGAAGGTAAGACCTAGAAGCAACAAGTGACCATGACCATGACCCCAGGGCTCTGGGTATCTGTGTATTCTTGTGTCCTTTGGTCAGAAGTCATCTACCTAACATCTAACAAATAGGGACAGTACTTCTTTACTCCCAGCTTCCCTCTCATCCTGTACCCACCGAGTCAAGCAAAAGTCACAGCTATGGAAGCCTGTGGACTGTCCTAGCCCCTGCTGCCACCCTGCCTGAGGAAGAGACAAGATGAGCCAAGGACTTCTGCTCCATTTACCTGGGATGTGAAGCTCATCTAGGGAGAGAGAAACCAGCCATTACCACCTGCTGCTTCATCTCCGTTCTCCCTCCTCTGGTAGCTCAATATCTGCTTAAGTCTGCACTAGATGGCTGGTCACAGATTGGGAGACCTATGCCACCTCTCCATATGGGACATCAAAAAGTCCCTCTGTCTCTGTCTCTCTGACTCTGTCTCTCTCTGTGTGTCCCCCTCCCTCCCTCCCTGCCTTCCTTCTTCCCACCCTCCTTCCTTCATCTTCCTCATCTGTGAACTGAGAACAATAAGGTTGGAGAGCTGGGCATCATTGTGAAGCTCTAAGAGCTCTTTGTGTTTAATCAAGGCCAGAGGGCAGGGTTTGTTTATCTAAGGTCTGGCTGGCTCCCGAACTTGCACATTTGCCTGTGCATGCACATTTGGGGAGGGCTGGGGAGAATACATCTTTCTCAGCTCAGAGGAGAAGAACAATGGGTCCCAAAGGCTGGTGGCCTCCCTGTGACCCCTGCCTCAGAGATCAGAGGGAATCAATCATTCAACTGGAAAGTCCAGACACTCCCTCATATTTCCCATTGGGGTTGGGGGTGCAGGAATGAAGGCATTCTGGGTGCTATGCCTATGCCTTGCACCTTCAAACAGGAAGCCAGATCCATGGCTGGTGTTCCACCAGTAATGATAATAATGTGTATTGCCAAAAGCTGTATGAAGACCCCAGTGAACTCTAATAACAGTGTCCTGTAAATTCTAGTGTCTTTCTCATTCAGAAGAAGGGGGAAGTGGGGCTTGGGGAGGTCATTAAAGTTACATGAAAAAGTTGTAAACCAGTATTCAAACTGAGGCAATCTGACTAAACTAGCTTATAGGACTTTAAGTGCTGGAGACTTTCTCGAAAGGCATAGGGAACTCCTGCCTCCAACTCCCAGCACCAGGAAGTATTGACCCTGTTTTCTTCCTTAAGAAAGAAGCATTTAGCATTCTTTTAGTCAAGTAGTAAAAGGAAAGAGAGCAACACCCTGCAGCCATCAGAGCATAAGAGACAAGCATCCCATTTCCACCGCCCAAGGCCTGACAACACTGCCCACTCTGTCGGGAATACTTGCTTGGAAATAGGAGCCTTTCCTTCTCTCACCTTGGCTATCAGAAACACAGCAATGGTAGAAGTGTTCCTGTGACTGGACCCCCTTGGGATTACTGCTCCCAGCCAGGCTCCTGCACCTAAAACAAGTGGAAGTCTAATTTGTCCTTCCCCTTCTGGAGGCTCTAGTCTCAGTGATCCCACCCTAACCTTAGCCCTTAATGCAAGCAGCTTACCTTGCAGTGACCACTCCGTTGTGAGACGGTTTGTCTTCTGTGGCCTGAAGAAAGAGAGCAAGTTGGCCATGGATCTGGCAGATAAAGAGGCTAACCAGGAAGTCCTGGGGCCAGATTCATCAGTGCCCAAGCCAATCTGACAGAAACAACCACAGTTTGGATATGACCCTGGGGGCAGGCAAGAAGCCAGAGCCTGAGAGCTGGGGTCCAGGTAGGTAAATGGTGCCTCTCTCCCCTCCTCCCACCTTTCAACATCTGATATCTGATATGAAGACTGCCTGTTTGTCTCAGCACCATTTCCTCACTTTTCCCTGGCCTCGGGTACTCAACCCTTTGCCTGCACCCTATCTTTGTTGGAGACTAAGAGCTAGCTTTCAATCCCCATGAATTTACTAAAGTTTGCTTTATGGTCTGTTCTAGTGAACATGCTTCACATTTTTGCAGTTTAGGTGTAGTGTTCTGCCAGTGTATGCTGGGTCAAGATTGTTGGTGATATTGTTCATTCCACCTCATATTAATTTTGTTCTTTTTTATACAATTTTCTGTCACTTTAAAGGGATGGTAAGGCTTCTTGCTGTCTACAGTTACAGAACTGTCTCCCTTTCATTCTGTTAGATTTTGCTCTGTGGAGTTTGAAACTCTTATTGCATGTAGAAGCATTTTATGGTTATGACATCTTTGGGTAACCTGACATTTATCACTAGGAAGTCCCCCTGTATCCCTGTTAACGCTTGAGTTGAAGACTTTACCTAACATCCTGCTTGCTAACTGCATCTGCGTCTTTTATCCCCATTTACTTCCCTTTTCCCCATTGACTTGCCATCTGCTTGTGTCTTTATATTTATTTTGATTTTGAGATGGGGGTCTCACTTGTTGCTCAGACTGGCCTCAACTCTAGGCTCCAAAGATCTTCTCACTCAGCCTGTTGAGTGTCTGAGACCACAGATGCACACCATGTGTCTGGCTTTATGCCACTGTATTTAAAATATATTCACAATTCAAATAATTCAAACTGGGTCTTCCTCTTCACTCCATAGACATTTAATGCAGCATTCAATATCGTTAGACTTTGGTCTGCCATAATTTATCTGTTTTTCCCTTCTGGATATATGTGTATGTTCTTTTGTTCTACCTTTCTTGTCTTCTTTGGTATATTTAAATAGTTTTTACTAATTCATTTTAGGATGGGCATGCTAACACACATCTATAATCTCAACACCCAGGAGGCTGAAGTAGGATGATTTGAAAGTTTGAGATTAGTCTAGGCAACAGTAAGTTCCAGACCGGCCTGGGTTATACAGTCTGTGTTGAAAAAGAAAATAAAAAAATCCAACACGAACTTGCCCATGTAAGCCTGGGATTGAAAGAGTTAAATTTGAGACTAGGGTTAGAGAGGATTGCTGAAAACTACAGGGGCCAGAAGATGGCTGGGCCAGGGAAAAACTGACCAGGGGAGTGAGTGCAAATCTCAGAGATAAGGCAAGGAGGTGCCTGGCCAAGGCGCCTGAGACACGCCTGGCCAGACATTGAGTGATAAACCCTGAGCCATCTGGTTTTCTTAGGTATTAATTAGCTAAGGGTCAATTAAGAACCTTGAATAAGCATTCCTTTTTCACTCCCCATTTTGGAATTCTCAACTCTGATCTGCACGAACTACATTTAAAATAGCCAATCATGTATAGCCACACCAATTCCTTTGTCTCCCCAGACCTTTTTTCCTATAAAAAGCCCTAACCCCTGGACCTCGTGGTCGGATTCCCTAGACTCCTGCGTGAGTTGGATTGGGAAATGAACCGAGGCCCTGAAAAATAAACTACCTCTGCATTTGCATCAAGACGGCTTTTCGTGTTTCTTGGGTGCATGCCTCCTAGGACTTGAGCGGGAACTCTAGCCGGAGTCTTTCAGTGTCATATGAGATCCTGAATCAAACAAATCCCATTTTAATTATCTGCTAGTATTTAGCTCCAGTTCTTTGTCTTATATATTAACAGTCTCTTTAGAGATTACACTATAACTAGTTTCCAGGCTGGCCAGTTAGCATGATTGGTTAGAGCCTGGTGCTAATAATAACCACTTTACACAAGCTACTTAATTAGAGACCTTGCAACTGCATATTCAGTGTAGAAACCATCAGTATTGTAGGTCTGGTACCTCCATCCAGTACTGCCATCTCTGCCCATCTTTTATGTAATGTTTGTCATTACACTATACACCTACAGGGCAATTTTATATATTTTTACTTTAAACCACCGTGTATTTTAAGAGATAAGAAAGACACCCTTAATCATTAAATGGTGGAAGGTCTAATTGTTTTTTTGACACCAATTCCCTTTAGACAGATGACGTTTCTTCAGCACTTCTCAGGGAGCAGCAGGATGATGTGAACCCTCCTAGTTTTATTCAAAAGCATCCTTGTCTTTATTCATCCTCTTGGACACAGAACTGTGTTTCGGTGTTTGTTTCTGTAGCCCTGGCCCTGTGGAGATTTTTCTCCGTGGCATCTGAACGTCATCCATCCAGGTGAGAAGTCGACAGTGGTGCATGCTGTTGAGTGGTACAGCACGTGTTGTCCTGGCTGCTCAACGTCTCTCCTTATCTTTGCTCTCAGTGGTTTGATTGTGATGTGTGCGGAAGCCTTATCTTCACATTTACCTCGTCACTGGCCCAGCGATTTCAATGTGAATTTGTCTTCTACCTTTTGCTTTCATTTCTTCACATTGTTTTGCTCCACTGTCTTCTCTTCTCCAATTAATGTTATCACCCTAATATATCTAATATATTTTTACTTGGAGCCAGATATGTATCAGGTTTTTTTCCCACTTACTTTTTCTTACAATACCCCCACTTGCTACTAAAATTATCTTAGAGTTTTAAATTTATTTGTTGTTCTAGAATTTCTTTTCATTGTTGTTATTGGATCTTGCTTATATGTGTTGTTTTTTGGGACAAGTACTCACTTTGTACCTCTGGCCCCTTAGAACTCAATATGTAGATCAGGCTGGCCTTAAATTGTTGTCAATCCTCTTTCTAAAACAGTATAAAGCAAGAAATATTAAAATTTGAGAAGTATACCATGTTATATTTAAAGGAAAGCTCATTGGACTTATAGATTTCCCAGCAGAAATTCTGAAGACCAAGATGAACTTTAATGAAGTACTTCAGGTTCTAAAAGAAAATGACTTTCAGCCAAAATTATTGTACACCACAGGGTTTTTCCTTGGAAAGGAGAAGTATAGACCCTCGAGGATAACCATAAACTCAGGAATTCATCCATTCACCCAGCATAGGGAAGATGCCAAGAGATCCCACACCCAGAAGAGGAAGAGAGAACAACAAAGTCATAAGGACTCTGTACTTCCATGTCTTCCCTAAGATTGTGGAATTGTCTGCTAATACTTCATTAAGTCAATTTTCTATATTTGGACTTGTACCTCTTCTTCTGTTATACTGATGGAACAGATATTTGCAGTTTCAGGATTCCATTACTGCAGCAAAATACTTAAGGATAAGATACTTAAGAGAGAAAGATTTACTTACGGTTGTGTTTCAGAGGCCTTGGTCCATGATCCAAGAGCTGCTTGGTTGTTTGCGGGCCAGTGGGGAAGGATTACATCATGGTGGAAGAGCAGAGCAGAGCAGAGCTGCTCACCTATGATGACCAAGATGCTGTCAAAGAAAGGGAGAGACAGAGAGATCAGGGGCATGGGATCACCTTGCTGGATTAATCTGCCGAGGTCAGCACACTTGAACCAGCCAGCTCAGGACTCTTCCCACTGGGGACTTCCTATTCAGGCTGCCGGAGAACTCTCACAGGCCCTCTTCATTCTTACTTGGGTCTGTTTGTGTGTTCGTTTGTTTCTGTCTAAACATATTATATGGAAGAAACATTTTGAAGCTCCAATACTATTTCTTCTACTTGATGTGGTCTGTCAAGGTTTTCAGCTGACTTTTTAAAATTTGATTTGCTAAGCTTTTCATTGCCTGACTTTCAGTGTTTTTATTTGGTTTTTGCTTTTGGATGGTTTTTTCAAAATCTGTCTTAGCTGGTACAGTGGTGGCACACACCTTTAATCCCAGGATTAGGTGAATGAAAAAGTAAAAAGAAATAAAGAGGAAAAGAAAGGAAACATGCTGCTCCTGGAGTTAGTGGAGGAGAAAGTTTATTATATAAATAATGGGAGAGAGAGCACAGCCAGAGGCAGGAACATCTGGGAGAGCACAGAGTGGATATGACCCTGAGCTGGGCCATGTGAGAAAGGGCGGGATCCGGGGTAGGAGAAGAGAATTAAGTGTTTCAGCCAGGAGGCCAAAAGTACAAAGAGAGCAGGCAACCAAAATGGCTGGATTATATGGGGAGGGGCAGCCCTGCCCCCTGGGCTGGAGCGGTCAGGGTAGGGGGCAGGGTGTCCCAGCCAGGAGGGACCTGTAACAGGTAAGGACTGAGGGACTGGAGGGAGAACCTGGCAGCCAGGTCCACTATGGTATGTTAAATAGTCACTTTAGGTATTTGTCCCAAGTTTGAAACCTGGTGGTTTGGTGACCGGTGGACCTCTGAGATTAAGGCCAGCCAGGTCTACAGAATGAGTTCCAGGACAGTCAGGGCTACACAAAGAAACCCATGGAGAAAAAAAAAGAAAACGAACAAACAAACAAACAACAAAACAAAACAAAACAAAACAAAATCCCAAAACTGCTCATTACTAAACTTCTCATACATATTTTGAATTGCTTTCTCTAGTCAATTTGATTGTTTATATTTATTTCCAGAGACATTGAACTTTTTGAAAAAAAAAAACATACATACATACATTTGAATTCTGAATCATTCACTTTGGTATGTGGAATCTGTTACTCTAGAGTTATTCACTTTATGAGGTATCATTATTTATTTTTTTCATATTTATTGTTCTTATGTTGATATACATATGTTGGGATGGCTACTGTTCCATATCCATGTAAGGTTTTAGCAAGAGTTTTCTCTCAACGAGGCCTCTTTGCATATGTCTAATCTCTCTGACTTCTTCAGTTGTAAACAGTGGATTTTAACACAATGTGTATTGTATTACAAGCCACTTTCTCTGTATGACTTGCAAGAGAATTGGGGGGCAACACATGTAGATGTGGTAGGCAGCAGAGCATGGGTGCTGGTCCTTAGTGGTCACAACAGAGTGGAGTTGGGAATTTCCACTGACACTTTGGATACTGTCTCTGTAACTCAGAAACAGTTCTGATGTTGGCTGCTCAAAAGGTAGCGAAGGGCTCCAATACGTTAATCCTCTGTTTAGATCTGGCGCAGTTTCTAGTGTCTTACAGGAATTGATGCAGACCAGGATCACAGATCCCTCTCTTTGGCACTCATGTCCAGTCTTTTCATCAGTGTACAATCTGACAAGGGCTGGGCAAACCACTACGAAGGACCCCCTGTAGCTGTGCTGTCCACAGCAGGTATGTTATTTCTCTCTGCTGTTACCATAGAGACAGTGGATTGTCCAGGAGTAAGATCCCAGATGAGTATCATCCCCATCCTATCCCAAGCCCCTGCTCTAGGGACTTGAAGCTAGACTATGCTGGGGGATTTGTCTCAGGCACATGCTGTGTGGCATTCTGGTTAAGAAGAGATCACCTGTGCAAATGTAGTTGTATAAAGATGACACATCACAAATGTCACCACAGTTAGAGAAGGCAACTTAAACTCACAAGGACAGAATGCCACAATGTTGCAGTTCTCAGAGAAAATATATATATATATATATATATATATATATATATATATATATATATATCAGTAACTATGCATAGCTGTAGTTATTAAGGGTATTGTTATGGTGAGTCCCAACCCAGTGTAACTATTGCTCACAGGAAACAGAGAGATTGATACATAGAGACAGACACACACAAACAGGAAGATGGAGATCTGCAAATCAAGGAATACAGGAGAATACCCAACACTGGCAGCAAACTAGCAGTAAGTAGCTTAGAGAGAGGCATGGAGAAGGTGTTCCTGCATAGATTTGTAAAGAATGAATCCTGTGGATATCTGGATCCCATACTTCAAGCCCTTAAATCTGAGATAATAAATCTCTGTGGTTTAAGCCTATAATATTTAGCAGAGAAGCTGTAGCAATCTTTCAAATTTTACCAAGACTAGGATGTCTGTCAGGCAGTGTTGAAGGCATCAGTTAGTAAATCAACAGAAGGAAGATGCTGGCCAGTGGTGGCACACGCCTTTAATCCCAGCACTTGGGAGGCAGAGGCAGGCAGATTTTTGAGTTCAAGGCCAGCCTGGTCTACAGAGTGAGTTCCAGGACAGCCAGGGCTACACAGAGAAATCCTGTCTCAGAAAAAGAGAGAGAGAGAGAGAGAGAGAGAGAGAGAGAGAGAGAGAGAGAGAGAGAGAGAAGACAAAAAGAAGGTGAAGCAATTGAACAATGTGGTCTTGCCCCTGGAGCTTTGTAGCCTGTAGCTATGTAACAGCTTCATGGAGAAAAAGCCAAGAGGAAAGGATGGCATCATGAGAGAGAATCTTCTCTGGGTTTGTAAGAGGCTCTTTCTTTGTAAGCATTTTCTTTTAGATATTGAAGCTTAGAGTTATCAGTCTAAACAATGAATTTATTTAAATATTTAGCCCTAAGTGCTGAAATGATTATAAATAAGATTAAATTTTATGTGCCAGGCTCTATAGAAATACTGATTCATTGTACAGATAGGAAGACTAAGAAATAGATTACAGTGTTAGTTCAAGGTCACAAAGCCCAGGTCTGCTTGGCTTCAAAGTTTCTGCTTGCTTATAACTATTCTGCCACAGTTGGTTCAACCCACTATACACAGGACACACACTAAGTCAGTGAATGGTCTGTTCTCTCCTGCAGGAATCCTTACCTTCAGTGACAAGGAGGAGCTAATCTGCAGCCAGGGCAGGAGAGGTAAGTGACGTATTAATCCTGGAGGCATGATCCAAGTGCAGCCAGACATCCCAGTCATCAAGGTAAATATCCAGCGTGGTACCTTCTATTCCAGGGAGGTACATGGTACCACTTGTAATCCCATCTCACAGGAAGCGGGGGCAGGAGGACTACTACAACTTTAAGGCCAGCTGGCATACACCATGAATTTCAGGGTAGCCAGGCTTACATGCTAGATTCAGTCTCAAAAAAAGCAAAAGGAGAAACAGTATTTTTATAATTATTTTAAAAATTAAAATTAATGTAAAACAACTCATGACGAACAAGGTAACATAATTTTAAGTAAATGTCAGTGCTCTTCAGAGCTATACTGAAGACCAAGGCAAAAGAAAACTATATGGTCTGGTCTTTTATGGAAGATATCAGTCTTTGCAGGATCTGTGTGTGTGTGCGTGTGCATGTGTTCACATGCGTATGTGTATGCATGCATGTGTATGTGTGTGTGTGTGTGTTTGCCCATGTGTTCAGGGTGTATACATATGCTCATGCCTGAGTGCTCCCTTGTGAAGGCCAGAGGCTGAGGTTGGGTATCTTCTCCTCTATCACGCCATGCAAGATCTACTTCTTATTTCATTTTTAGTGGAGAGCATTGTGGTTTGTGAGCTTTTTGATTTTTGTTTTTTGTTTCTTTGCCCTGTGATGTTCCTAAATAATTCCCGTTTCAAATTGTAAATACAGTTTTTTATTATAAACAATACAGGTAAAACATTGTGAGACCAGACATCAAAGTGCACATCTGTAATCCCAGCACCTGGGAGGCTGAGGCAAGATGATCCTAGTTGGAAACCAACCTGGTCTACATAGCCTGTTTCAAAAACAAACCAACATAGGCTGGAGAGATTTTGTTCTTTTTTTAGAGTGAACCAGTGAGGATGAATGAATAGACAATTAGTGCATTAACTAAGGTGGTGGCAGGAAGAACAGAGGAAAAGAACATAAAGAGAGATGGAGGTGATGGATACCCATGAATCCTTTCAAGAAGCTTATCCCCAGACGTCCTCAGCTTCTCTTCCCAACTGAAGTAGATGAGGGATTAAGGTTCCTTCTACCATAGTCTTTGATTTGCATCCTATCCACTTGTAAATAACATCACCTATACTCTTTCAAATTACTATAATGGTCATTTATTTAAGATTCTCTGACAGCTGAATTTGAGGGGTAGCCATACAAAGTGCTAGAAGCAGAATATGTATCTCATGAAGTTTTACTCCCGTGACAGGCTATTCACGTCTGCTCAGGACCACTCTGAGAGAAGGCAGTCTAATTACTATCAAACTTACTGGAGGAAGGGACAAAGGAAAAAGCACTGTCAGCTGCGTGTGCGCACACACACACACACACACACACACAAAACCTGGTGCTTCAACCGACTCTCACCTGATTGTTAAGCACTGTGAGATTGCAAGTCTGTTCTGCTGGCTTCCATGGAGTAGGGGTCAGGTTTTTTGTTTTGTTATTTTTAAGATTTTTTTTTTTTTTTATTTTATGTGTATGAGTACACTGTAGCTGTACAGATGGCTGCTGTTGATCTCAGGACCTCTGCCGGCCCTGCTCGCTCCGGCATAATTCACTGATGCGCTAGGAGAAAACATCAGATGCGCTAGGAGAAAACATCAGATCTCACTATGGGTGGTTGTGAGCCACCATGTGGTTGGGGGGATCCAAACTCAAGACCTTCCGAAGAGCAGTCAGTGCTCTTACCCGCTGAGCCATCTCGCCAGCCCAGGAGTCAGGTTTTGAGTTTTGATGAGAACAGAGTCAAGACTCTCCTACCAACTGGAAGTGAGAAATAGCCTTGAAACCTACAAAAAAGATAGGCACAGATGAGAAATCCCAAATCAAAGTCATAGACTCACAAGTGAAAGCCTGAAACAGAGAAGATGGAAAACTGGAAAGTACAACTTTAGGTTAAATAACAGAGTTA
The DNA here is from genome assembly GCF_008632895.1 of Mastomys coucha. Classification (NCBI taxonomy): domain Eukaryota; kingdom Metazoa; phylum Chordata; class Mammalia; order Rodentia; family Muridae; genus Mastomys; species Mastomys coucha. Next base: position 71,540,215 of record NW_022196904.1, read on the forward strand.
TACTTTCTGATCTATTTGCCCCTAAGAAGTACCTGAGACAGACATTTTACTTCTAACTCCACCTTATCTCTCATTACCCGTACATCACACATTCACTTTATGATGTATACGTATGTGTGCACGTATATATGCAGTGAATGTATGTATGAGCACATGCATGTGAGACACAGGTTAATATTGAGTGTTTTTCTTGATTTATTTTATTTTATTTTTTGAGATAGGGTCTTTCAGTAAGTCTGGAGCTCACTGTTTTATGGAGGCTGATTGACTAGCAGGGCCCCTGCAGGACTCATTCCAGTGCTCGGTTACAGATGTGTGTCACCATGCCTGGCTTTTACAGGGTGTTGGAGATCTGAATGCAGATCCTCATGTGTGCCCGGCAAACACTGTGCCCACCAAGCCATTTCCCTAGCCTTCGCTTTTATTTACTTTAAAATTTTAACTTTCTGTGATTTAGAGGATGGGGAAGAGCTGGGTTTCTGTTTGTTTATTTTGAAGGATTTGACTCATGGCTTAGGAAGAAATATGTTCATCATGGTGGTAAAGGCATGCCAGCCAGAATATGAGGTGCTTGGTTACATTGCTGCATAGTCAGGAATCAGAGAAATGTATCAGGTACTCAACGGGGGTGATGGCTATTCTTGGTTGTCAACTTGACTACATCTGGAGTAAACTAAAACTCAAGTGGCTAGATACACTTGTGAGGGATTTTTCTTAAGTAAATTATTTGAAGTGGGAAGTCCCACCTTTAATCTGGACCTTTAATTTGAGACCAGGAAAAATCCATCTTTAATCTAGGCCACACCTTCTGGTAGCAGCCTGTATAAACGATAAGGAAGAAGGAACCCTTTTGTTCTTCACTTGCTTGCCCTTGCCCTTGCTGGCGAGTTCACACCTTCACTAGCATTAGAGCTGATTTCTTGGGGATTCCGGCATATAATGAACCAATGTGTGTGTGTGTGTGTGTGTGTGTGTGTGTGTGTGTGTGTGTGTTAAATCTGGTTTTATTGCGGTGAAGAGACATCATGACCAAGGCAACACTTATAAAGGACAACATTTAATTGGGACTGGCTTACAGTTTCAGAGGTTTAGTCCATTATTGTCATGGTGGGAAGCATGGCAGCTTCCAGACAGACATGGTGCTGGAGAAGGAGCTAAAAGTCTTATATCTTGATCTTTGGGCAGCAGAAAGAGACTGGATTTCACACTGAACAGAGCTTGAGCATAGGAGAACTCAAAGCAAGCTGTAACAGTGACACATTTCCTTCAACAAGACCATACCTATTCCAGCAAGGCCACATCTCTTAATAGTGCCATTCCCTATGTCCAAGCATTCAAACACGAGTCTATGGGAGCCGTACCTATTCAAAACACGTGTGTGTATATGTACACATATATACATATGCTATACAGATTCATGGTGAGACTTCCCTATTCAGTTGAGTATCTCTGGAAACACCCTCACCAACATCTGCACGTATCTTCTTTGCAGGATGTACCAGTCCCAGCATCTCCAACATCCTTGGGTCTCCACTGCAACTTAGGCTTCAGCTTCATATGATGGTCTCTTTTGGTGTTCTTGTAGGGGCTGCCATTCACTGCTTGACCTTAGCAGGTTTTTCGAACCTTGGCAGAAAAACCTCCATGGCCCTACAACTCTCATAGGTTGCACATCTCATAATCCAGCACCCTGAAGGTAAGAAGCTCTACCATCAGCTCAAGATATGCTTAAGATATATCCCTTCTACCACAGCTGCCCTTGCTTCTGCGCACCTTAGAGGCTCAGCCTAGGAAACAGTCTTCTAAGCTGTATTTTAAATGTTCATTTTTTGACCATTTCATGCATTTCTGTATATGTAATAGGGTAACACTAATCACTCCATCCTCTCTCATGGGCCTCCTATCCCCTACCACCCCCCTAAAAGTTCCCCCCACCTCCTGACACCAAGTCCTCTTCCCATGTTTGTGCCTTTGTGGTTTGTTTCTATTTTTTCAAGCAGTTGTTTTAAAAGCAGAGAATCCCTTCCTCTGCCTTTTCAACTTGGCCTCCAAACTCTTCCACCTTACTCCAGAGTCCTGGAAGCCACTTGATCAGATTTACCACAGCAGTGACCTAAGTTCTTCATACCAACTTTCTGAGCTAGTTACTTTCTCCATTGTTTTGACAATATATCTGGCAGAAACAACTCCAGGTGAATAGAGACTTAGCTCATGGTTAAGTGGGCAAGCAGTAGAGTGTGAAGTACGGTAAGATTGTGCCAGGAGGCCGGGAGCAGAGTGAGGGATCTGGTGTTTGCTTGCTTGGGTTTTATGTGTATGCTTGTTTGTTTTCATACTGAGTCTCACTATATAGACTAGGTTGGCTCCAAACTCATGCCTTACCTGCCTCAGCATCCCTGGAAGGACATGTGTGGCCAGGAACAACCTTGGTTGCATTTCAATATTTTTTTTCTCTTTTGCTGGTTCTGAAATTTTTGACTAAGCTATAACTTAATATATCATTTTCTTCATGTTTCTTGGTGTCTATTAATCTTTCTCCTGTGGGTTTATAGTATTTATTTATCCATTTGAATCACCGAGTTTTGCTTTTTTTTTTTTTTCTTTTTCTCTCTGCTCCCTCCTCCTTGAGACAGGGTGTTTCTCTATAGCTCTGGCTAACCTTGAGCCTGGCACATAGATGAGGCTAGCCTTCAACTCATGGGGATCCTCCTGCCTCTGCCTCTAAAGTGATGGAATTATAAGAATATGCTACTATATCTGACTACTAAGTTTTCAATATTCTTTTTCTATCCTGCCCTCTCTCATGTCCTTTAAAGACAATAACAAGTATATAGTTATAGTCCTTTTGGGATTGCTCCGTGGTTCACTGACACTTTGTTCATTATTTTAAAATCACTTTTCTTCTCTGTTTAGTGTTGAATAGTTTAAATTATGGTGCTTAAAATTCACCAGTCTGTTGTGCTGTCTGATCTGATGTGGATCCAATTAAAGTTGTTTTATCTCAGTATGAGATGACATTTTTTGCAAGAATTTTTGGTACTTTTAGTAGGGATATTTTTAGTAATTTCTAATAATCCAATTATTTTTGAACATGTAGTATATAGTTGTAGTATTTCGAAGTATCTTTTTCTAGCAATTGCATCCTTAGCAATTCTTTGTCGATTTTGACTATGTTGATCATGCTGTGTACTGCATTTTCCTGTCTAGATTCAGCTCCTGTATCTTTCTCCCCACCAGGGTTAAGCAGGTAGAGTTTTCAGGTGGACCTCGGAAGTTGTCCTGTTACTTTTTAGCTGCTGTGTGTTTTTGTGTTGCTAACAAAGCTTTGTTGCCAGCTTTTGTGTAAGCTTTTTGTTTAAGCTTAGAAACAGTTTCATCTTTCTAGATCTTCCTTTTACATTTTTCTAGGTAGAGATCTGTGGTTTTTGAACAGGAGTAATTATTTTCTAGTGGGAAGCAAGGATATTTACAGCACAGTCCCCAATATTCAGGGAGTTAGATCTTCTCTAGTCTTCCTGATGGGAATGGGTGACCCCACCCCTACCAGCCTGAGAACACTGATACCTTTTGCTCTAATTCCTCCAGGCTTCTGGTAGTTTCCTCCTTCTGCCCCTCCCTCCCTTGCTCCATCCCTTTCTTTTGTGTTTATAACACCAGGTCTCACTCTGTAACCCATGTTGGAGTTCACTGTGTGGCTCAGGCTAGCCTTGAGCTCATGGCAGTCCTCCTGCTTCAGCTTCTTAGGTGCTGAAATTTACAGGTGGAAACAATGCTTCTTTTCCTTTTTCTTTGTTCTTTTTTGATCAGCTTAAGCATGTCAAGAAACCTGAGCCTAGGGTGGTGGTGGTCATTGGTCATTTTGCTAGTGTTTGGAAGGTAGAAGGAGGAGAATTAGTTCAAGGTCATTCTTAGCTACATAAGAGAGTTCAAAGCCAGCCTAAACTGCAGGAGACCAAATGGAGCAATAGTTTTTTTGCTTGTTGTTGTTTTTGTTTTGTTTTGTTTTGGTTTAGTTTGTTTTTTGTTTTTTTGTTTGTTTGTTTGTTTTTTGGGTTTTTTTTTGTTTTGTTTTGTTTTTTTTTTTTTTTTTTTTTTTTTTTTTTTTTTTTGGTTTTTCGAGACAGGATTTCTCTGTGTAGCCTTGGCTGTCCTGGAACTCCCTCTGTAGACCAGGCTGGCCTCAAACTTGGAAATCACTTGCCTCTGCTTCCCAAGTGCTAGGATTAAAGGCACATGCCACCACTGCCCGGCTTGGTTTGGTTTTTTTAAAGAAAGAAACCACCTGAGCAAGGTGTAGTGGAACATGCTTGCTACCCCAGCATTCAGGAGGACAAGAGTTCTAGGTCAGCCTGAACCATAGAGAAAGACCCTGCTCAAAAAGGCTTAGGTAGTTTCTTGATACACATAAGCTGATCAATACTCAGTTGAATTAAATAACCTGTTAGAAGTTCTCTGAGCACACACACAACTCTAGAAACTATCTGCCTTGATTTCCCTAGGAATCTCTGCTCTCTTCACCTCTATGAGCCTACTGGGTTCGGCTTGAGTTCTCCCTCTGCTCTCTCTCGGCAGTTCTTTGTAAAACTGTAAACCCAAGTAATCCCAGGCCCCTCGCTCACATTTTTTTTCTTTCTTCTCCCCGAGGCCATTCCCAGAGACAATGATCCCTACAGCCTGACGTCTAGTATCTTGAAATCTGTTGTTTCATAAAGCTCATTCTTTTTGTTTTTCCAAGACAGGGTTTCTCTGTGTAGCCCTAGCTATCTTGAAACTCACTCTGTAGACCAGGCCGGCCTCAAATTCAGAGATCCATCTCCCTCTGCCTTGCTAGTAGTAGGATTAAAGGTATGTGTGACCATCATTGGGCTATAAAGCTCATTCTTTTTGTCATTATTTTAGTGTGACAGTTCCTGATATTCTATCTAGGCTGGATGCAAAAGTCCAGGTTGGTCGTAATCCTTACTCAATAATGTGTGCAATGTGCCAGACATTGGACTAAGGCGATCATGGTAGCTTTGCTACAGCAGATATAATGTGAGAACAAAATACCTGTTTAGGAAATAGTTGCGACACTATGTATCAAGTTCAAATAGAGACTAATAAAAAGACATTTGTATTCCCTGCCTCAGAGTTAAGAGGAAGTATTTCTTAAAAGGGCCTGAAGATAATCAAGAGTCCTTGAGGGGGTCTCCTGACTAAGATGGCAACTGGTGGCTATATAGAAATACACTTCAGCTTCCTTCAAAGTGACTCAAGTATAAACTCTAGGGAGAGCTTCTGTAAGGAGCAAGAGCTCTGAAAGCAGAGGTAGGCAGATCTCTGTGATTTCAAGGTCAACCTAGTCTATGTAGAGTTCCTGGCCAGCTAATACTAAATACAACACAAAACAAATAATCAACCTAGCTGGCATTAGTGGCAAACTCTAATACTCCCAGGGCTTGAGAGGCCAAGAGAGGAAGATTTGAGTTCTAGGGTTGTCTGGGCTAAGGATCCCTACCACAAAAACAAAGCAAAATAAAATAAGCCCAGTCTACTTTCTGTATCAACACCCAGAGCTCTTTCTACAAAATAAGTTTGCTCACTCAACCACTGACCCCATGCTTAAAGAGGTAATAGTTTCACACTGATAGCTTTAGCACTAGAAGGTTTGCAGCACACATCATCTCCCATTCTCCCCATTTTTGTAACTGGATCCACATAGCTCATAGTTCACCAGTGAAAGTGCTCTCCCTTGACTTTTTTTCTGGACTTTTTAAAGCTTTGTTCCTTTTTTTTTTTTTGGATTTTTTTTTTTTTGGTTTTTTTGAGACAGTGTTTCTCTGTGTAGCCTTGGCTATCTTGGAACTCACTCCGTAGACCAGGCCAGCCTCGAACTCAGAAATCCGCCTGCCTCTGCCTCCCAAGTGCTGGAATTAAAGACCACCGCCTGGCCTTTGTTCCTTTTCAAATCATTGTTTCTGCTTAGTTTGACTGTCATTCATCTGCCCATGTTCAGCATGGACTGTATAGTTATCAGCAGCCTTGTCATCTCCTCCTGCTCCAAGTGTGCCTCAATTGTAGTAGCTTGCAAGTATTGCAACCATTCCCAAGCATCCCAGTGTGTGTGTTGGGGTGGGGTAGCACACTGTCTGCACATATTGGGATCATGTATATGCCGTCTTGATGAGTGTTTGCTGAATGCATGAACTCTGAATGGGCTAAAATAATAGGATCCACTTCTATCTATAAAATATACATTTATAGGGCTTGCAAAAGGGCTCAGTGGTTAAAGGCATTTGTCACCAAGCCTGACAGCCTGAGTTTGGTCACTGAAACCTAATGGTAGAAAGAGAAAGTCAACTTCTAAAAGTTTTCTATGGCTGGGTGGTGGTGCCACAGGTCTTTAATCCCAGCACTTGGAAGGCAGAGGCAAGTGGATTTCTGAGTTTGAGGCCAGCCTGGTCTACAGAGTGAGTTCCAGGACAGCCAGGGCTACACAGAGAAACCCTGTTTCGAAAAACAAAAAACAAACAAACAAAAAAAAAAAGTTTTCTATGATTGCAACACTTGTACCAAGACATAAGTGTGTTCTACCTACATGTAGACATAATAAATAAATAAATAAATAAATAAATAAATAAATAAATGGGGGCTGAAGAGATGGCTCACTGGTTAAGAGCACTGGCTGTACTTCCAGAGAGCCCAGGTTCAATTCCCAGCATGCATGTATAACTCTAGTTCCAGGGGATCCAACACCCTCACACTGACATACATGCAGGCAAAACACCAATGTACATAAAATAAAATAAATTCTGAAACAAACAAACAAATAAATACATGTATCAGGGTATTGTGGAATATGCCTTTAGTACTAGCAGAGGCAGAGTCAGGAGGATCTCTATGAGTTCAAGCCCAGCCTAGTCTACACAGTGAGTTCTAAGTGAGCCAGGACAACATAGAGAGACCCTGTGTCAAAAACAAACAAACAAACAAACAAATGCAATTTTAAAATTTTAAAGTACATTTTTAATAAAACATTCAATGAAAGTGAGGCAAATGATGGGAGGGAGAGATTGGAAAGAGCAATTCTTGAATGTCCCAATGAGTTATCTTACAGGAAGTGAGGAGACAAATATTTCTATTTAACTAAGTGCCTCCTTCCTGGTATACCCTACAAGTGATCACATCTTATATCAGGTGAATTATACCACTTGGTTTTTCTTAACATTTTGGTGATTTTATGTAGTCTTTGGTTATATGTATTGTAAATATCTCATTTTGATGCTGCCTATTGAACTGACTTGAGTTTAATAGAAAAATTTACCAGACTTTTTTTGTCTTAGTCAGAATTTATTTTTTACATTTTATTTAATAATGTCTCTGGGTAAAGTTTTTTTTATTTTTTTTTCTGAAAGTGTGTGTGTGTGTGTGTGTGTGTGTGTGTGTGTGTGTGTGTGTACAGCATGGCACACATGAGGTCAGAGATTCTCTGATTCTATGCCTGCTATCTGGAGGTTGGGATGCTGGGATACAGATACATGCTATCACAGAGGACCTGAACGCAGGTTTTCAGGCTAGTGCAGCAAGTGTTTTTCCTTCTAGAGCAATTTCCACAGCCCTGAAAGCTTTAATTTAATTTTCATATAGAATTATATATGACAGGAGATGAGGACTCTGTTTAATTTTTTTTCCTCTGTCATTTGACAAGGAGTGATCCAGGTCTATTCATTAAACAATTTTCTTACTGGTCCCCAGCATTTTTTTGGTTATATCAAGTGTCCATGTAAATGAATTTGTTCCTGGGACCACTAATCTGTTGTCATTTTATCTAACATTGTGTCAATGCCACATCTTTACAATGAGAAATGTAAACAAATCCTGGCCAGCAGTTCAGGATTGCTTCAGTGAAGGTCAAGTCAAAGCTTTGCTTTGTTCTAAAAGTCACGTTGGATTTTAATTTATGTATTTCAAATATCATATTTCTTATTGAAACCCCAATCCTTGTGGTTCCTAATGACCTCTTTGACAAAATAAAGCATATGCTAATACATATATTTGAGGCTGTCATCCAGCATCTAAATCTTATTTGCCAGCCACCCCTTTAACTCTCTGGTATCCTATTGAATATGGAAGCATTATTTTTAAAGCTTGCTGCATTGTATTTTCTAGGTTAGATCCTTTTTTACTAGTTTACACATTCAGTTCTCTCCAGAATACATCCTTAAAGAACCGACAGTTAGTAATGTCAAATTATTCTAGGTTTAAGCCTCAGCCTCAGGGGAAAGACACAAACTTTTCTATTTGCCTTTGGAGATGTTTCGTCAGTGTCTTCTCACACACTTTCCTCCCCTGAAAATGAAACAGACAGCAATCCAGTTTCCATCTTTTTGGGCAAAGTCAATTTTCCTTCTATAGAAGGTTTTCTGCTCTTTCTTTTAGCTTTACAAAATCTTGTAAGAATTTGTATAATGCAATGGTGTGTTTGTATGTGTGTATAGTGTGTGTGTGTGTGTGTGTGTGTGTGTGTGTTTCAAGTTCACTCTGCCTAGTGGCCTCTCAGTATAAAGTCACAGTCTCACTGGCCTGGACTTTGCTGATTAGGGTAGGGTTCTGGATATCTCAATCAGACCTTCATGCTTGCTGTGCAAGCACTTCACCAACCCAAGCCCTCACCTATAATTTCTTTCTATTTTCTTCTATAGGGATGGAGTAGGGAGAGCCAGAGAGCACACAGCTTTTCTAACTACAGACTATTTCTCAGATGTCTTTTGTCCCACCATCCTGGCCAGCAGACAAGTCCCATGCAAGACAACTCATACTCTACTCATTTCCTTGGTGTTAAATATGAATGCTGTCCCCTGGACATTTGAAGAGCACTTCCAATATGAAATAAAGGCGAGGAAGCTGATCTGGGTGCTTGGGGAGTAGCTCAATGTGTGGGTGCTTGCCAGGAAAGAGGGAGAATGGCAGGGTCATACCCTGAGTGGTTAAAAGGTGGATTCTACTTCACAGACGGATACAAATCCTGGTCTAACCCTACACACACACACACACACACACACACACACACACACACACGCACGCACGCACGCACGCACGCACGCACTCGAAGGAAGAATGTGGGGGCAGGATTCAGGAAAATGGAGAAACAAGGGTGAAGGGAGGCTGCGAGCATGGCAGCAGCTTCCAGTTGCTTTCTTCAGGGAAAAGGGGAGGCAGGGTTTGTGAAATTCTGGAGAGCTGAGTCAGTGTTCTCCTGGATGCTGGGGAGTGCACGTTGAGAAAAATATTTAGCGTTTACAGAGTGATCAAGTCTACCTGGTATCTAGCCTCCTGTCTTAACATACCATGTTCTTCCTGTAAATCCAGTTCCTCAGATTCAGCAGCCTCCACTCAAGGGACAGTGCTGAGGAAAGAGTTTTTGCTTTAAGTCAGATCTTGACCTTCAGAAGTCATCATAGCACCCAGAGTCCAGGTGTGTTCACTCATGCACAGTCGGAAAGAGATTACTGGGGACAGGGTGTCAGCTCTTTGTGAGAGCTCACAGAGGGAAATGGCCACTGGAGAAGGAGAAGAGTGCCATCATTAGTAGGCACGCTGTGCTCTTCGAGTCCCAGTGGTCGCTCAGCAGCTGCTGCTGTGGTAATGGAAGGCCCAGCTGCTTAGGAAGCTGCTTCACTTGGCTGCTTTGATTGAGAGTTCTCTCCCCTCTTTCAAAGATGCACCTGGAAGAGATTAGCTCCAGGTTGGCTGCGCTGTAACTGCGATCAGGATCAGAGGGCTTGGGTTCTACCTCCCCCATCTCAGCCTCCACGCCTGATAACCTCAGCCAAGAACACAGCTGCAGAGCTCAACTCCACGTGCTATCTCATGCCATGCATCTGTTTGTGTGGTCCCATGTTTAGCCAATACTGGTTACCTCAGAAATCTTGGTGCTCACGTACAACTTAGGGTTCTTCTGTCCTTTCAGTGTCTCCCATTAACATATTAAAATACAAGATATACCTAGTGTTAGATTATGATTGATCAAGGTAGCTTGAAAATAAAAGACAGAGGAGACTGACCTCACAGAGCCAGATTGTCTTTTACTAGAACAATGAAGGGCAGGGGACTCTGAGTGGGCAGTGACTATGTGCTGGGGGGCGGGGCTGGGAAAGCCCAGCTTTAGAGGCAATGAGGGGGAGGGAATGGGGCAAAGAACTTTTGTGGTTTTAATGAGAACTGCTGTTTGTATAGACACCTGGGGTTATTGCAGAATGGAAAGTTTAACTTGAGTTGGATTTATCAGGAGGGGCAGAGTGATTCCTTAGTTTAGGAGGCCTTTGTCCAGTGCTTGGGAGGCTGAGGCAGGAGGATCACTGCAAGTTTGGTCAGGCTGGGTTATAGGTTGGTCAGCTTGGGTTATAGAAGTAGACTCTGTCTCAAAAAACAAACAAAACAAAACAAAAATATTACAAACTATTAAAACCCATTTTAAATCTTTTCCCTTGGTGCTTAGGGATGGGTCTAGCCCTTTTTCATCTATAGTATTTCTATAGGTAGATCTAGTGGATATTTTCAGGAATGAATATTTTGTTAAATTGTAGGTTGCATGCCATTCTAGGTAGCATGATAAAGTCACACTATTCTGTTGTCTTCCTGGGACATGACTCATCCCATGGAACAAGTCAGAAGGTGTGAAAGCCATTGTCAAAAGAGTTTTTAAAGCTGGCTGCTGGCACATACATGCCTACCATACCAATCAATACCTGGGAGATGGAGGCAGGACAATCAGGAGTTAAGTCTAGCCTGGCTCCATGAAACCTTGTCTCAAAACAAAATAACATAAACAAAGCAGCAACAACTAAAATCACCAGTTATGATAGGGAAGACAATGTTTTTGTTGTTGTTATTGTTTTGTTTTGTTTTGGTCTTTTGAGACAGGGTTTTTCTCTGTGTAGCCCTGGTTGTCCTGGAACTCGCTCTGTAGACCAGGCTGGCCTTGAACTCAGAAATCTCCCTGCCTCTGCTTCCCAAGTGCTGGGATTAAAGGCGTGCCCCACCACTGCCAGGTGATGGTGGCAAGTATCAATTCCCAATGTCAACTGGGGCCAGAGAGATGGCTTAATAAATTAAGACACTTGCCACGTGTTGGGGTTCAGGAGTCACCACACAAACCACTCAGACTCTGGTCTCAGTTAAACAGGGCTGGTTCATAGAACACATAGACTCTAGAGCTAAAGGCTACAACCACAAACACTGTCCAGAGCCAGTTTATATGGAGGGAAAAAAAACATAATGAGCTCAAAAGCAGATACTGGGGTGCTGTAGGGTGGTAGGCCCTAATTCAAGCTATTTTAGACAATAACAGTTCATATTGACCTTTAATTTGATGGGTCCTAAGTGAAGCTTCTGATTGTGGAATTCCTTTCTTCTTTTTTTTTTTAAGATTTATTTATTTTATGTATAGAGTATATTGTTGCTGTCTTCAGACACACCAGAAGAGGGCGTTGGATCAGATGATTGTGAGCCACTATGTGGAATTGAACTCAGGACCTTGGAAAAGCAGTCGGTGCTCTTAACCACTGAGTCATCTCTCCAGCCCATGGAATTTCTTAAGATTACCAAACCTCATAGCATACATGACATAACAGGGTATGTGGTCAGTTTGACCCTGCTCTGAGTCAAGTGATTTTTCTGTGTTAGTGACTGCCAGGCATATTTCAGGAACAATATGAAATAGCTGGCAGGCATGGAACAAAATGGCTACAGCTGTGCTGGGAGGGGGGCTGTAGGGGGCTCAACACTGCCAAGCTTGATGACCTGAGTTCCTAAGACCTGTATGATGGAGAGAGAACAGATTTAGGAAAAAAGGACAGCAAAAGTGTGTTAGATCAGGAATGAGAGAGTAGATGGTCATGGGCAGAAATTTGCTTGGTCTTTTCTGTTTCATAGGCTTGTTTGACCTCATGGACTCTAGGAATCCTCCCAGTTTACCCTCTGGAGCAGCTGGCTAGCAATTCAAAAACCTATTAAAAATGGCTGATTTCCAAGAAAAATATAACTTACCAGAATCCCAGAAAGTAGAGAGGTTGAATAATCCCACTATCCTATAGGTGGTTTTAAATCTACACTGTAGTATCTCATTTATCAAGACAGTTTCACACTGAGTTTTCTCTTCAAACTTAAGGGGTAACTTTAAAGTTTCTTACTTTTGTTTTTTTAGATCCTAGAACAATATGAAATGCTCCCTGTTTACTGCTCTAAAGGCAGTGCGACCTAAGAATAGAGTCTAAAAATGAGGCGTAATGAAAGTCTAATAGTCAACTTTAGTCAGAGATCCAGACAGTTTATACACTGAGGGTTAAGGTGAGTTGCACGTGTAAGGTGCTTGAGAAATCACAAGGACAAACTCCACGTGGCAAAAACATGTTTTTCCCATACAGGCACATGAATGACAACAGCTGAAGTAAACTCACTTTTATCCACTACACCGGAGGAGCATGGAACACAACCCAAGATACAAGCCTGTGTTTTGAAGAAACTGCCGTCACAGGACTTTTGTTTTCTTGGAGTTTTCTCACAAGCACTCAGATTTCTCACGATGACTCCATTCTTGGACTGTAGTCTGACACTCCCCCACCCCCCAATTAAAAGACTCTAATGTCTCTCTCATTTTTTTTTTTTTAAGATTTATTTTATTTATATGAGTACACTGTAGTTGTCTTCAGAGACACCAGAGAGGGTATGGAATCCCATTACAGATGTTTGTGAGCCACCTTGTGGTTGCTGGGAATTGAACTCAGGACCTCTGGAAGAGCAGTTAGTGCTCTTAACCACTGAGCCATCTCTCCAGCACTCTAATGTCTCTTTAAATACCAGCACTCAGATGGAGAGATGGCTCAGTGGTTAAGGGGACTGCCTGATCTTCCAGAGGACTGGGGTTCAATACTTAGCACTCACATGGTAGCTCATACTTGTAAGTAATTCAGGTTCCAGGGCATCTGACACCTTCACACAGACACACAGGCAAAACACCAATGCACATATAATAAAAATAATTTAAAAAGACTATATACCAGCACTTAAATAATGCAGTAGAGTCATGGGCATGTCTATCAATCTTACTCATAGCAGATTCTAAATATCAATAAATGGAATCTAATAGTGTTCTAAAATAATAACATACTTTGATCTAAAGGTTATTTGCAAAGACTTTTCGTATTCTAATCAAAGTGCTTCATTAATTTGCAATAGAATGTTATCATTAAAACACTGAAATTTCCAGCAGAAAAGATAAAATCTCTTCCTACTTGGTAATTTACTATCTTTCAACAATATTGGCTGCAAGTGCCTTTACCTGCTGAGTCATCTCGCTGACCTGAGTGGGTTCTAGTTTCTCACACTTTGCTACTGGTATATAACAAGTTTTAATAATTAACTTTTGAACCCATGAACCTACAAACAAATTAACTTTTGCTAAACCTTTTAATAGCTTAACACTACAATCTTTTTAGAAAGAGAACCAAATGAGAATGACATTTTCATTTCTTTCCTAATGATTCTGCCCTTTTTGTATTGCTCTGGGTACAAAATCTACCATCATGTTGAATATTAGAAGTAAAAATGGATAGTCACATGTTACTGTTTCCTGTGACAATAACCATTAAGTTTCATGTTTACAATAGGCTTCTGCTAAAAGCTTTTCATCAAATTACTATCTATTCTCATTTTACTAAGTAGATACTGGATTTTAAGATAATTTCAGATAATTGTGTAGTATTAAATCCTAAGTTATTAACACAATGAATTGCAGTGATAGGTTTTTTAAATGTTAAACACTTCTGGGGAAACCTTTTTATTTTTATTTTTTAAAGTCTATCTAGATAGACTACTATGTAGGTTTAGTGATCTGTCAAGAGCTTTATCTATTGGTGACTTTAACCCCAAGTTTTCTCTTGAGCTATCTTTGCTGGGTTTAGTTCTTAAGACACTACTGCTAGTAAATGATCTGAGTGCTTTCTTATGTTAAAATACAGTGTCTGTGGGGCTGGAGAGATGGCTCAGTGGTTAAGAGCACTGACTGCTCTTCCAGAGGTCCTGAGTTCAATTCCCAGAAACAAGGTGGCTCACAACCATCTGTAATGAGATCTGATGCCCTTTTTTGTATGTCTGAAGACAGCTACTAAGTACTCATATGCATTAAATAAATAAATAAATAAATAAATAAATAAATGAAAATACAGCATCCATGATAGCAAATCAGGCAAGTAAAGTATGTGCAACTTGATGCCCCATACCAGGCAAAAAAGCCAGTGTGTGCCTACACCAGGTTGAGAAAAGCACAGGCCATGCCTAGAAAGTGAGTGTAATGGTCTCACTGTGTAGCCCTGGCTTTCTGTCCTTCCTTCCTCCCTCCCTCCTTCCCTCCTTTCCTTTCTTCCTCCTTTCTTCTCACTGTGTAGCTCTGGCGTAGACCAGTCTGGTGTTGAACTTACAGAGATCTGCCTCTGCCTCCTGAGGGCTGGTATTAAAGTAATGTGCTACCATGCCCAAAAAAGTTACATCTCTTAAATGAGTAAGAGAAATGAAGTAGATTTGGCTCAAACTGATAAACAGAGTAACATTTTTGCTCCTGATTTTGTACATTGAATCCAAAAACCTTGTATGTTTGGATTGCATGTAAGATCCTTTCTTTACACTTATGTTTATGTATGGACCAATTCTTGTTTGTTTGTTTGTTTGTTTGTTTGTTTTTTGGTTTTTTGAGACAGGCGGTCCTGGAACTCACTCTATAGACCAGGTTGGCCTCGAACTCAGAAATCCGCCTGCCTCTGCCTCCCAAGTGCTGGGATTAAAGGCGTGTGCCACCACTACCCGGCCAATTCTTGTTTTCTTTTTTTGTTCTTTTTGCTTCAAATTCTGGCCTCAAACTCCCAGGTTCCAAACAAACTCTGTGTGAACTCATTGTTCTAACCCTGCTAACAGCCAGCTTTTGGTTTGTACATTCCTGGAGAACTCTGACAGCTTACTGGGATGGTCAGTAAGTGCCACCCCTGAAATCTTAAGTCTTTCCTGCAACCTCACAATGTGAACTTGGAAATAAAACCGCATGTGAGCAAACAGGAACAAGCTGGGCTTTTTAGTCCAACAGGATAGATGTCCATATAAAACACAGAAATGAGCAGAAATAAGGAGAACAGCGTTTGACAACAGAGTAGAGCGGTGTTGCTTCAAATCAAAGCACACGTTATTTTTTAGCAATCACCAGAAACTAAAAAAGGCAAAGATATCTATTCAAAGTGATAGAGGAAGCCTACCTCTACCAAGACACAAATGTCAAATGTCTGTTGTTTTAGTCTCTCAACATTTGAGGCCTGCCTCCAGGAAATCTATCCAAAAGTGATTTTACTTATCTTCCTAGACCCAGAAGTACCAGGTTCCTGACCAAGGCTCTAGGTTCCTTTCCTCGATGAATATGCATGGCCTTGCAACCAGGGGGAGTAAGGAGAGCTACCGAGTAAAGGCTACTGATGTGCAACGCAGACTGTGCTCTATATAAGCAGGGTGGCAAGACTGTTGTACACTAAGAAGCTTAACAGCCAGGGCTGGGTGGCACAAGGTCGCAGAGGGAGGAGTGTCGCAGGGGCGGGGCGGCAGGGGCAAAGGGCTTCAGTCCCCAGATTGCCGTCTGCCCGGGGAGCAGAGAATAGCATACTCAAAGAACGGAGAAGCTCTCCACAACCACCCAGGAACCACAAGCTCGTCCGGGAGTCTCCAAGTACCACCCAGTCGCCAAGCAGCAGACGACTCGCTCTGAGCATGCGCACTGGGAACTGACGGCCCTGTCGCGCCGCGCGGAGCCTGAGGTGGAACTTCCTCCCTACAGCCAAGAAGCCGGAAGTGGACTCGCTCTCCACCGGAAGTGGGGAGAAGTTACGACCGAGAGCCTGACACCTGATGCTTGCTCTTTTGTCTCGCGAAGTTGGGCCAGTATTTGACCACCTTGGGCGGCGGATGATTATGGTGTCCCGGTAAGTGGCTGACGTGGCAGGCGTCCCAGGAATGGGAGAAGAGATGGGTAAGCTGCTCGGTTATCGATCGTCCTTCTCTGTGCTTGATTTTCTCCATCTTTTGAAAAGAGGGTTGCTGGCCCACGGAATGGTGGGCAGATATGGAAGAAGAAATACGTAGTCACACAGACTGAGGTTAAAGTAAGCACACACACACACACACGTACGCACATACAAACATACATATTTACGTGCACAGAGCTGTTGAATATTGGCTCTATAAATCCAGGTATTCCGAATCGATGACTCTTGCTTGAGGCATCACCTGTTGAAAGTAATTTTAGCGCGCCTGCAAATACGCACATGCAGTGGGTGATTTTTTTTTTTTGGGGGGTGGGGTTTTCGAGACAGGGTTTCTCTGTGTAGTCCTGGCTGTCCTGGAACTCACTCTGTAGACCAGGCTGGCCTCGAACTCAGAAATCCGCCTGCCTCTGCCTCCCAAGTGCTGGGATTAAAGGTGTGCGCCACCACCGCCCGGCAACAATGGGTGATTTTTAAGTTTCTTGAATTTGTAAACAAAGTAATTTAATGCTAGAAATGGAACAAAGCGCTGGGCGGTGGTGTTGCACGCCTTTAATCCCAAATTCCAACATTTGTGGTCTCAAGATACCCTTAAAATTATTGAAAGTTCAAAAGAATATTTGTAGGCTATTAATATTTGAGCTATTAGAAAATGAAAGCTAGCCAAATGATGGTGACCCATACCTTTAATGCCAGCATTTGGGAGACAGAGGCAGGTGGATCTCTGTGAGTTCAAAGCTACCCTGGTCTACAGAGCAAGTTCCAGGACAGCCAAAGCTACACAGAGAGACCCTGTCTCTGTCTCTCTCTCTCTCTCTCTCTCTCTCTCTCTCTCTCTCTCTCTCTCTCTCTCTTTCTCTCTTTCTCACACACACACACACACACCACATTAGAAAAGAAAAGAAAATCTGATACATGTTTTAAGGACAAGAATAAAGAAGCACACACTCTAGTAGTTTGGTCAGTGGTCAGTGTCTCCACATATTATGTGAATTCTGAACTCTGCTGTTTGTCACTGAAGAGGGGGAAGGACAGATACTGTCTTGTTTTGATGAAAAATATTTTAACCTTACTTAACTTTGGAAGGCTTTCAGAGGCTCCCATAGGAAGCATATTTTAAGCATAAGTGCTTTCTATCCAAGCCTGATAATACAGACCTGAAATCCAGTGTTCCTGGGAAGTTATATCAGGGGGATGGCAGTTCAAGAACTGCCTGGATAACTGAGAGGGACCTTGTCCCCAGATAAGGGTATAAAGGCTGGAAAGGAATATATGTCAGTGCGGGAGTGTTGCAGTTAGCATGCACCAGGCTCTGGGTTTAAGTGGCTTTATCCAAATGTTACAAAAATAACTTTTTGTTTTATAGCCAACTAATCATTGTTGCAATTGTGACATGAGAAGTGTCACCTGAAAATGCAATAATACACAATGCACACATCACACCTCTAGAAGCTGTATAAGTGTAGACACAAGAATACAAATGGGCTTACATTTTGTGTTTCCTTTAGAAATCCTGTTGCCTGCCACTCCTGCTAAGAATTGATACCAGGGCCTCAAACAAGCTAGACATGTGTACCACCAATGAGCTGTTGCCCATCCTTCATGGCTTTTGTTGTCTTAAGTAACTGGCTCAGACCTTCTCCAGACTTACAAGTTCATTGCACTGGGACCCAGAGCAATGATCGGTAGTTTCCATATCGCCTTACTCTCTTGGTCTATGTCTTACCTCCTGCCAGGGACCTGCAGGCTGTTCTGTATCTCCTTTCTCTGTTTAGAATGCCTGTGAGTTTTGAGTTGATGGGTAAGTACTGGTGTTGTTTCTCAAGTAGGTAAATGATGTTTAGATTTTCTCATATTGGGCTGGGGATGTAGCTCTAGTATGGCAGGTACCTAGTATGGACAAAGCCCTAAGTTTGATCCCCAGCATCAAAGTTGGGGAGGAGGGGACGAATTCCTCTATGAAAAATTTGACCATCCACTGCCTTGTTAGCAAAGGATGAGCCGGGTGGTAGTGGCACATGCCTTTAATCCCAGCACTTGGGAGGCAGAGGCAGGCAGATTTCTGAGTTCGAGGCCAGCTTGATCTAGAGAGTGAGTTCCAGAACAGCCAGGGCTACACAGAGAAACCCTGTCTTAAAACAAAACAAAACAAAACAAAAAAGAAGTAATCCAGGAAATGGCTATGGTTTTACAAGTTTGTTATTACCTTTACAGAGTGTAATTTCCTCTACAAATCTTAGTTTATAAACTGGGAGAAGGGGTTGGGGGTGGGGATAAGAGGGTTGTGGGGTTTTTATGCAAACAGCATGGCCAGCAGTATCATGTTGATCTCTTTGAGGCATTGTTCAAAATTCCAGAGTCTGACTTGGTGGGGTTTTTTAACTATATTTTATATAGTACAATTTGGAAAATGTTTCCTTGTATATCATAATTCCATGTGCACAATAGGGCATAATTACATTGAAACTCTTTTCAAAGTATGTGTCTTTTCTTTATGGTAGGTATAGATTCTGTATAGACTACATGTATTATCTTAATGGTCTTGAAGAAGATCTCCAAGAAATCTGTATGTGATCTCAGTCATATAGATAGTGCAAAGGTCACTACACTATTAACCATCTCCAGTTCTGCTTCTAAGGGGTGGAGGCAGGTGTGGCCTGGCCCTACAGATAGCACCGAGGTCACCAGAGGTCACCAGGCTTTTAACAACATCCAGTCTCAGCCTTCTGGGTAGAGAATAGGTTATACATCTCTTCCTCTGAAGAGACAACCAACATGTTTAATTCCTGGTTTCCCTAGTGCTTGTATGTAAGCACCAGGACTTTGTGCCCTCTATAGTAAACTAGAGATTGACCAATATTGTTATGTCGTACCTTGAGATAATTTGAATAGGTATAGGTGTTTGAATGCTTAGCCCATAGGGAGTGGCACTTTTTTGGAAGTGTGGCCTTGTTAGAATTGGTGTGGCCTTGTTGGATGAAGTGTGTCACTGTGGGGGCAGGCTATGATCTCTCTTATGCTCAAGTTACACTCAGTGTGACATACAGTCTCCTTCTGCTGCCTGTGGATCAAGATGTAGAACTCTTGGCTCTTCTACCACCATGTCTGTCTGCCTGCCATGCTTCCTGCCTTGATGATAATGGACTGAACCTCAGAACCTGTAAGCCAATCCCAAGTAAACATTGTCCTTTATAAAAGTTGCCTTGGTCATGGTGTCTTTTCACAGGAATGAAAACCAAACTAAAACATGCTTAAAATGTCAGGTAGATGATTAAACTTAGTGGGTTAGCAGGATATTTACACATACGAGTCCACATACCAGGGATTATGAACCAAATTTGTGATTCAGAGCTTTTAAAATAACATATCATAGATCTTTGGGCTATCTTAGGAATAGTCAGTGCTATACCAAGTGTTAAATGTAAATGTCAGAGCTCTCTTGTACTAATGGGGGAGCATACTACACCACATCTAACACCACCCTTGGTTCTTCCACACTCATTCTCTGCAGAGATTAGACGTCACAACAATTACTGATAGACTGTGTCAAACCCCTACGTGTATTAGGACAGAAGACAACTTAGCCTCAATCCACAGCCCCAAGAGCATACACTGGGCAGCTGCTTTGATTTCTAATGAAAAAGCTTTCCTTTGATCTGTAGGATAAGTTGATGTCTCGTTTCTCTCTTTAGGTATATGTCTTACCTAAAAGCAGAGAGCAGTTGTTTCTACGCTTGGATCATTCAGAGAGTATGCAGCCGCAACCATGCCTTGGATGTGTGTAATTCAAGTGGAGAAGACACAAGCCAGTGGTCATAATATCAACACTTGAGTGTTCTGTAAACGGTGAGTAAGCAGTGTACAGCGCTGCTTGAGAGAGGTGGGAGTCAGCCAGTGCTTCTCAGAGGTGATTTTGAGCCATTAGGAGGACGGAGGAGGAGGTGCCGCTGTAGGTGTTTGGGATCACCTAGTTGATGCCTTATACAGTGTACATGGTAAGAAGACAGTACTGAGCATCTTCCATTTTTCCCAGCATGCCGTACTTGTTTTTACTTCTCATTTCACTCTTGCTGCTTCTCTCCCCTTCAGATTAATGTTTGCCATGTGCAAGGAAATGGTAGAAGCAAAATGCTGGCTGACTTATGGAAAAGTAATTTGCAAAAATGATGGGTTAGTTCTGCCAAATTTGAGTAAGTGAAAACACCATAAACCATATTCTGTTAGAACTTTAGAAAAGGAAGGAAAGTCAGTCCAACAGTGAGTTGAGCCTCATTTATTCCAGGATCTTTGTCAGCAGAAAACAAACAGTGATGTGGTGGCACAGAGTGAACTGACAAGACCCAGGCAGCAACAGCTCTTGTGAGTGGCAGTGGTGCCAAGTCATGGGTACTCTCCTTACTAATCGCAGATACCAACAGGCAGACTCTTGCCTTGTGTTTAGCTCTGTTAACCATTGGCAGTGAGGGAAGTGTGTCTTCAGTGTTCATACCTCTTAGAAATCTTGCCTGTAATACCCAGGCATTTTAAGATCAGTGGTTTAAGACCGGGGGGTTTCATTTTGTTGTCCTGACAGCCTTAGACTTGTGGCAGTCCCCTGCTTCAGCCTGCTAAGTGCCAAGATTACAGGGTTGAGTGAGCATGCCTAACTTGTATTTTAGTTTCTTCAGATAGGGTCTCGTGTAGCACAGGCTGGCTTCAGACTTGCCATGTAGCAGAGGATAACCTGGAACTCTTGATCTTCCTGCCTCTACTTTCTAAGTTCTGGGATTATAGGCATGCCCATTTAAAATACAATAAAGTTTCAAGTGGCGGATTTAGTCATATTCTTCTGGAGACTAAGACAATAGAGTCCTTGAAGTCAAGCTGACTCTGCCTTTAGCCTCCTACATGAAAAGGTAGATAGAACAGGTCTTGTTTGCAAAATAAATTCAAGACCTACTTATCTACCAACAGCCATAACCTATGCCCCACAATCTTCCTACAGGAAGTGGGTAGAGTGAACTCTTAGGTGAGGAAGGTGGGGAAAGCCAGAGTGGACGTAGTCTCTACTAGTGATAGGAAGGTGTGTGAGATCAGATGGGCAGGTTAGAAATTTGAGAACAGGTTTCCTGTGGTGCAGGTTTGAGAATCCAGAGTGTACTGTCATTTATACAACACCGCATCAAAGTAAATTGAGTGTAGTTCATGTAAGACAACAGTTATACCAGATGTGAGAGTGAGACGCTGAGACTCTCAGATGCCCATAAACTGGTTCGTTTGTACTGAAGACCAAGTCCACCCTTCAGAAATATTTTATTTCATGTGCACAAGTGATTACCATCATTTGAACCAGCAGGGAGCTGAGTGTGTGTGTGTGTGTGTGTGTGTATGTGTATGTGTGTGTATGTGTATGATGAAGAGTGAAGAGGGGGCTTATGTGCCGTGGTACACATGAAGTTCAAAGACAACTTGTAGAGTCTCTTCATCCATCGTGTCATTTTTGGAGATTGGACTCAGGTCCTCAGGTTTGGTAATCAGTACCCTTACCAGCCCCAGGAGCCAATCATTAAACATAATACTTTCTTGCCATTCATGATGGGTCATGCATGTAATCCCAGCATTTGAGAAGCAGGGGGCTTGCCACAAGTACAAGGTCATCTTGGGCTACCTGGTGAGCTACTCTCTCAAAAAACCCAAACAAATAGCTACCACCACCAACAAAAACCAAAATAAAAAGTAATTCTGTAAATAAGAGCTATTTAGTTTTACCAGAAGTCAGTGCTGTTTTATAGCCCATGTTCCTAACTACTTGTTCATCTGTCTGCTGTTTGTTCTGTTCTGGATAGCTTGACTATTAAATGCTTGCTAGTTCCCACCCACTGTCCTGCGAAGGCTTTACAGACTTTCTCCCCTTTGCTAGGGTGTGGAACCAACACCTCTGTGCTTACTCAGTTAGGCACGTAGTGAGGCAGATAAAGCTGGAGAAGAGCGGATGCCGATGGAGTTTGGCCTATCTGCTTAGTATCAGGGATTGTGTGACAGTGGTCTCAGTGTTTAAAGGTACTTTACTGAGCATGGAGTTCAAGGCTAGCCTGGTCTAAACACCAAGTTGTAGGACCCCCAGGGTTACATAGTGAGACCCTATCTCAAACAAACATACAAATAGACATTAAAAAAAAGTTTTTAAAATGTTTTTCTGTTTTGTGTTTTAACAGATTTATCGGAGGTTGCAGCCAAACATGGCCATGAGGTAAACCCTGCCCCTGGTTGAAATTTAGTTTCATCAGCTTCTACACAGGATTGTAAGGACTTGGAATATATCATAAAACCCAGCAGGTTCCCCCCTCCCTTTTTTTTAAGATTTTTTTTTCTTCCTGTAGATAATATTCGTAAACAAGTTCTTTATGGTTAGTAACTGCAATGCTTGAAGTTGGTTATCCCTTATTCTAGTAAATTTTAAATGTCAAAGATATAGATATAGATACCTTGTTAAATAAAAAAAAGTATCAAAATCTTTTGGGTATCATGTTTTAGTCATGTTCCCATGTTTGTGTTACATATGAAACATTCTAGGAATCCCACTAGAACTCAGAACTCAAACTGGCCATGTCTGTGATCCACGTTTCCCATTTGGTGGTTTCTATTTCAGTAGCCAAGAATTTCTTTCACTATATACACATGCATATTTCATCAACAGCTTCAGCTAGCTCTGTTTACATCTGAAGTGCCTTATCTCAGGGTAAGAGGCCCAGAGTGTGCGATGTGGGGGGGGGGAGAAACACAGGCAGGCAGACAGACAGACTGACTGACTGACTTACTGACTGTTAAACTTTTCAGGCAAGTGATAAATCAAGAATCTGAGCTGCTGCTTGCATTAGTAGAGTCTGGAAAGAGATGAGAGCTGTTACTACATCAGAATTTGGGTGGGCTAGAAAACAAAGTTCTAAAAAGAAGAATGTCTCCCTGGGCAGTGAGTAGGACATGCCTGTGTTGGCAGCATCAGGGGACGTGGTACTCAACAGTGTCCTAGTTTTTTGCAAGTGAAGTTTTATTCTGTAGCTGGAATGCCAAGCTTTGACAGTGACTTGGGTGGGGGATTGGAAACGTGAACAGGGGAGCCAGCAATGCAGCTGATGGAGCCAGGCACCATGGTCATTAGCCGGCCTGAAGACAGTGAGGCAGGCACCTGAGAGCTGCTGGCTAGAGTGTGTTCCTCTCCCTCGAGCCCAGCTTTGACTTTAGTGAGCTGATGATTGCTTTGAAACACAAGTACATCGTATGTCACTCACTACTTGGCACTTAGGTTTGTCATGAAGGATCACATCCTTATGAGACAAATATTATTTTTCCTTTGTTTAAAGGGAAACAGGGGTCTATAGGTCTTAGGCACATAGGTATAAAATAGCAGTCAGACCCTGTCCTTGGTTTCAAATCTGGGTGCTTTTCACTTCATGACAGTTCCTTGATGAATCCTAGTTAATCCTCTTTCTCATACCTCCGACTATCCTGAGCTCCTTCCTTCCTCAGCACCCCATTCACAAGTAGATTGCATGTGTGGGTGTGTGGCAGTAAGTAATGCTCCATTGAGCTACAGGTGGCTTCTGTTCTTCACAGTCTCCCTTAAGGTTTTCTTCCTCCCTGCCATATTTACTATAGTTTGGAAAGAGCCCTGCCATCATTCCAAGAACAGTATGAAGCCAAAGAGCAGTGGTGGATGAAGAAGGTACTTGTTTACGCAGCATGTATTGGTGTGCACCTGTGGGCATCTTACCCCCAAAGTGAGGTTATAACAAGGCACACCCTGTCTCTGCTTTTAGGCATCTTAGAGGTAATTTCAGAGTTAGAGTGGAGTTAGAACCATCATGAAGCAGAAGGCAGCGAGTTTCAAAAGTGTGCATTTTGCCGTGCCTCGTGCCAGCTTCTGTTAGGAAACATTGGGGTAGATGGTTGTCTTAGTCACTCTTCTGTTGCTGTCACAACACTAACACTGTTTTTAAGTCCAAAGTTCAAAGTTTCTTGTGAGAAGCATGGTAATCTCTTAACTGCATCACCCATAAGATCAAAATTAAAAAGGAGATCACATCCTTCCAACATACAGTGGCACAGAATAGATGTTACCACCCCAGAAGGGAGGAAAGGGAACATGTTGAGGAAATACTGGACCAAAGCAAGACCTAACCCTAATAAGGCTACCTCCAACTCTGCATCTCCAACTCTAATGTCAGTGTTCTTCAGATCCCCAACTCCTTTCAGCTTTGTTGACTGCAGCACACTTCTCTCTTAGGTGGGTTCCATACCCTCTTAGAAGCTGTCCTCGGCAGGTATCCCATGTCTCTGGCATCTCCAACACCATGAGGTTTCCCAGGCAATCAGGCGTCACCTTTACAACTTCATATCCTTTCTGGGCCTTAACTCTAAAGCCAGAAAGAACCAAATGGCTGAGGCTGCCCCTTTCTGCTTGCTGGGGCTGGAACTTGGCCACTCTTCCAGTTACAGTTTGCACAGGCTTTCTGTTGATGGTTTCCTTTACTGCTTAAGCTTTCCTTTGATTCCTTTCACTGGTTGGAAGCTTAGCTGGGTGTGGTGTTGCTCTGAAGTCACCATTCCCTTTATTCCATTTAGCACCTGGCTTTTCTTTAAACTTGTCTCCTTGAGCACAGAACTTGGTTCTAAGAAATCATTTCCTGGTTTTTCTTTTCTCCTCAATCTGTACATTTTGTATGGTTCCTGTTGCCCTACTCCTTTTCACTATAGATAGGAATAAAAGCAGTCACTCATAGCCTCATAGCAGAGTCAATACCAGGCTGTCTCGATATCTCCTTTGTTAAAGCAATAATTCAAAACTCTTCAGTTTGGCCTCAGGCAGCTTTTTAGGGCAAGGGCCAAAAAGCAGCCATATTCTTTGATAAAATATCACAAGAATGGTCCAGTGGCCACTTACTAATATTCATCCCCTCTTGAACTTCTTGATCCCCTGAGCCCCACAGTTCTAATCATCTCTGCAGTGTCTTCTGTGCTGCCATTAGTCACACTTAAAGTACTTGGCCACTTTTCTAGTCCAAAGGTCCAGAGTCTTTCATATTCTTCCAACATGCAGCACAGTCAAGCCTGTTACGGCAGTGCCCCAGCCTTGATACCAACTTGTGTATTAGTCATTGTTCTATTGCTGTGAAGAGACACCGTGACCAAGGTACTGCTTACAAAAGGAAACATTTAATTGGGGGCTGGCTTATAGTTTTAGGGGCTTAACCCATTATCATGGCAGGAAGCATGGCAGCACTGGAGCAGTAGTGGAGAGGTATATTCTGATCCACAAAGCCACGCCCCCTAATAGTTCTAATCCTTTTTAAGTAGTGCCACTCCTAGCCCCTCCCGCACCCATGACTAAGCATTCAAATATGTGAGCCTATGGGAACCATTCTTACTCAGTCTACCACGATGGCCTTGAGATGGGCACCTGACATCCTTCTTTTTCTTTAGAGAGTTTCTTGCCTTCCCTAGTCTGTTCTTGGTAAACAGTGAAATGTCAGGGGCTGCTGCGGCCATCATGACTTCCCAGCCCTCTCCCTGGGTCTATAAGTTTAGGAGATTCAAAATACTTTGCATATTCACAAATTGCAATTTGACACTGCAAGAATTGGACTCCACAAGAGCCCTCATTTAACAGCCTGATAAAGGTTCTCCTAGCTTCAGCAGGGCGCAGCACACAGGGTGAGTCCACATCAGGTGAAATGGGTTCCAGTACACCATCTACTGACACTACCCACTACCGTGAGCTTTAACTTCTGCTGGCAGCAGGAGGCTTGAATGCCAAGTTCAGCCAGCGAGGGGAGGGTGGCCGAGGGACAGGACAGAAGAAAGAGCCGCAATAGCAGAAGGGCCTAAAAGAAAGCGACATGCTGTGGCATTGAGATGCCATTGCAGATCTTTAGGCATCCAGACTTTTCCAGGGAAAAACAGGGATGCACAAATTGGTGGAGCGGACAGCTAAATGTGTACAGGTGCTGAGCAATGTCCACATTGAAAAACGACAGCTTGGCGTTCTCATAGTCCAGCAGGACGCCAATCTTCTTTGGAGCAACTGTGATCCTGATGTCTGGAGTTGTCTTGTTGTGCAGAAACTCATAGCGATGCCTGAAAATTTAATGTTGATACAACAAAGATTTGGAAACTATAGGCGAGCTGTTTGCGGAGTGTTTTATACTGACTTGATTCATACTCCTATGGTCTTTCCCTTTCTTGTAGTCAGTGACTACCAAGTAACATGACATTTTCAAACTACTTCTTCCTAACATTTGTCCTAAAGTACAGTTTTGGGCTTTCCCTCTTGAGTTCACTCAAGAGGAAAAAACCTAAAAAAGCTTTTATACAGAACTATAAACTTCCCCTGAGTCAGAGTTTGCACTGAAAGGAAACGTTTTAAGCTAGTGTGTGACTCATCTGGAGTAAAGACATTTGAAATGAGGGAGCTTATGGGCCTTCATTAAAAACGGGTATTCTCTACAAACTGAACCAGGACGGACGCCATGGCTCCAGTTCTTCAACTTGCTACTGAGTGGAGGTTGTAGTGGCCTGCCTGTCACAGGTGAGTGCTGGGCACAGCCTGCACCCTCTTTGCTATATATCACATGTGCTTTGAAAAGTGGCCAAAATCAGCCGGGTAGTGGTGGCAGATGCCTTTAACCCCAGCACTTGGGAGGTAGAGGCAGGTGGATTTCTGAGTGTGAGGCCAGCCTGGTCTGCTGAGTGAGTTCTAGGACAGCCAGTGCTACACAGAAAAACCCTGTATTGAAAAAAAAAACAAAAAACAACAACAACAAAAAAAAAGTGGCCAAAATCAAAACTAGCCACAGGACATGCAGTCATCTGAAGACCCACTTGTCTGGCATATTGACTCAGACTCCCTAGATCAGCACTTCAGTGTCAAGTAGCTGGTCTAGCTCAGCTCACCTGCTCACTCCTTTAAACTGAGCATCTACTAGAAAGCAAATGAGTCCCTTCTTCTCTCTACCAACAGACTCAAGATCATGAACCAAAAATACGAGTCTACTAGAGGCCTGTCCTCATCCTCACATGGCTTCCTTTCTTCTTCCCTCCCAGATCGTTAGAAACTTCTATCGGCCTCACTCTTGCTTTCCTCCATCATTCTAGCAGCCAAGACTTACCTCATCTCACTCCCAACTCCCCTGTTACACACTGACTCCCATGCTTCCTTTAACTTCCTGGTTTGACTCTGACCCTTGTTCTTTCTAAACAAAAGAGGCCTTTGGCCTGTATTCTTAGTTCAGATTAAGAACCTGGCCTCACTCAGAGTGACTCTTGCATTCCTAAAATGGGTCTCTTGTTAGCAGAGTCCAGTCTAAGCTGCTCGCTCTGGGGGAAAGCTACTGTTCTCTTAATGTTCAGACATGACCTTTTTTTTTTAAGTTTTTCAAGATAGGGTTTCTGCTGTGTAGCCCTGGCTGTCCTAAAACTAACTCACTCTGTAGACCAGGCTGGCCTCAAACTCAGAGATCCACCTGCCTCTGCCTCCCAAGTGCTGGGATTAAAGGCGTATGCCACCACCTCTGGCCAGAGACTCCATCTTTTAAGAGGTGCTGATAGGGGACTCGGGGCACGTCTGCGTATTTTGTTTTGCAAGTTTTCAAGTAAAGGAAGGTGGTTGCCCTGGCCTTGTAAGTCTGAGCATTTTTTGCACTGGCCAGGACTCTGGGATTTTTTTTTTCCTCTATGCACGTGGAATCATTCCATGCAGAAATAGTCTGTCGTGCTCTGTGGCAGAAGCTGTGGTCACGGGAACCCTCAGTCACCCTGACTTAAGATGGAATGGCTTCCACAGCAGCTCCGAGGATGGAATACAGGAGCTTAAGACCTGCACTGCTGGAGCCACACTGCCTGGGTTGGAAGCCAAGTTCTGATGGTCCACTGTGGGTGGATGATCCAGTGAGGGCGGCCTTTGTCCTATAAAAGTACAGGACAGTATGTGCCAGGCCTGGTGGAATGTGCCTTTAATCCCTGTACTCGGAAGACAGAAACAGATGAATTTCTGTCAGTCTTGAGGCCAGCCTGGTCTACATAGTGCATTCCAGGCTAGCCAGGGCTACACAGTTAAGACCCTGACTCAAGGGGACACTGTTGGTACCTGAAGAGCTCATGGTGAGCTTTAGATACTCTTTCAGGTCAAGTGGGTGGCAACAACTCTTGGCACCCCTGAGACTTTTCTAAGCAAATGTGTGTGCCTTGATTACTATCAGTAAAACCTCTCTCTTGTCTTTCAAATCCTTGATGTAGGTGTCCAGATTGACTTTACCTTTTTGAGACAAATGTATGCCTCATGCACCAGGACAAGCTGTTTGCTCCCAGGTCTTCTTGTTTAGGGACATCTTCACAGGACACACCCACAGTGTAGTCCAAATGCTCACCCACCTCCACCTCCCAGTAATGACGGCCTCGGACCCGAATTAGATTTCCCATGACAGCAACGCACCTGGTTTTAGAAAGGGTAGAAGCACAGGTTGGGCTGGGCTGGGCTGGGGCGTTAGAGTTCTTGTGTAGCATGCATAGGACTCTCGGTTCTATCAAAAGGTAGGGACATATTTCACTGTGGTGCCACAAGCATAGCTAATGCTGAAGATTGGAATATTACACCGCCTGGAATGTAACATGGATGAAGTAACAGTAAAACCTACAGAACAGGTTCTGTTGTGTCATTAGAATGGCCAAGGCATTTCTGATAATGAAGGTAGATAGATTGTAAGATGGGAGGGACTGAGAACCTCAGCATAGCAGTCAAGGCACCATATGCTTGAAGTTCATGACTGGCCAGAAGTCTCTCTGAGGCACCCTTTATGCTAGGGGTGACAAGCCTCCAGAGGTTGGGCTGACGCAAAAATATTTGCTGGGCAAGCCTGGCAACCTGAGTCCCACCGCCAGATCCCACAGGTGTTTGGAGTGAGTCAGCTCCACCATGCTGTCCTCCACCCCACCCCCAACACGCCATGGCACATGTTTGTCTGTACACATATACACAACACACTCAATGAGAATGATAGAAAACATTTTGAAAAACAAAATTTCAGAGGGTGACCCAAAAGCAAGATAGCACATTCCTTCCCTGTCATTAGCACCGATCGCCAGCCCTCCACTGGGAACCACTGACTCAGGCATTTCAGTGTACAGCAAGGTGTTCCAAGGCTTCTCTTGCAAGTTGGATCACACTAGAACCTCCAAAGGGAACATCTAGTTCAAGTTTCCTGTGCTAGCTAGCCAAACCTTTTTGTAGGAGGAACAGAAAGGCCCTGCTGAGGTGGTGACCACTTCCACATAAACGTAGGTAAACAGCAAGTGAAGCCTCACACTCACAGAGGTGACTTCCACATGAAGGCCAAACTGAAGCCTGCCTGAGAGCCTAGAGATTGGTGACGCAGACAACGACAGCCAATCGGGAACTGCCACTTGAAGTACACACTTGCTTAGGACCAATGGGATGCGGGATGCGGGTGGGGGGTATAAAGGGCACACCCTGAAAATTAATAAACACACTTGCTGCTGCGTTCTCGCCTGCTCCCAGAGTCTGAGCTGTTGATTCCGTACCTTCTCACCCACTGCCCACAAGGGGCATGCCAGGCAGGACGGAGGACTCAGGCAACACCTTTTGTCCAAGCAACAGACATTTTCTTCCACTCTGCGCCTCTGATTGCCCAAGCAAAGCTTCGGAGAAAGCAGCACACATATCTCTCTCTCTCT